>NW_028288633.1:0-309451 GCF_059628265.1 Tinamus guttatus
CAGGAGCCCTGCCAAAAATAAGAATGACATAGCGTTAGGTTCCCTTTCTACAGCCCTGTATCTCCTTTTGTTGATGGTCCAGAGGAAAGGCAGGCTCTGTGAATTATTTCAAGGCTACCCCTTCCAGCATTTTCCTTTTTATCTGCTAATACGTCTCCCCCAAGGCAGATGTAATTGCAAATGGTCCTTGCCTGAGAATACTCCAGACAGATAAAATGATGCTAGTGGGCTCTGTGCAAGCCAAGGAGAATCTCCCGTGCCCCTGGTCCTCCTCTGTTGGCCAAGGTGGCTCAGAGCTTGACAGGACCCGGCTCTGCATGACAAGCACCAAGCTTTGAATCAGCTTCTCCTAAATGACTCCTGGTGGCTGAATGAAATATATCTTCAGTAAGCGATATAACAACATTTGAGGGTTTTTGCCAGGGGTTAGAAGAGGATTGCTGCAGTGAGAAAGGATGGGTGCAAGCAACATTCTTCATGCTGCCTTCATGCAGATCATAAGATGAATCTGCCACAAAAAGCAAAGATGGAGACCTGTAAAGAGAAATGAACCAAAAATCCTGGAAGCCTTAAGAGAATCCCAGTACTCAGTAGCAGGTAGATACAGTTGTCTCCAAGGAGACAAAACTCAGTGCCTCAGTTAGAGACAATGACCAAATGATTATGAAACGTGTCTTTGGATGTGACTACCATATGTGCATGCAAAACGCTTCTGACTGCCACTATATGCTTGCAGATCAAAACACATTTGAATGTGTGTCTTTACAGAAGACTTTAAAATAAACTGCCTTTTAGGATAGAGGGACATACTTTTCAGAATCTCAGATCCGCCTTAGAGATTGGGTTGCCTTGTTCCTGTCAAGCCTCATAAAAATCCCACCAAGGATTTTTCAAAGATATCTTCTGAAACCTGTAGTTTCTGTTTAAGTCAAAATTTAAAAAAATATTATCCTGAGCAAAGAAGAACAACAGCTTATCGAGCCTTTTTTTTTTTTTTTTTTCTGTCTCTTCAGGTAAAAGCAGCAATTAGTATGACTAGCAGGTATTGAGTTTCATTCAGATCTTTGTATTACCAGATATCTCCCAAAGTGAGTAATTGCACAGTACTGTGCCAGGAGGGTCAAGGACCTGATTTCATAAGTCACCTGCTGACAAACTTCGCTTGGAATAAACTCATGTTCCTGGATACTGACCTACCACGGAGGCATTGGCTTGGCCTGTGGTGACAAGTAGCAGTAGAGCGTTAAATGTTCTGAGCAATTCGGGCATTAAATATGTTCAGAGAGCATCAAATCTGTTTATTTCCTAAGAATAAAAGTCAGGGGATTAGCATAAAAGCAGCTGGAAATCCCAGCCAAAGCATCATGCAGTACAAACTGGTTTAATTTTATAACAGGCATAAGAGCAGCTGTACTTGGTCCAAGCAAATATGCAGATCCACAGTTCTGATTGGTAGTAAGGCAATGTACATGCCCAGAAAGGAATATAATAAACCTAGGATGATCATATTGTGATCCTTTTTCTAGCAGCATATCCAGATTCACACAAAGCAAAGGAACTTTACTGATTTCTGCTGGCAAATATCTTCCCCTCTTTTTTCTTTTTGCAATTAAAAAGAAAAAAACGATTTTGGCAACAAGAATGTGAAAATTAAAAAGCAAAACAAAATATCTTTCCTAAGCTAGCTTTTTCAGCTGTCATTTAACCAACTGGAATTAATTTTTGCTAGCTGCTGGTGCTATTTTTAAGGCTTGCAACTGCATCATTTCCCATAGTAAGCTAAGAATATGCTTCATCTCTATTTAACTGTCATGCAGACCTAGTCCTATACAGCCCTGACATGCACAAACATATTTTAGAATTACAGCATTTCTGTTTAAAAAAATAAGTGTCCTTTAAACTATTGTTAAATCTTAGTTACAACACTGCACGCTAATAACAGCGTTATCACATCGTTCCACAAATTACCACTGAAAAAAAGAGTAATAGCCACAAAGGAACTTTTTCTGTTTGTGTACTCTCAGCTTGCACTGTTGATTGGAGCTTTGGTTGCTGGATATGTTTCCTATTTTTATGTTCACATACTTAATATGCTGACTCTTTTTCTCTTCCTGCCCAGCACAAGTTAATTGTGGGGTTAATGACACTGTGGTGGCTGGGGATGTGTACCAGATGTCATGTTTGCCCAGTTAATTTGTAGATGGAGTTTCTATAAGCCAAGTGCCTTCAAATGTCATCAGCCTTCCAAGTGTGAAACAAATCTGTGCAGCAGCTCCCTTGGTGAGGAATTTCTGGGTAGTAGTATATATGTTTGACTTGCCACACCAAATCTTTAGGCAATGAGAAAATGACTCCAAATGCACACAAAAATGGTTGAATCATGGTCAGCAGTTGCTGGGTTCATATCCTCTGTGCATCTGTGGACCCCATCCTGCAGTGCCATATGGATGTACTTTGTTCCTTTGCACCCAGACTACTCACAGCACTTCATTTATACCACACATGGCTGCAAGATCTGTCAGGCACTTCAGATACTTATGGAGGATGTATATTGAATCCATTAAGTTATGTTTTTTAAACTTAAACCTCCTTCTTTCTTCTCAAATTGTTTAAGAGAGAGTGAATTTACTTTTTGTCTTCCTGAAATATCCACTAGATGCACTGTCTACAAGAAACATTAGGTTGTGACTCAATTCTGCGAGTAGAAAGAACAACTTTTTCATAAAACTATTACCAGGCAAAATGATGCAAAAAGCCAAGATTTTTGTATGGCTCATGGGTCTATTAGGAGATAATTTTAAAAAGGAGAGAGGAATAAAAGAGATTATCTTAGTTTAATTCTACAGGAGCCTTTGTTATACAAGTGACAAATGTTTGGCAGCAGCTGCTCTAGTTGTTTCCATGATGAGCCAGCCGAGCCAGAAACAAAATCCGGGAATGAGTTGCTTCTACCACAGCTCTCCTGGGGCTTCTCGGAGAGGGACTGCAAAGGGGACACGGACAAGCTTTGCAGGGACATCTGAGAAAATGATGCTTGCACATGTGCAAGTGGTTTGAGGTGTCATTAGCTGCTTCCAGTGCAAAACATTTTTGCAATTAGGAGATCAGCCTGCATTTTTCACCAGCATCTTCATAAAGCCCCTGTTCAGAATAATTTTAGAGCTCCAAGCTTTCATTCACAGTGATCTTTAGTTGCTTAGGCAGTCAAGGAGGATTTAATCAGATATGCCTGTGTCCTTTTTTCTTGATTAACAAAGGTACCTTTACAGAAAGTATATATTTAAAGGACTAAAAGTGCTAAAGCATCTTTCTGAGAAAAGGCTTGATTTATCTGGGGAAAATATTTCTGTCCCTGTGTGTAATGCTAAGAAAGTCAACTTCCGGACTACTTAATTATGAAAAAAATGGCATTTTTTTAAATCTGTGTGGATCCACACAAGAAATTAGGGTTTATACTAGATGATTCTCAGGCAGCTGCATAGGCAGAGGCCATCTGCAGTATTTTCACATGGCCGTGCAGAGGACATGGGGCTGGTGTAGCTGCTGTGGTAATAGCATCAAGAGACAAACTCAAAAGACAACTCCTGTGCAGCCTGGATTGATCCAATGGCAGTGTTCTAGAAACGTGTAGATGAGGCGCTTAGGGACATGGATTAGCAGACAGGGTGTGGAAGGATCATCTTGAAGGTCTTTTCCAACCATAATGATTCTATGATTCTCTGATTTCCAGAGGTCCTGCGCATCGGTGCTGGTGGAAACACCAAGAATTTAGGCAGTTGCTAAAATCTTGTTGATTTCTTGCCTTGTGTTCAATGGCGGGGGAGAAGCAGTGAATGTCTTCTAGGGAGCAGAATGTGGCCACCAGGCTGTTCGTGAAGTATTCACTGAGTCTCTAGCATGGTGGGAAAGGCCAATGGAGCTAGTGAGAGAAAACTGGCTTGGCAAGGAGGTTTGTGAACACTGTGTTCTGCAATCAAAAGAGCCACCGACGGTATAGCTTAGAGAGCTTTTAAAATATTAATGCAACATTTTATGTGGTAAGGTGTCTCCCAGGAGAAGAATGCCATGATGCTATTTCAAGTGGCCTGATGTTGAAGAGAGGATGTTGGTTGGCTTGTGACACCAGGGCAAGATGTCAGATTTGATGCATTTCTGTAGCGCACAAGGGCTGCCGTCCTTCATCAGCACCAAGGCATTGCTTCTTTTACTGTAGTGTTGCTGTGAAACCAGCAAAAGAAGCAGTTGTAAGTTCACAGGCCTTATATAAGCTCATAGAGCAGGAAGCTGTTTTTCCTGTAGCAGATCACTCCCTACCCATGCAGAGAAGAGGCGTGTAAAGGCAGTGCTCTTCTTGCTGGCTCTCCCCATCCCACTGCAGTTAGCACAAGCACAGCTGCCTCACCAGCTATGAAATGCAAACTGACCAGCCTTCATTTGTAATGCACAAGGAAAGAAAGAACAATTCCCAGTCAGCTTGCTGGATGGCTCAAAAAAGTAAATATTTACTTTGCATTTGCTTAAAACATATAACATGCAGATCTACATATGCTTGTTTTATATGGAGATTTTGGGTATCTTGTCAGTTTTAATTTATTTGCATGTTTATATATGTGCATTTGGTCTTTCGTGGGAGACCAGTCTTCCCAGGTTTTTTTCTCCACCCACCCCATAGTTACACTCCTACTTAGCACCATTTGCTTTGCATCAGCAGCTGTGGTTTTGATGGTGCTTTTGGGCTGTGTAGGGACAGTGAGAGCTCTTGCTAGCTCCAAGTCATAGTGGGGTGAGCTCAAGGGGACACAGTGACAAAACAGACCACAGAGGGTCTCAGGAACCCTGAGCTCCTGATACTCCGCTTGGACAACCCTGATCCAGCATGGCCTTCCCGCTTTCCCTGCCACTGCAAGAGGATGCTTCCCCACCTTGATGGAGGTTGTCGTTGGCATAAAGACGTGTGTAAAGACCTGATAGAGAAAATGCCTGCCAGTGTGTCCCTTTGCGTAGCTGAACAGCTTGCCTCAGTCCCACGCCACCATGCCTGGGGCTGACATGTCATGCTCCATTGCAAACTCAAAAAGCAGCTGCCCTCTTGTGGAAAAGGCTCTTCGGAGTTATGTGCTTCCCCTCTGAGCACTGACTCACCCCTTGGGTTTTTATTTTTCTTCATTTTTCTCCTCACTTCTGATCTGGATTTTTTACTTTCCATCTCCAGGTGATTTTGCAAAGGTTATAGCAATCTAATTTTGCGATCTTTTTGAGGCAATCTGAGAGGGAATGCACTTCTGACTACTATTCCATACATTAGTAGCACATTATTGTGCTTCTGTAATGCCTGAAATGCATGTGAGTGTTTCATATAAGCTATTTTATAATCTTGGACAGCTCTAGATCAAAAGGGAACATTAAGCAAGTCATTCCCCTTCAAAGCAACATTTTTGTAAAATCTTAGCGATGGTGTCATTCAGCTGCAAGGAAATCCATTAGCCTTTCAGTATTTAGAGAGAGATGCCTTTGTATTTTCATAGTGCAATTACACATCAGTCCAAAAGACATGCCATGTCATTGAATTAAGTGACAGCTCATTTGAAGGGGAGAGATGTGTCTGCCTGGTATGGCCTTGTTCTTGTTTGCTCATTTACTTTAAACTTTCCCCGTGCTTTTAAAAAATTTACTAGTATGAAATTCTGATTGAAAATAAAAGAGATGGGTGCTTACTGCACTCTGCTTACACAGCCACAATCACTTGTTAGGTAGTGATTTGCTCACCTTAGTAACACCTCATCAAATATTTAGCTAATCATGAATTTTTGAGGCAGTTGCAGCTGAAATTCACTTTTTAAAGGGATGCTGCTGTGTTGAAGTGTTTTACCACATTCCTCACTTGCATTCCTCTGCTACAGTAACCAACTTATATCCTTCTGCTTAACTGTGATTTTTTAAGAAGTGGGAAATTCAAAATGAAATTGAGGGAATACATGCAGATGTTTATTCACTTCAGCCTTAAACCAAGCCCAAAATTTCTGCTGAAGGGTCTTTGTGTGAGTGTTGGGTCTCTGGGGCTCAGGTTGCTCTGTTGACCTGGTGCTGACAGGATCCCCCTATTCCATGTCCATCTGTTCTTGGGAAGCAGTTGGAGGCTTCCTGATCTGACATTGTGTCCCTTTAGCTGCTGCATCCTTAATACATGAGCCAACCTGCTGGGTGCTTTTGGTGCAAGGAAACTTCCACAGCAGGAGGAATTTCAAGGGAAACCTCCTGCCATTTGAACAGCTCTTACCACTTCGGGTTGCATGGTCCTATCACAACCCTTTTGCTGCATCTCAGACACTGTGGCTATGTGTTTCTGGCTATATTAGTCTGAGCTCCTGCAACTACAGCTCAGTGATTATTGCAGCTATTTAATCTGCTTGGGGAGTAGGAAAGGGAGCTAAGGAACAGAAGATATTTCTTTCCAGAGTATTTGCAAATGTACTTTTCTTACATCTCTATTATTCTGCCATGTGAAGTAATGAAGAAGAAGAGAATTCTTGCTAAGGCTGTGATAAAGAGGTATTTGTCTCCTCACCCAATAATATTGATCAGGCTGGAGGCACAAAGCTTATTAAATTCCATACTGCTGTTCCAGATCAGCTCCACCTGCCACTGGATTAAACCTGATGGATTCCTTTACCCTCCACCCCAAGATGCCAGCAGTGTACTGGCACCACAGCCTTTCTCTTGGAACAGCATCACCATGGCAAATGCTTTTTCTTGCCATTTTTTCTTTACTGCAGTGAAAATAGTCAGAGACTCTGCTGTGCTGTGAGGCCATAAGGGTTTAAGTAGAAATTGCCTGAGCCAGGGTAATGAGTAGGCAGTCACTTGGAGCAAAGCACAATAATGAAGTCATGCAGCTCTTGTGTGCTAAGTGCTGGAGAGCGCTGCCTTGGCCTGGGCAGAGTGCTGGGAGCACCTGCCTACTTCAAATGGTGGGTGAGAGCACTGCCAGCTCAAAGAAAAGTTTGCTTTGACCTCTGCTAGATTTGCTCTTAAGTATACTGCACTAGGGGAAGTGGGCAGGCATCTCTCAAAACTTAATATACTAAAATCTTAACATGGATTCATAAGACTTTTCTTCTTTTTCATGGTGCTCTGATGTCTGCATTGCTTTAACCCTGAGCTGGTAAGGTCTAATAGCTGTTTATACTATGTTCTTCCCCAGAGAAGGATGAGCATGAGGATAAGTCTCCTTAAAGCATCAACCTGGTGTCACTCTGCAGTGCTGCTGGCAATTCGCTGTAAAATTAGTACTCAAAGAGCCATGCAATTTCTTACAGGAATATATATAACTATATACTAAAAATACATCATTTTATATATAATACATAAAAGTATTTTTATATATATTATACATGTAAATATTGTGTGCATGTATATATGTGTGTGTATGTATATTTCTGAGTATGTATATTTCTTCTCATTAAAAGAGAAGTTTCATCTGGGACTGGGAGGATCAAATTAAAGCACATACAAAGATGTGAGCCAAACCTTCCTTGGAAGGAAAAAAGAATGATGGCATGCAAATGTTACATGGTACTGTTATTTTTTAAAGTACCAACTTTCAAATGAGTTTTGCATGTGTTTTGCATTAAAGAAGGAACAAAAATTCAAAGAGAGATATTTGGAAAATTGCTCTTTTTTTCAGCAGAATAACACTTCTCTTGTATGTTACTCAAAACTGTAAATACCTTGAATCTTTTCTCTATACCTGTCATCTTTCCTCCCTTCTCTCTTCCCACTCAGTTTTGATCTTTGTTAATGAACCAAAAAATTCACCAGTCTTCCAGTTCTAATTCACCATTTCTTGACCTGTTTGATCTGCTCTCTAGAAAAGCAGAATAGAAATGAAATGCCCAAGAGAAAAATGCAAAATATTGCAGAGGTTAACCCTGCAAGCCCTATGACACAAAACCCCAACATTATGGCATTAAGAAAGTAAAGGGAGCACTGCTGTAAGGTCTAACAGAAAAAGGGAGCTCATGGAGAGCTTTTTGGACTGGCTGGAAATCATGTATTCTGTAAAGCTGAGTCCTTAATAAGATTCCACACAATTTCCTCTTTTCTGCCATCATCTTGTCCGAGCAGATAAAAGAAGCCTAGAGTCCTAAAGTCTCAGGACTATTTGAAAAATACGTGTGCTGGTGTTTCTGGTGAGATTTTTCCTCCAGCACTTCCATCTCACAGGAAATTTTCAAAACATTTCTCAGGGTCACAACAGAAGCAAAATTGGAGCTTCAGCTCTGCCGTGGTCCAGGAATATCAAGTTCCAGACAATTCTGTTTAACATCCTGTACCTTGGAAAGGGAAGAGAGACTATTTTCCCTGTGAAAAAGCTTTGATGATTCCTCCGTGCCCCCAAGCTATCTTCACCACTGCACAATGGCCACACAAACACAATAATATTTCCCCTCTGTTTGTGCAGAACTGAATTACCGAGAAGAGTTGAGAGCCGAAGAGCCTAACTTTGTGTTTGTACATGCAGGCTCCTTGTTTCACCTCCTCCCTTCTCTCCCCTCCAGGCTGGAGTGTAATAGAGGCAGTTTGGGGCCTTCTATCTAAGCGGATATCTAAGTGCCGTGTTTTTCTTTTTCTTTTTTTTTTTAAAAAAAAAACCAACAACAAGCTCACCACTTACTTTTGAATATAGTTCTGTGAATTTTTAGGTACACTGTGATCTTTTGGGCTGTGCTGCAAAGCTGCTGGAGGGAGCTAAGTAGCACCGCGGGTGGCATAGTCTCCTCAAGCTTATAACATTTGCAAAAAGTACTGCCCAGATTTCTTCTTTTGCACGCTATCCTTAGGATATTTAGCCTGGAGGAGCAAAGGGTGGTGTGCCCAGGGTTGGCTGAAAACCCAAATTATCAGGAGGGATATCCACTGCACGGAGGGACAAGGCAGAATGACCTTGTGCGTTTTGCATTGGCACATTTCACTAAATCGATAAATTGCAGTCGCACAGCCCTGCTGTACAGGAGGCGCCTGCAGCATTTTCAATCTATTTCTCATTCCTGCACAGGAACTAGCGACCTCGTAGTCCTTGCATCTGGGGCCCTCCCTGGGAGAGGATTTAATGTGTGAAACGTTGCTCCATCGCAGCGGTTGGTTATAGATGGAGGAAATATGAGGATGGAGTTGTGCACCAGATGGGAAGAAGTGGAAATAACTTAGCTGCTGGGAGAACTGATGCCCTTCAGAAGAAACCAATTAGCATGCTTAACCTAAAATCCAGTATACAGACCAGTGCACCGTTGAACCTCACCTGGATAGCAAAAAAAAAAAAAAAATGTCTTTGTGCATAGATATGGGTGTTAAATCCAGTCCTGCTATATTTTCCGCCTATAGTCAAATCTGTGAGCTTTCAGGCATGAATCAAACTGCCAAAACATCATGCAGCTGCTTTTAGGATAGTGGAAGGTTAAACCAAAAGGAAAAAAGAAAATTTAGAAATGCCAAGATTTTAAGTATTTTAAAGTCTTTAGTCTAGTTGAGTTTTCAAACTATTTCATTATAAGGAATAGAATGCAATTGTTTCCTTAGATTGATAAAAGAGAAGGAAACATGATTGTTCTCCATCTCTCATCAAAGAGAGGTGGAATGTGTAGCATAAACCTGACCATAGGTAGGACATTCGGATGACCAGAGAATGTATAGGAAAGACTTTCCAAGGGTAAACCAGCCTGTGGTTACTAAGCTGTGGTTTCTGGATTTTTATGCCTTGTATAAACTGCATCAGCAGTGCTTGCAATAGGTTGAACAACTTATGTGTCCACAACACTGAATTGAGTGAGTCTAGAGCTAAGAGTTGTTTATATGTAAATTAGCCCATATAAACATTATAGTGTTTATAAGAGTTGTAATATTTTCTAGAAGTCTCAGCTGGGACTGGAAACTGGAAAGGAAAGAAAGAAAAATAAAAACACATCTTTTTCAAATATTTTATTCCCTATCAGAGATCTAATTCTAGCACAGACTGTGATTAGTTATACTTTTGCTTAAATAGCTTAAGTAAATCTGCTTATTCAACCAATCTCTGGCCATTATATTGATTTTACTGTGTGCTACTGACTAACTCTGTTCTGCTTATTTTCATAGCCTGTGTTGGCCCTGGCTATGTTGCTTCAGAATTTCGCATCAGGATTTTTCTTCTTAGAGGAATGATTTTATTATATCCATTCAGCCATCATAATTTCAAAAAGCCAGGATGATTTAGCCCTCCAAATGCACTTTCCGTCAGAATCAAGTAACACAAAGTCCTGATGCTACTTCCTGCTTTCTACCACGCAAAATTCATGTTTGGTAATTAGGACTGGTTATGTGGACAATTTAAAAAAAATAAAAAATAAATAGTCTGAGTTGCTAATCATTGAAATACATACTTGGGTAAATCTTTCACAATATTCCTGAGGGGTCTATTTGCCTTCCTCTTGTCTTGCTGAAGCCTGTGAGGAAGGACAGCTTACTACATGGTCCTCATTCAGGCCATCTCTTAAATGGTTAGGAAACAGCTTGAAAAGGAGAAGAATTTTTCCAAAATTAGTTTACTTGTTAGAAGGGAATTATTTCATTGATTAATGTGTTCAGTAATGACCAACATTACCCAGAGCAGAGAGAAGGGCAACCTGCACAGTCACAGCATGTTCATGGGCTGCTAGCCATACAGGGTTAGTTCCGGAAATTTGGGGGCTTATGTGACTGTTGTATCCTGGTCTGCAGGCAGACATTAATCATTGCAGTAAAACATATATAACAAGTAAAACCTGTTATTTCAGTGATTGATGAGGATAATAATTATAAATATATCACAGAATCACAGAATCCTTGAGGTTGGAAGGGACCTCTATAGATCATCTAGTCCAACCCCCTGCTCCAGCAGGGACACCCAGAGCACAGGGCACAGGGTGGCATCCAGGCGGGTTTGGAAGATCTCCAGAGAAGGAGACTCCACAGCCTCTCTGGGCAGCCTGTGCCAGGGCTCTGTCACCCTCATAGGAAAGAAGTTCTTCCTCACATGGAGGTGGAACTGCCTGTGTTTCAGCTTGTAGCCATTATCCCTTGTCCTGTCACTGGTCACCACTGGTCACCACCTCCCTACATTCTCCTCTCAGGTACTTGTACATGTTGATCAGATCTCCTCTCAGTCTTCTCTTCTCCAGGCTTAGTCCTGGAGGACTAGGAGGACCTTAGTCCTGGAGGACCAGGCCCAGCTTGCTTAGTCTTTCCTCATATGATAGATGATCCAGTCCCTTCATCTTTGTGGCTCTACGCTGGACCCTCTCTAAAAGTTCCACATTCTTCTTGTACTGGGGAGCTCAGAACTGCTCCCAATACTCCAGGTGTGGATTCACCATAGCTGGGCAGAGAGGGAGGATTATTTCTGGAATGCTTAACATTTGTAGGTGCTCCTTGAAGATGGGAAAAAAAACAAGATATATTATCAAAAATGGTACTGAGGCTTCTGCATCTTGATCTTCCCATAAAGGTCTTTTGTGTTCATACACTTAAGCCAAGGATCTATTAAAATTCAGAAGTAACTTACTTCTGCTTATTCTGCAATTACTTCTGCTTACTTCTGCAATTGTTTGGAGCCATAATTCTCAGATTCCAAGTGATCTAGCATCTTGAGCTTGTTTGAAATAGGTAAATTAAATCTTAACTTGCATGCTTAAAAAAAAGAAAAAAAAAGGAAAAAAAAAAGAGTGAAAAAGACTTTTGTATCACTTTGGGGGAAAAGTCATTTTTAATCAGAGTTGGCTCATTTTATGTGGAGAAATTAAAGTAACCTGAGATAATGAGCTCAATTTATCATGTTTTTGTCAGGAAAACTGCTCAAGGGAGCAGGGGCTTTGCAACAGCCAACACAGACAATAACACCTCCTCCAAGAACAGGCTTTTAGAAGCTGTGCAATCTTAAGAGAGCACAGGTGTTTTGCAGCAATATATGTGCAGTGTATGCTGAGTGTAACATGGTAGTGTCATTAGTGCCAGTGATGGAGCACGTTTTTTTAAGAACATATGCCTTCTCTTTGCATGAAACAGTTTGTTGCAAAATTAAGCCTCATAGAAGAAAAGAAGCTTTGTATTTTTGTTGGTCAACTTGTTCTTCAACTTGTTCTGTATATGCCATCATGCTGGGAGCCATAAATCCTACAGAAATTGGCTTAGGGCCTCCTTCTAGCCTCGCGGGACTCTGAGCCCTGCTACAGCATTAGGATCTTAGTCTTCCTAAGAAAGCACTGTAACTTGCCTCATAATTCACCGAGACATTAGCACTGCAGTCAAACTGGAATGCATGCCAAAGTCTGCTAAGGAATGACACAAGCATATGTTCCCATGGTGGACCCGGCATGGCAAAGCAGTTGAGAAGTACCCGTCCCTGAGTAAGTCCTGTTAGATGCTTTCAAAACAGCAATCAGAACTGAAGAAATACATATCCTTGTAATAATTCATTGAGAGGAAGTGTGTTTTTTTTTTTCCTTCGCTTTCCTTGGCTTTTTCTAAACAGGAGGTCTCAGAATGGCTTGTAATTCTGAATCTCCCCAACCTGTTTTCTCAGTTTTGTTTCTATCATGTTCAATAAAACTGTTTAGTCCCTAAGACTTGCTGGTCCCTAAAACTTCCTGACTGCTTCAGCCCTATGTTTCTCTCCAGCATATGGATCTTGTGGGCATGTAGTTGCACCTCATTGAAGCTACCTGTGCTTCAGGGAGGGCGTTCAGAGAATGCTGGATTTTCTTCCCCCTTCTGCTGGTTGCAGAAGGAACATGCGTGGGGCTGATATTTCCAGTAATCTTTGGGTTACTCAGCTAAAAGCTTTGCTTGCATCAAATTCAAGAGCAGCTGAAGATCATGATGACTTTCGAGTGCAAAGCAGCTACTGCATAATCAAAGAATATAAGGATATTGATTCTCTTTCCTGACAGATGCAGAATCTGACTTTTAAAGAGTCAAAATCAGTCTGATCATGAACTGGTTAGATCTCTCAGATAACTTGTCTGGAAACTCTTGCCATATAAAATGAAACCACTACTGACATCTACTTCATTACCTGGAAATAAAAGCGGTCACATCTTGACCCAAAGAACTAAGGTATCTGTATTTTCTTAGCCAGCATTACAAAGATCTATTTTTTTTTTTCAGAAGAAGTAGACAGGATGATGACAGAGCAATGTGACAAAACATCTGGGTGCTTTATCAAATATATTTCCAAGTTCCTTACTGAAGCTGTTTCTTACTGCTTTTCCGATGGCTTCCTCGCTCTCTCCTTAATCTCTTTCGGTGGAAGCCCTAACACTTGTATAGCCATGAGTGGACATCTGTATGTGCATATGCCTTCACATTGCCAATTGCATGTGTGCTGCTTAAAGCTCATGCTTTGTTGAGGAGGAGACTACAGAACTAACTACCACGCTAATTACGACACCTACATGATAGTGAGACTGCCTGAGTCAATCAGTGTGAATAATGAATTGCTGACAACTTTTGCAGCAATTTTGCAGCTATATACAGGATTAACATGAGATCTGATTTTGTCCAAAGACACCTGTAAATTAGCAAACGGTAGGATTAATAAAAAATAAATAATAATTATACTACTCCATAAAAGGAATTAAATTCTCCTGGGTGTTTTTGAAAACATGCTTCTTTCTGGTATTTAATTTCCTCACTGAGCCTTTGTGCCTTATGTTTGCTAAGGTCATGCAGTGCTACAGTATTGTGGGTAACTTCTGTCAGCACGAGTGTGTGTAAAGAAGTGTATAAAGAACATACACTTAATATCAAAGGTTTTAAAGACCAAAGGTTTGAAAAGATCTAAAATAATTTTAGTAGACACATTTGAATTATAAGTTGTTATAGAAACTTCTACTTCTTTGGCTATGTTATGATGTTAACGATTATGGAACGTGTTATATAATATCTAATACTCATTTAACATCCCTTTGTTGCAGTAAATGAGGCAAAATCTGCTCATATCATCTTCATATTTGCAAAAGAGCTCTAAGGGAAAATATGAGTAAAACTCATACAAAAGACTAGATAAAATACAGATGCTGTAAAATGCCACTCAGGGAAAGTAAAACGACTTGCATTTTGTTTTGAATAGGGAAAAAAACAATAGACTTGAATGTTGTGCTTTTAAGCAAGGGCCGCCAAATGTTCATCATGGTTTCTTCGGTGTTTTTTTCGGCTGTCCGTTATCTTCTTTTGCATACATATCAATACATACCAATATATACTGGTCTCCAGTAACTAATTCCACATTTTTTGTAAAGAAAATGTGATGACACAGAAAAACTCTTTCTCTGTAGCAGATTTGAGTAAGAGTTTGATTCCAAATTACTTCTCAAATAAGATGGCTATGATATAGCCAAATCTCCAAAATTATCCTGAAACAGAAAAGCTAGGGATTCGTGCCTATTATTGTTGTTTGCTAAAGAATAAAAGAAGGATGATTGTTTCAACCTAGATTTTTAGATTTACTTACCAGGTAAGATTTAACCTTGCTGAAGCTCAGAGAACTCATATCTGTTGTCAAAATACATATGAAAACACATTTCCTTTATAAAAATGATCAGATTTTGTAGTAGAATCATTCCTTATCGGTTCATGTTCTCTGTATAATTTCTTATCAGTTCATGTTCTCTGTATAATGCTATACCCCCTTTTTTTTTTTTTGCCTTTTTTTGGTGTATATGTATGCTTCTGGAAAATATATGAGAGTTTCTTGCATAGTAAGAATTTATAGTTGCTATGAACTGTGAACACAGAATAAAAAAATCTAAGCCACTGAAAATGAAGGATAGTTTTGTAGTTATGGCTTCAGGAACCCAAGAGTCTTTGGCCTAATTCTTAAATCTGCTAAATGCTTCTTATGTAGCTTTGGGCAAAACACTCAAACTCACATCTGTCAAGAACTTATGCATATGCCTGATTTTCAATTGTGAGCACATGAGCTATTACAAGAAGTCTCTTCCTAGAAAAGCTTCTCAGAGAAACTTACATAAATTTGATTCAAAATATTTTTCAAAAGATAGGATGAATTGTCAAAAAGGAGACTTTAAAAAGTGTTTTAAAATTTTTCTTATGAAAACTCATTTTCACCTTTTTTTTCCTGGGAAAATCTAATATTTTCTTTGCCAAAACATATATTTTTTCGTCACTTACTAAAAGCCAAGTGTATGTTCTCAGTTATTCTTATGAAAACCTTGTATTCTTTATGCAAACTCTTTTTTATTATGCTATCTCTGGGTTAAGAACAACAGATTCTACCAAAACACTTTTGGTTAAAAGTCTTATTTAAAGCTACACTTTTAAAGAAGATAAAAACTAGTGGCAAGAGACACTGAAGTACCTGAAATTCATAGAATTATTAAAACAGAAGATCTTGGCAACAGGCTGTGCTGCAATCTATACACAGAAATAACAGCTGTAGAAGAGCCTATAGGAAGCGACTACCTCACACTGTTCTCTTTCGGGATGTTATCTGCTCACGTAGTTTTGAACGGGGGAGCAATGATAGATCTAAACTTATTTCTGCTTTTAAATGAGATTCATATCGTGATAAAGGGAGATAACCTTGTTTTATCTTTATTTTTTTAAGAAAGAAAGGGGGACAAAATACTACTCTGCTTCTGAATCTTATCCCTAAGAGAAAATTCCTTGAGGGTTTGTTACTTTCTTTTTTCTTTCTTTTTTTTTTTTTAATTGCATGCCCTTCCATCACAGAAATAGTGGATCCCTCTATGTTTTCTTGTCTGTTGGAATCCTTGTTTGGGTTGTTCATTTGAATGAATTCAACCTGTGCTTGTAGCACAGAATCCGTAGCTGTGTGGAGCAGCTAAATGGAAGTTTTCTCCTTGCAGAAGACAAGTCTGTTCAGCTCTCTGGTTGAATTATAAAGTGGAAATATTTTAAGAACTAGATGGCATGGTACATTAATTTGAAGAGCCTTTTTTGGGTGATGAGTGATTTCAGTGTCATCACAGCAAAGACTAAGAACAAAAATGGATTAGATTATCCCGTGGCCAGAACTTTTACAAATGAATATTGGTAATTTATAGACTGAACTGATTTATATGGGGAAGGGCACAATTTCTCATTATCATGGCTTTCCCTGATGGGTCAACAATGGGAAAAAAACAAATACTATGTTGCTGAAACTGGCTGCTTCTGGCAGTAAAATACTGCGCGGCAACCAACATCTCTCATGTCCTTGGAGCTCAGCAAAACAGCTGTTTCAGAATTGGCACCTTTTCTTTAGCATAGTGTTTTGTGTTGCTCTTCCTCCCCTAGTTCAGACTAGATTTACACCAGCAGAAGCCTCTGAAGTTTTCAGCAGCAAACAGAACTCCCTCTGACACTGTCTCTTCAGCAATGTAGTTTTTTTTTTGTTTTTCCTGTGCTTTTTGGACGTCTGTGGCAAATGTCTCATGATCTATCCCCTTGATCCCTTGGCAGAGCATATGGCTGCTGGGTTCTTCTCCCACCTCCCCATAAAAGCAGGACAAGGCTTAGGTGCTGTTTTTCTGAATCCTGGACATGCTTTAGTCTTTCTGACATTTTCTGTTTGCACAATGTTGTGTCACAAACAGGTGAGACCTCCTTGTGGCAGTCACCAACCTGGCAAATATTGGAAACAATCCCCTGCTCCATAAATATATTGGGTAAAAAAGCAATAGGAAAGAAGATGAGGCCACAGCAAACTGGAGAGACTTGTTCTTGCATCAGAAAAATAGACTAATACTAGGCAAAATAGGTTGCAAATCTCATCTTGTCCCCTTTCCAAATTTCACTGAGAGTTTCTTTCTCTCTTGTGTACAGTGTTTTTTTATTATTATTACAGCATATTTTTTTCTGAGTTTCAGTGTTACCTTCATTTTATTTGGTCCTCTTCTCACATCTATCCATAGGCTGGCCAGAGACAAGATAGCAGGAGGAGAGGCTCATCTAGATCTTTTATCCTTTTAGAGATGTTAGCATCAAAGACAACCTGGTAATCCCAAGATCATTCTCTATGTTTAAAAAATACCCTTTAAAATATAATTTTTCTTCAAATGAAGAGGGATATGAAAACATTCATGAGTTAAGGCAAAAATTACTGAATAGGCTTAGATAACAAACAAGCCCCTAAACACCACTGCAGTATTTTTAAACAGAATGTTTGAAAGTTCAAATCTGACCCTTTTCCCCAACCTCCCCAAGAGAAAGAAAAGTAACTTAAAACTATCAAAGGAAAATTTAACAAAAACATTCACAAAACAGTCAAATGCAGACTGTACTCAGAGAAGGGAGAAGTAAAAATGCTCTTGGGTTTGACTTGAAATGGATCTTCTATTTTATACATGGTCATCAAGCCAAAATGCGGTTATTTATCTTTGAAGACTTGACTAATTTTCCTTTTCTTGTTTTTGCTTTACAGTCTGATGCTGTCCCATTACGTGAATAATGCTTGATACCTTTCTTTTCTCAGATTCCTGCTTTTATTATCATCCTATGTTCTTCCTTCTGTTGCAGTCATATTTGGCAGTGTGTGCCTGGTTTTCCCCAGGTGATTGCAATGAAAGCCCTTCCAAAGCATTAAAAGCCCTCAAGCTAGGCTATATCTACCACTGAATTTCATTAAGGAAACTCTATGAAACTCTGAGAATCTACAAGAAAACGTAACTCATGCTTTTTTGTGTGTTCGCGTGTGCATATGCATGCAAGCAAAAAGAGGGGGAATTAAAATACTAAGTTAAAATAACAATAAAATAGTCATGTATAGCCTAATTCTTATGAATTGTAAATTAAAGCTCTTATGGTCATGCTATATACCCCAAAGACAAAAGAGAAGGCATTTCTTCAATTAAAACATGTTTGGAAACACAAATCTAGGTGATAAATAGGGGGGAATAAAACGCTCCAGATTGCTGTTTGCAATGTAAGGACTCAAACTGGAACTGTAACCTTCACACACAGAAATAATGTTATGTTGACACGTCTCTAGCCAGGCAATAATTGGTGGTTTTCAGTCTTAATCTGCCCACAATAATTGTGGCTATTTGGACTGTAAGTACACACCACAAGAAGAAGACATTAGGCAGCAATTAGAAAAGCTGGAGTCGTATGTTAGCATCTGTTGTACTGCTGGATATTGTACTCTCAAAAACAGTGAGACAACAATTTGTAACTGCAGCAAATAGAGTCTTGCCTTCTGTGATCAAATCATCTGTTTGGACCCAAGCAAGAAGACAATGTGTTTAACAACTGCGTTTTTGCTGTAATTTTTTGTTGTGATAAATTTTCTAACTTTTGTCATGATGGAGTTAGTCTGGAGAAATGGTTTAGAAGAAGAGCCCTATTACCATGAAGTAAATGTCATATTCAGTGGTCATCACACTGCAGTATGTTAGAATTGGCTCAGACTGAAGTCAGACCTCCAGACATTTCAGAACTCTCCTGACTAAATGGAGTATAAGAAACTATGAAGGGAATTCAGATGGGGACTTTTATGACTTTTAACTGACTACGTTGAGCTTGGCAGCTTTTATCTAGCTTCAAATATTGTCTTTTTCTCACTGATGAAACAGGAAGGCACACACGCAGTGCATGAGATGAGGCAGACAGGTCTATTCCTCCTCATGCCCAGTGGCAGGGTGGTTGCACAGATCTGTCTCATCTCCTTTATTCTGTAGCTGGTAATGCCTGATCTCTAAGTATGACAACCTTTTCAGCCTCTCTGTTGAAGACCTGGACAGGCTGTCAAAGAGGCTGGAGGCAAAACATGGCGAAGTTTTTAAGCTTAGACGAAGCATGCCATCCTTTAAGTGCCAGGACAATCTGTGCTCTGTCTGACACAGGTCTGGTTTCTCCTGGTGGTACCCTGACTGCTGCAATAACATATAGTGCAGTAATAATAATAACAAACAATAGATAATGCAATAATAAAAATGTGTCAATAATAATAATAGATAGATCCCACTCATTTGTATCTCACAGGCTTTAGGCAGCGGGCTCAAGTCTGTCTGGACTTCTCTGATATGTATCTTGTATAACAACAGCAATCAGTCCTGAAAAGACAGTCCTGCAGAGAGTGCAAGTGCCCTCTCTTCCCACCCTTCCTCTACCAAAAAAAAGCTCTGTACTGAAATTTTTTAGAAAGGTTCATTTTCTCCATTTTCTTCCTTTTCACGGAAAAACTGTTTCAATACATACCAGAACATTAAATTGGGCAGAAAGGTGGGAAGTGAGGTGGGTGTTTATCTGGATGCTTCTGGGGATCAGTGGCACATGGCTGGCCATCAACCAAAGTCATCATTTTGTAGCTCTTGATGCAAGAGCCGTTTTTCATATTATGTTTCCTGATAGCAACTGTGCTGACCCCCCAAATGAGTAATTTCTGCAAAATTATTGCTGGCACTTTTCATTAGTTTGAGGCTGATAAGGGTCAACTGGGAAGAATAAAACAAACTACCTACTGGGTGTGAAAATAGCTAAAAATTACTCATCTCTATGCAGATTCTCTGCTTTAATTCAGAGAGGTACAGCTGAAACTGAGAGTGTTTCAGTGAACTCTGTTGTTCTTGGTTAGGTTACAGAGGACTGTTTCCACTGTTAGCAAAAGTAACTGAGTCAAGGGCTTTGGGTAGAACTGGTTATGCTCCTGGCTAATTGTCCATGCTGGACAGATGTATCTGATAGCAATCAGAGAACTTCCTTGCTGCTGGAGCTTATTTTAGATTTCAGTATTTTGAAACTGAGGCAAACGGAGTAGAAACTCTACTGCCCTTGAAACTTCGAATTGTCCAGGGTTGACAATTAGCAGTGTATGAGTTTAGGCTGAGTATGTTGATATTTCTGAGGCCCATGGGGCATCAGGACAACAAGTCAGTGTAAGACCTCTTAAAATAATTATTTATGGTTTTAAAATAATGGGGGACACAACATGTCTCCCATATTAAAAGGGCTGTCCAGCTGGAAGACACAGAAAGGGAATATTAAGTGAGGTACCAAAAGGGAAATAGGTGAGCGATGCTGGAAGTTGGAGGGGTTATCACAGGAATGCTCTAAAAGAGGAGCTTTATATCCACCTTGTTACCAATGCCATACTTGTGGCTGATGCTGAAGAGTTGAGACCAGTGTCCAGAGATATTAGTGAACCCCAAAATATGGTTACTGTGTAAGCAAAACTTTCCTCTGGTATGGCATGTTGCTTGATGCTTTCACTAGGGGTAAGGTAGGATGCCCAGTGCAGCTGCTTTGGGTGCGTGTATATTTAGAAAGAAAGCAAAATGGTGAAGATTTAATGTTTAACATTTAAATGTTGAATATTTTCATTTAGTTACAGTAGATGGAACAGCAGGGCCAGCCAAAAGCACAGCTTTACTGATGGAAGAGTCTGGGAGATAAATACTTTCTTTTGGACTCCTTGCTTCTCACTGTTGGAATAACTGACAAAAGAAGTGAGAATAGTTGTCTATGCAAGGAGAGTTAGTATTTCACCCAAAAACATGTGAGTATCCAGCAGTAAAATGCAGGTACTTTGGTCCTCTCTGAAGACTGTTATGCTTTAACTTTTGGCCAGCACTCTGAATCTCAAATAGACTAATTTTCTGAGGGCAACATCAAGCAAATGCTAAACTGAGCCAAGCCACTGATACCTATTTGAATGTATTTTGTGAGCTTATTTACATTCACAGTGAAAGGAGTGACAACTCAGCCTTGTCAGTAGCATCAGAAAGATTACCAGTGACCAGGCCATTTTTAGTAGTTATAAAGAAAAATGCTAGCGTGAAGATAAAATGTCCTCGCTGCTGAAATGACCTGGTAGGTTGCCACCTGTCTGTTTTTCTGAACTGCATGTTTTCCCAGAACCTGCCAGATGATACTGGCACGAGAAAGAGGTGATTCCCAGGGGAAAAAGAGGTTTCAACGTGGGAAAGTCAGTTGTTAATAAAGATAAAAAAGCAAAAAGAGATTAAAGGTACAGGTGGACCTGTCTGTAACTCTGTGGAAGTAAAGTCCATTGGGATGCTGCAGTTGACATATTCTGAGCAGTAGTAAAGGTCCTAGGGTGTTTTGAAAATACTAGTTTGTTTAAATAATAATTCCCCTTGCTAGTAGTGTCTGCAGGAAGACCTATGGGCCATTCTGGCAAAGAAATGCATCAGTGCCATATCCTAGTGCTTAAGGAGCTATAACAGAGGCTACTGCAGATCAGATAAAATTTATTTTTCTGGACAGATTGAGCTTTCCACATGCCCTGTTTTTATCACTTCTGTGCATGTGAGCAGCTCGGCAACCCAAATGAATAAATAAGTAAATCTGCTATGCAGCAAGGTGGTCAGCAGAATTGGCAAACAGGTCAGAGGGACTTGCTTCACCTTCAAAGCTTTAATCTTCCTTCTAGGGGTCAAAGAAGTCACCTTGTCCATTTCCACTCACAGTAAGAGCGTAAAGAAGACTGAGCTACTCTCAAAGTAGTTAAAACCACATTCATCCCTATGGCAAGAAAAGTTAAAACCACATCCATCCATCCCTATGGCAAGCAGGGCCCATTATAGGATCATGCTGTTTCTTGGGGGATGGTGCTGCAGCATCTGCAGAGGTGGAAAGACCTTGCCAGTGGTTCCTGCAAAACCCAAACAGGATGTAGCTAAACTGCAGCACCTTTTTCACAGTAACAGCTGTTTTTTATTTAAAATGTGAGAGTCAGAGCGTGCAGGGTAATATGTTTTTTCCCCTGTTGCCCTAATTCTGTAGTCAATTGTCTCCTCTCTTCTATGAACCCAGATTTGAACCAGTTAGCTTAAACAACCTTTCACTTGGTCGTCTTAGGCCCTGCAACTAGATAAAACTAGAAAGAAACTCAGAGCACAGATTTTTTTCTTGACACAGATTGACATTCTTTCTCAGATTTTGCTTCAATAAGCTAATAAATCAGAGTCCTTTGTTCTCCACTGAAAAGCACATTCTCTGGCTCATGAATCATCTACAGAGCTCTTCTCTAAGCCTTTTGCAGTGTTTAACATCTTCTGCACACCACAGCAAGGAAGGGTGTACCCTCGGTGTTTCCTTCGTCCATCCCACAGATTGCTTTTCTCCTTCCCAGTGCTTCTGCAGGCGGTGGGGAACATTACACAGATGCACCAAGGATGCACAGCTCCATGCATCATGGGTGGTAGAAGCCATAAAGGCGTCACAGGTCTGCTTTCCCACAGACCACTCTCTGGGGTTTCCTACTGCATAGGCTACTTCTTGCCATCTCTGCATTCGCATCATCATCTCCTTTCCAGGTGGCACCTTTCCCACTCTTTGCCAGGAGGATGAATTCCCAAATCACCCAAGGCACATCTGAAGAGGCTTCGTGACTAGAGGAGATGTCAATATGCTGGGCAGCATATTGTGAAATACAGTACCAAAACCACTTCAGCACTTGCAGGGCTTTGGCAGATAGTGGGTGTTTGCTTTGAGCTACTGAATCATCATGTGGCACCAAATCAACAGGCAAAAAAAAAAGAGTTTTTTCAGCCAGGCAAGCAGTGCTAACACACTGCTGTGCTAGAAGGCAGAAAGGGGCCTCTTCTCTTTCTACCAGCAAGGCTTGTTTACTGTGCTGTAAACACACATTCAACAGTTACTGGGTGGAAACAATTCAGGCCCATTATTTGGACGGGTACATTAAAATTTTTGAATTTAGTTGTCTGACTGTAGTATCCATTCTGTTTCTCTGCAGTGATACTTTTTTTCATTTTGGAGGTTTTCTAATTTGTGTTCTTTACAATTTGTCTTGTGCAAGTCCAATATGTATATATTTTTCCATACCAACAGCTTAACCTGAGAATGTGCCTTTCCCACACGCAGCCCGCCCAGCTGGAGGTGCTGGCTGCTCTTCCCAGGCCACCTCCTGCACGTGGGATGGGGAACATCGCTCCTCGATGCGGAGAGGAGGCACAGTCCACCCGTCTGGAGATTACGCTCGGTGGCAGGAGGTCTGGATTTAACAGCACACTCATGCTCAAAACTTCCTTTAAGATCAGATTTCCAAAGGCTTTGGTTTCATTGCCTTTGGGAGTCCGGACCGTGCCGTCTGGAGAGTTCATTCATTCAGACTTTATGAATCAGACTATGGAAACTATAAAGTAAAAAGACTATGAGCACCAAAGTGAAAGGGATCGAGGTCCTCAGTGGTTCAGTTCCCTTCACAGCTCTTGGACAGCAGTGAGGATGGACACCACGGAGGGGATCCCAGACCCTATGCTGTGGCCTGAGCCACAGAAACAAGACAGCCACAGAGCATTAACTTCAAGCTGCAGAAAATAATTTTGCACTCTTAACAGGAAAGAGCAAAAGAAAGGATTAATTATTCTCTGGCAATATCAAATAGTTAATTATCTTGAGTGAACACAGCATTTTAGTTTTAGCTAAAATTCCAGCATCATCATGTAATACCTGAAATTGATAATAAGAAATTGGATTTTAAAGAAACTTATGCTAAATATATTATTGGCACGCTGAAACCATTTACAATCTAATAATCATACCTTTAACATTGGTTATTGCTAACTGTAATAAGAAAAAGTTAAATCCCAAGTAGTAATCCAAGATAGTGTTGGGTGTTTATTCTGTTGTGCGTGGAGATAATTCGCATAAAAATTTGTTTACCTATGACAGAAAGCCTCCCCATTTTAATTTTTGGTATTTCATTTTATTTTCTTTTACAGAACAGATAGGGAATAATTTTATCTTGCTCACTCTTGAATAAATAGAGTAATTCCCCTGAAATAATGGGCTAATTTGCATTAGATCTGTACATCAGAATATTGTCCATCTAACCTTCATCTTCACATGGCCATCTTCTGCTTAGGAAGCTTTATATAGGTTAGGAACAAGACTTCATCTTAATTATAGAAAAGTTTTGATTGCATGCTGTGGAGCACTTGTGCAGAAAAGCTGCAGTTGGTTCGCATCCTGGCATGATCTCACCCCATTACAATTAGTATACAGTTATCATCAAAATGACTGAATTTTAATCAATTACGTGTCTGAAGATTGCCTGATGTAGTGATCTGTCAAAGGTCCAGGAAATCAAATTCAAAATCAACACCTTTTAAAGCCTCAGATGGTGAAATAAGCTAGAGGTTGTATGTGACTTATTAAAATGACATCTTTCTAAAATTCACTGAGCGTCTGAATATTATTATTATGAAAAGGATTATTGTTTACTCTCTCATCTAATTATTTTTGCATTATTTTGAAAGTGGAACAAACATGTGACTTATCAGACCTTTGCTACCTTCATCTGTTTAAAATGTTTTTCCTTTCAAGTATCTCAGCATATTTCAGACAACAATTCTGTTGTCACATGAGGATGAGCGGGGAAGGCAGAAGAGTTAAGACATACTCTTTTTCTTTGGATGGATAAACCTCTCCCAAAGAGAAGGAGATGATAATAATAATTTCCAATAAATTATTCTAATTTTGAATTTATTTTCCAAGCCCTGTATAATCTAGAAGTTTTTCAACAGGGATTATCAGAAACTCAGTCTTATAACAACAAAGAGGGAACAGCTTTTATATGTATGCATTTTTCTGCATACTTAAGTAAAAGTAACATGCAATCATTGCTACACAGGTGCAATGTTCTGATATTTATCTCTATTCACATTAAGTAAATAATTAAGTAAATATATTTGTTTTTAACTTATATGTAAAACTATATGTAAAAAGTTTTCTTTCCCATCGGAGTGTTAATATAATTTCCACTGACAGGGGCAATGACGTTGAAAAGTGAGGTTTCTCAATTTTTGACATGCATTACTTAAGGCAGCCTACTGGCATCTGTTTCCTATCAGTCTAGAGAAAAAATATCCTCTTAAGGCTGTTTAAGGTTCTTTGCAGTAGCGTGGCATTCAAACTTGGTGCTCGAAACGGGGAACACGGAATCTGGGTAGCTGTGTAACTACACACAGCTGCAGATGGAAAACAACATGCTATTGGTTTGTATTTTATGTATCAGTTTGTGATGTAGCAAAATCTGTAAATGGTTATTCATGTTTGTCAAAAGGAAATGCTAATGGGATGTCAGACTCCTCAACCAGGAAGGGAATCCATTAAGAAAGGAGGGAATGAAGGTCCACTTTAATTATGTGAGCTCTGACTAAATGGGAATTAAGCCTGCAATGGTAAATGCCTTCCTAGTGAAATGGCAGATTTCTCAGCGGCTGCTGATTTTCACATTCCATCTGAGATGGGTGGTGAACTTGATTTTCTTTGCTAATAAACAAGGATGTTGTGCTGGAGTTTGTCATATAAAAGACTCCTGGATTCTTTAGACTTCAAGGAAGCTTTTTACAGGCAGTCTGAAAAGTTGTTATGTGTGATGCCTGCCAATGTCAAGCTGCAGTCCAATCCTGCACAAGCACATAGGAACCTTAAAGGTACTGATCAAAATTTTTCAGAGTATTTACCAATATCTTGATTTGTGCAAAATCTCCGCTCGCAGAAAGGCAATAAGTGATACTTCGTCAGTTATGTGCTTATCATTGAAGTATTAATTCCCTTCCCGCTTCTTCTCTCACAACTCTCAAAATATTTTTATCCATTCACTGTCCCCAGTGTTATGCTTAGGCTGCAGCTTCCAGGGAAATCACCACCTTTTCATTCCCTCTTTGTGCCAGTCCCAAACACAGGCATTTTGATGTGATTTATTTTTGATATCTCACTAGTACAGTAATACAATGAAAAATGTAACTGATGAGGACCTCTGTTCAGCTGACAATTTAATGAGAGAGTTTCTGATCATGGTCATTTCATTAAAATGATTTTCTTCTGAAACGGGGAAGCAAGTGTTTGCATCTACAAAGATGAAAGACAGAGTACGAGTGTAAAAAATGGCAGAGATGATACTTCTCTGCATTTGCAATGTAGTACAAAACAAAGTGGCTCAGCAGAACTTTCATAGGCGAAATTATTCTTACTGTGCACCTAAAGTGTAATGACTCAGAACTAAAGGTCTGACTCCTGGCTATATCTTTGCAAAAGTTTACAAAGCAAAAATCAGGCACGGATATGTTTATTATTTGGAAGGGACTAAAAGGTGAATCTCAAAGCACAGCCAGAGGACATATCTAACCATAGCAAGTAAGTGTGTGTTGCACTTGCGTTTGGGTTGTTTCATTTAACTTCTCAACTTGTCTACAGGACCAATGGCAAGAGCACATGATGTAAAATCACATTTGCCCTGTAAAATGGGAAGTAATGGGGTGAATTTGACTCTAGGGAGTAACTGTATGTGGAGAGATATAGACATGAAATGAAGCAAAGTTATCAAGACAAACTCAAATATGTAGACCTTACGGTCTGCAAAAAAATCTGTCCACTGTCAGTAGCACCCCAAAGAGAACTTCTTTTTTCTTTTCTTTTCTTTTTTTTTTTTTTTTTTTGGTAGAGTGTGACAGGTCTGTGATGTATAGCTTTTGTTTTAATGGGTGAGATCATGGACAAAGAGAAAATCATATTCTTTGGTAAGCTGTGGATGCATATCTGATGTCTTGATGCTGCTGCCAAGACTGTCTTTAAAACACATTAGTGCCTACTGAGCGCCAATTAAAAATCCCTATAATTGCAAATGTGCTCTCCATGTTAATGTTATTGATGAGAACAGACAAGAGAATGTGAAGTCTGGAAAAATGCAGTCAAATTCTTAACATTTTCCCCAATAAATCCTGAGTGAGGTACTGTCTAGCTGGCCAAGAAATAACAAAGTTCTTGAACTGTGCCTCTGCTCCCCACAAACTTGTTAAATATTTGCTCTTAAAAGGTCACAGTTGTGATCCATCAGAAGATTTGAAACCTCCGATTCTTAGGTGTATCATTATGGAGAAGGTAGCTGGGCCTGAGAAAGAGCGAAGGGCAGGGGAAGACAGCAGGTAGTCAAGCCTATTAGGGCAGAGATAGTTCTGCATGGAAAGCACAGAATTTGTAGAAAAGAATAATCTCGAAAGCAAACCTTTACTTAGGTGCTTCTCTTCTATGCCTCAGAGACTTATTTTAGTTTCCCATTTGAAACTACTGAATAAATTCAAACTTTATTCAGAGAACATGAGATATTACATGTCAAGCTAGGACAAGATATACAGGACTTGGAGATCAAGCAGAATGAAGAGCAGCTACAGAGCAAGATATCAAGACTGCAGCTGCTGGATATCCAGCAATTTTTCTGCATGGACACGGGTCTCACATGAGAAAGGCTGCTGGTTCAGTCAGGGGAAGGGGAAAAATCTCCCAGGAAAACATTGCCAAAAGCTTACTGGAATAACTTTAGCAAGGAAGAAATATAGTTGTATATGCAACTTGAAGTTAGAAAGGATGTTTTTGCAGGAAATTAGGTGCTGGAGAAGATTGTTTTCCTTCCTGCGAATTGTTGAGAAAGTATAATCTATATGATCTTCTGGAGGAAGGGAAAGAGGAGCTGTGGATATGAGTTGTCCTCTCCTGCTTTTCGATCACACGAGCAAATCTGTGGTCCTTTATTCACCATTTCTGTGACTCGTATCGAAACACAGACCTATCCACTAACATATCCTCTCATCTTTCTTCCAACTGCTGCAACTTTCAGCTGTTGTGTGCAGAAGAGGTGAACTTCTGTAGCCTCTATGCCGTGGGCTTTTCTCAAGGCTTCTCACAGATGCTCTTGCTTCCTCATGCTACTGAGTTTTCATAATGCAGCTTCGTGTAGGAGTTAGAGTTGTCTTCTTTAGGAAATGAGCTTATAGCTGGGGATGAAATATTGCCATCTGTCACCCAAGTCTTTAATAATCATTTATTTTGAAGATGTGTTGAATGCTTTGGTGAACATCCAGTCACTCAACATTGATATTAGTTTTAGATTTTCAAGTGCTTTTGGTGTGCTATACTCCTTATCTCTTTGAATTACTGATTTTAGCAAGAGACATTCACTTAAGGAAAAAAAATGCAAGGTGTTGTCTCTTAGTGTTATTGCTCCCACCTGCTTTGATTTTGAAGCAATAATGCTTTGACATAGCTGACAAAATATTTCCCTTGGTATCTTTATAATCTGCACTGCCGCCATGATTCTCCATGTCTCACAGTGCACCTTTTTAGGTCAGCAGCACAATATCATTAACAAAAATTGACATCTTTTAGGAATTTGATGTCTAGCCCTATTTCACACCAGAGCCATGCTGACGCGCCCTGCGCTGCAGCAGTTCAGAACTTCCAAGACACTTCCTAGGTGCATATGTGGTCCTCATGGCCCTAATAATATTCATTGGATTCCTGGGGAATAGAAACTTACTGCTTTCTGACCTGTGCAATCTGTCAGTCACATTGCTTTAGAAAGCTGCCAGAATTGCAGAGGTGGCGAGCCTGCTATCTGTGCCTTTCCTCTCTGAGGTTTCAGAGACCAGCATATCTACCTTTAGTCTCAAATGCAGAAAATGCAGACTGTTATTTCTTTTTTCTTTCTTTCTTTTTTTTTTTTTTTCCTCCCATGGCACAGAGTTTTCCTTGGTAGAACGCTGATAACAAAATGAAAAATCGTATTGTGGATGAACTGCAATTAGAAGTTAAGCTATATGTTTAACATGCCCACACTAATAACCCCAATGAAATGGATTATACATGCTGTTATCATTTATTTGTGCAGCCCAAATTCTTTTTTTTTTTTGTCTTTAATTCTAACATATTTGCTCTAATACAGAATAATACTGTTTGTAAGCTACGAAATCATGATTACATAGCTTGAGTCTGGTCTTTCCAGACAAGCCATCTGTATTTAGTTCTTTGTAGGCCAGATTAAAGTCTGTGTGACTTGACAAGAGATTTATTTATAAATGATTGCCTTAATACTATTTCAGTTGTAGAAGGACAACTAATGTTTATTTGATAAAGTGTATACTGAATCAGGTGAACTTAGCAACTCTGTTAACACTTTTTCTACTGTATAAGATGCAGGATGGTTGGAAGTATCAGCACAACAAGAAAGACTACATCAGCAGATAGTCCTTAAATACTACTGAGAATCCTTAAATGCTAGAGACAACATTTGAGGAGTTCTCTTTAGCCAAAGCCCTCCAATACCCCGTGCTACAAATCAGGTATGATGACTAGATATTACAGCAGCAAAATTAAGATGAAAATGTGATAAAAGAAATTAATAAGAAACCGTATAACTAAAACACCACTCTTGGCATGGCATCTGCATGTGTACAAGTGTAACAAATACAGTGTTTTCCTCTCCCATATCTCCTCTGTTAGTTCTTTTACATTCTGATAATACGTCGTGAATATTTATAGTTGTTTTGTGGGAATGATTTGCAAAAATGAGAGGGTGTTCTATTTATTCTGGAACGAATTTGTTACAGGAGCTGAAAATTTCACCCTGGTCTATTAGTACTGATTTTAAAATAGCCATGCAGCTCTTTCACTAGTGAGTAAAAATATAAGGAACGTTGGAAATACACTTCTCCCTTTGCAGTGGTTTAACATCTCCTTTTGCAGATGTAATAGCTCTGTACAAATAACACAATAACACAGTGCTTTCCAAATGCAAACACTTGTTCCTCTTTCTTGTTTTCTTAGCACTGTTTGTTTAAAAAAGGTGAACTTTTCATAGTCTGTACTGTTTCATGCTGGAACTGTTGCCCTGCCTCAACTGCCTCAACAATTCAGATGTCTGAATTACTAAGAAGTCTTGAAACTTTATACAGAAGTAGCTATAAATATTAAGGCCTTAGCATTTTACTCTGTTCTTGCAAGGATTTGTGCAATGCTTAATTTTGAAATCTTTTTTGAGTAAGATATTTTGCTTTGAATATAAAGCTATAGCATATATTTCAACAGCATTTCTTTTGTTTGTCTCCTCCTTTTCAGGAGTAGAAAATATCACAGCTTCTAGTGAGGATTTCTTCTGCAGAACTGATAGCCCAATATATTCCATTCATTTATGTATTATATTCATATTTTATCTAAGTCTGTGATGTCCCCAAGGTCTGAGCATCTGCTTTATGTGCTGGATTGGCTACTAGACTTCAGTGAAATGGGATGAGTGCTCAGTCTGTGTTTTATTTACATATAACTTCTATTTTAAGAGGAAGACCAACCTCCAACATAAAGCTGGGCCCACCAGTATGGGAATAATTTTGCCATTGTACTTTCACAACCCCATTGAAAATAGACCAGGCTGTTAAACAGGTAATATTTCAAGTGAAAACACATGGGAAGTTGCCTGTAATTATGGCTAAACAATGCATGTGGCAGCTCAGTATATGCAAAGAATAGTCAAGGCCTTATGTTGTTTCAACACCTGCTACTGTTCAACGTCTGCACTTTGATGGCAGCCGGCTGAACTGGCGCCAGGGAGAGTAACTGCAGACGATTTAGTTGCAGTAAGGGACAATATTACATCTGCACGCCATGTAGGTCATGGCAGAACCAAACAGCTGGGGCACAAATATTCCTTTCATGCCCCTCTGGGTTCAGTAATGCCGTGGGCTGCCGGCTCCGATGGCGTTTCCAGATGGTCCGCCCCAGTGGAATGGCTGGCCGGGCCCTGTGCATGCACATCAGCTGTGTTAGCAGCCAGCAAAGATGTGGGTCTCAGCGGGGCTGGGACGTTGTGGCAGATGCCACCTGCTGCTCAGCACGGGGGCTCAATGATTGATGCCATCCTTGGGATGCTATTGAGTCTCTTTGTTCAGATGGCAAGAGCAAAGATGTTAGAGATGAGGACAGTGTCTTCGAAAGAGCACACAGGTGGTTCATACTCGGCTTGTATTGTGACTTGGAGATGCATGAAGGTGGCAATCAAGCAGTAGCTTCATGTCACTAGGATTGCCCTTGTGCCCTGCAAGCAAAGTAACCTGTTTGTCATCCAGCCTTCACGTAGTGAAGTTTAGATCGTAGGTTAAAGCACCTGTGTTGGGAGCACAATTGCTCCCATCTGAGACAGTGGGCAAAGGAAAGAGAAACTGCTCCAGAGGTCTGAATGCCATCTGGAAGTATGAGGCTGTCTTTTTTTTGGGCCATATTTAGGAGATTTAGGACAGCCAGACTCTTAATATAGGCTTTTCATTTAACAGCCTAAATATAGGTAGGATGAAGCTAAGTTAGGTGTTTCTTTACCATACAGAATAAAAATCTCACGTGTCTTGTGTTGCCCTACACTTGTGGAAATGGTGGGGACTTCCATTTCAAAGATGTCCACAGTTCAGCAATGGCAAAACTGGAAGATGTATGTGCTGTCCTGAGAGTGATAAGGGATGTCATTTTTGTTGATGGTTGCCACTGCATAAACATAACAAGTACTGCCTCGCTTCCCTCTCTAAACACACCTGCTGGCTCCATATAAATGTGCATATATCTATTTATGGATATATATATGTATAGATACATATTTTTAAGATAACTCTCTGTTTCCTTCACTCAGTTCCCAAGAAAATTAAAGAACAGCATTTGTTTATTTGTCATATCTTTCCCTAAATATTGATTAGCCTTTGAAGAGCATGGATGGAGCTGCTACCTCTTACACTGCCTTGCAAACTGGCAGAGATTGAGGGTGATCTCCAGGTGACAAAAAGAAAAAAAAAAGAAAGAAAAAAAAAGGCATTGGTTTCTCATTTAGAAAGAGCATGTCAAGAAGGTAGCCTCAATTTCTCACTTGAACTGGCAACCTACCTAGGAGCATCCACCTGAAAATCTCCGGGAGAGTGCATGGGAAAACTGCCCCTGCTCAGGTGGCTGAAGCTAGATGGCAGAAGAGCAAACAAGAAGCAGAAACACGTATTACTCCTGAGCTATGAGGAATACACAAAGTAAGATGAATACACAAAAGTACATTACGAGAGTAATTCTTGCAGGAAATAGAAGTGAAAGTGGCATCAGTTGGTCATTACAGGGTGAATATTTTGGGGAGCAACAGCTCTCTCGAACAACCCTTCGAAAGGATGAAGGTGTTAGGGGGTTTCTGTGAAGGTGGTCATTTCTGTCTAACACCAGTGCTGTTCTTCAAAGAAAATTTGACTTTGAAGGCACCACCTCCATATAATCAACACCAGCCCTACACATCATGTATGGATGACAAAACTCCCCCTTCTCTGTAGTGGAGGGAAGAAGCTACACTGCTGTAGGAGGACACTGAGTCACTGCTGTAAATGTGTGAGATCCCACAGCAATCTGGGAAATAAATCCCCTGCAGATATTTACAGCAAACCTTGCACTGCCCTGTGCCTGGGGCACCAGCTCTTCTGGCTGTTTACTGAGGACAGGGCTCCTCTGCCTGCTTGGTTGGAGTGGAGAGGAACAAGGAGGTTGCATGACACAAAAGCCAACTTTTTAAAGCAATGGAAAGGTGGCAGAAAGATGACAGCAGTCCTCAGGAACATTTTTGCAACATCTGCTCAAAAGAAAAATACATTTCAACAAAGCATTTTGTTCACTTAGTTTATATGATACTAGGTAAATTAGATTGCTGCTGCAAGCTAGAGAACATACTTCCCTTTGATTCACCAGGCTAGTGGCAGTAACAATTGTAAGCAAAAAACAGGAGCTGCCAAGAAATGTCTCCCTTCTGCTCAGAAGCATTAGATTTTATGAAATGGTATTTTTATAAGGGGAATATTTCTAGTGGGAGTTTTCAATGGTAAACTTCAAAATAAAATTTCGCTTCACAAAATTACTCTGCATGTCAGTTTTTAAAAACAAAATTTTGGAAATTAATTTCCTTTCCTTTCTCTTTTCCTTTCTCATTTGTTTTTAGCATGGAATACAAGAAGATAAATGCCCTTGATTGCTAATGTATTTAATTTTCTCTTTGATAAAATAACTCTGAAAATGAATTAACTTTTAAAATGGGTTTTTCTCACTCTTTTGTTCTCTAGAGCGGCAAAAGGGGAGAGATTGGAGAAAACTGAAACCCAGTTAGAAAATATCAGTTTGGATTAGAGTTTTTGAAAATTTCCTATCATGTTTTTAAAAGGGAATACCAGTGTTAAGTCATTTTTTTCATTCTCACATAGCAGCCATTGTGCAGGGCTGTTGGGATCCCTGGGGAATGGCGACTGCAGATGCTGCTCACATTGCAATACTGCACAAGCACTTGGGCCGCAGTGCATGGCTCCTTAAATGGTCTCAACCAAGGCTTATATATGTTTTGCAGCCAAATTATTCAGTCCTAGTCAAGATTTTATATGCTTTCATCTTGTTAGATGATATAACTTCCCAGTATTGCATGCAGTTTCTGTGCACGCTCTTCTTCCTTTTAATTCACAGAAGCAGGAAGATTCAGGGTGGATTCAAGAAAGGTAATTCCTCCAACTCACCTTTGCAAACTCTACTCCACCTGTGGCACTTGGAATTGAAGTATTAGGGCTCTCAGCACCACCCAGTACTGTTCTATGTCAAGAGACCAATAACATCAGGAGAAATAACACAACAAATCTAATTAAAACTTTCCTGAGCATTGCCTGTTTCAAAGGCTTCTGCCCTCTTCCCTATGCACACTCGTCCTACTTCAGTGCTATTTTCTGAAGCAGCAAAAGAAAACTTACAGAATAGTTTATTTTTCTCAAAATGTTTTCCTCAAAATGAGGACAATTAGCAGACTATTGTTTAATTTGTTTATACATGTAAAGCTCCTCAATCTTCCTTTCCAAACACACACTTTATTTTGTATTGCCTTTTTTTTTTTTTTGAGCATTCCCAAAAGGCAGCTATTCTAACTAATTTATTAATGTGCAAATGCTTAAGCACAAGATCAAACTGTGAATTCATTTTACTATTGTTTGACAGTAGTTTGGCTGAATAGCCAATTAAATAAATTGCTTGAATATATGTTCCAAATCTCCTAATTCTCCAGCAAAATAAGTTAAGAAGACTCTGAAGGCCCATAGGGAGGGTTTAACTTACTCAAGAAATCCACATTTAACCTTTTCTAAGGTAAAACCTTCACACAGATTAGTAAACGGCTATTTTTCTTTTATGATTTTGCCATTCTTCCATTTCTCACCAGGCAGAACGACTCCCAATAGATATTTTCATAGTGTTAAATTCTCCATTTCTACAACACTTTATTCAAATGGCATCTCAAAGCCTTTAGCAGATGACTCAATTATGTGCTGGCAAGTGAACATCATATAAGTGCAGAGCAAGAACATTGTGTAAGACATCCACGTTTACTTCTTGTTATTGTCAGGTTTCTTGCAGAAGAATCTTAAAGGTTCTCTTACAACAGCAGAAATGCAAATGCAGACTTTTTTGCTTTCACTTTCCAGGTCCTGAGCTATCGTCTGTCTCTCTCCCTCTCTCTTTCTAGGCCAAGGCCTGCTATTTGCCTCTGTCAGTCATCAAAATAACACAGGATCATGTTTCATGTATTAATGTAGGTTTTTCCTACAAGTCAGAAAGGTCAGGAGAAAAACAAGGGAATTTGAAGCGTCTGTCACACACAGGCTTCTCTCTCTGAAGAAGAAAATGAAAATTGTACTAGCCTCTATGACAATAAAAAGTCAGAGAATCTTTAATGCTCTTTTGTACTTTTATTGCCTGAGACAGTGAAAAGGCACAGATTTTTTTTCTTTTAGGATCTCTGAATTCAGTTTAAGGTACCCAAACTTCTGGGAATGTGGTGGTAGCCTCTTTCCCTGTATCCTCCTCTTTCTCAGCACCTTACATCTGGTGGCCCAGATGTCCTTGGGCAACATGAAGACCCTGGTGGGCTGGAGCTCCTGGTTGGCACTGTCACCTCCTTCATCTCCGTGCTGCCCTTCATCCCTCCAGCTTCTATTTCCCTCTCCCTCAGCACAGACGTCAAGGCCCTTTCCATCCTTGGGGAGGATCTGGCAATAATCTTGCTAACACACTCCCCTTGGCAGCATGGACACATCTCCACCCACAGCTTAGCAGAGCAAGAGCGCTTTTAAAAGCAGCTTTTTTTGCATTATTTCTTGTGAAGCTAGCTGAAGTCTGCAGTGAAAAAAAAAAGCCATTTCAAAAACCTTCAGAAGCTTGGGCTTAAATAAAGCTCTTTAAAATGATGAGCAGTTTTTGGCAGAGAGATAGGAGTCGCTTGTGGGCTTGTTAGGTGTGCTGAGTAGCAAATGAAATTTGTGAGTTTGAAGGGCTAATACTCAAGCAACCAGGACCATCTCCGTAGTGACCAGTGTCTGCATGAGAGCAAAGTCTTCAGGAAAGCTCACTATTTCTGAAAGCCTATGGACATACATCTATCCCCGCAGCGAACATCAGCCTTTCCTTGCCCTGTGACACCAGAATCACGACTTGTCTGCCAGCTGAGGACTTGCACATGGGGTTGTAACTGCCATGCAGACACTCTGCTTTTGTGCATAATAGAAATTAAATCTGTAAGAACCATTCAAAATACAAAAATATGCAACAGGAAGGTGAGCATGGTCAGGTTTTGTGTTCAGAAAAATAATCAGCTAATTTCCTAGGAATGCCATGTACTGCTGAGCAACACATGTTTTTAATCCCAGTGAGAAGTGTTCAAAATGGACCTAATCATTTTACATAGTGGAGCTTAAGAGAATGCTATACATATGGTAAAGAAAATCAAGCCTTATGTAGTCACAGCTGTCAAGCAACAGCTAGTCTAACATATAAAAAGTCAGAAGTTAATCCCCAGAAATGAACCCCCCACCAAACAGTATGACAAGATGCCATCTCCCTTCTCTTTTGTTTAAGCTGGTGAGAGTTTGCAGTGTAATCTCAATGTCATGAGCTTCAACAGATCGAGGAAAAAAACTCCTTTTCTGATATAACAAATGGGTGAACAATTATTAAAACTGTATGAATATTCACACACAAAGCCGACCTTATCTGTTTATGGGATGATGAGAAAAGTTCGTTTCAAGTCTGAAATTTAATTCATCTTGAATCATTTAACACTTCAGTATGATGTTCTTAAAACATTGTAGAATTATGTTTTCTCTCCGTGTCATAATAACAGTGGACAAGGGACCAACTTGTGAGAAAAGGCATCATCAAAAGTAAAAATAAAGGATGTTTTGAGAGAGTGAACTAGTGGTGCTCAGAACTGCAGGGATAGAAGAGGACATAAATCTTTGAAAGCTAAAGGGAAAATTTAGGAGCTTAGTTTTAGGGCTGTGGCACAAAATATTTGGGTCCTCAGAGTTATGCCGTGTTTACAACTTCCTACTGATTTACTTATAAGGTCAAAATTATGCGCTGAAAAACTGCTTAACAGGGAATACTCAGTATGTAGATTAGTAAATTATGAAGAAATGTTTGAACATGTTGGCCCCAATCCATTTTAAGGGATGAAAGCATTTGTTACGGAGCAGGTTTTTATTCCAAACAGCTGCACAGAATTTCTAAAGGAGATCTTGGGTAGGATTTTCAAGACTTTACAGAGCTCTAGTTTTGTTCCTTCTAAAATTAATACAGATTTTACCATTTATTTTAGTATGGACTATTAGATGAAGGCCTTTTAAATCAGTCTGTTCTTTGTTGTTATGAAAACTCCTCTCTCTTGGTGATGAGGGTGGAGACTGCAGGAACCAAGGACCAGCAAGACCATACGATTTTCTGAATCCAAGCTCTTGCTGTTACAGCATATGCCTAACCATATCGTGTGTCATCCCTAAATCAGCTCTATTTCTTGCCTCTTTGTGTTGAAAAAAAAACCCTGGTACTGTACTAGGACTTCTTAACTACTGGTCTTTTTAAAAGTCATTGGGTTCCACTTACTTAACTGGAATTTAAAAAATTAGACTGTCCAAATTGACTCAGGTATTGCTAGCATTTTTACCCGACATTGCCTAGTGATACAAAGTTTAGTAGCAGACCTTGGAGATGGTTCCATCCTCAACAGCACCCAAAGACCCTCATCCACATCCCTCCTTTCAAAACTTAAAAAATATTTAAATGATCAGGTATATTAGCACTCAATACTTAAGACACACAAGCTACACTGTATCTTCCTGGCAAACATTTCTGCTTTGGCAAGTGTACAAAATCTAAAGAACATGATTTTCGGAAACCATCAGCTTTTTTGCTGAATCTTTTCTTGATATCTTTGATAGACTTTTCTTTAACACGAGTTGGGGTCTATTGAAATATTTTATCTTGAAAGTCTTAGAAAAGATATTTGGAAATAATTTTATGCTGTCTAAATATGTTGAAGACCTCAGTGTATAGTTATTGAATACTATTTATTTATTTATTTATTTATTGAAAGCTGTCGTATACCCAGGGAATAGAGGAATCATTTCATGGAACTTGGAACTGAAGGAATAAGAAACCAATTCAGTAAAATATCTTTGATCTGCCCTCTGTGGAGAATTCATTCAGTCCTAAGTTGCCGTGTTAGGTCTGTGTTTTTATACAATTCTGTTCTGTTCCTCAGAAATTAATTTTCTCAATTTGGAAGGAACTGAATTACTGCTTTCCACAGCAAGTAAATTCTCCTTTAATGTGGGTCTGAATTATGCATTCATTTTACTGTGATGGTGATAGGCTGTTGAGAAAAGCTCTACAGTATCAGATATTTCAAGTCAGAGTCGTAATTTAAAATAAATTTAATAGTAATAAATGTCTGTAATTTTAACAATGCATACTATCAGGCATATTGGTGACTGGTGATAAAAAATAAAAATAAATCCTCTTTTATGCGATTAGCTCTTAAAGCATATTACTATATTAATGGTCTGTACATTCTATCTGTTTTTCTTGGGTCTTCAAACCTGTTCAACTCATTGCTACACCTCTGCAACCTTGCAAATGAGGTCAGCTCTATTAGCCTCTAGAAAACCAACAATCCCAAGGCAGCTTGACCACTGTTTCTTTGCTGTTAGAGTAATTAGGCTGGCTGAATATGATTTTTTTGCCCAGTTCTCCTGCACATTGTTTTTCTGAGGCAAGCACAACGATGTACCATTTGGTTAATATTATTAGATTTTTTTCAGGTATCTAGCTGTGAATTACTCTCTCCACTCAGAAATACTGTTATAAAGCACTTGGACACTTAAGAAATTTCGTATTTGCTTTCCAAACAAGCATCAACTTGTACAATCCACCCAAAAAGTGCAGATCAGCTCTCCCTAAAAGAATAAGCCATAGCTTACAAGGCATAATTCTCAGTTGTGTTGAGCTGAAAAACATTTCTATATTAATTTTAAGCAGCTGTAAGGACTGGTCATAGCTGGAGAGGGAGAATAATGTCAAAGTGGGTTGATGATACATTCTTTATGAAAGAAAAAATAAAGGAAAAATATTGTATTTGTATGCTGCAGTTGTTCCATGTTTTGCACACAATGAGAACTCCATGGCAAAACATAACAAGCAGCTATTGTACATCTTCACATGAAACAGTGCTGCAGTATTTTCTGACTCTTAGGAAATTCATATTTAATTCCCAGACATAAAAATCTCATTAAGCTCAAGCTAATGTTGATAGCAGAACTCAGCCATTTAAATGTGGAGGGGAGTTTACAGGGAGTTTGCAATTGTCTTCCAAACAAATCCTAAATCTGGATGTTATAGAATTAGAGTGAGAGGAAAACAAGAAATGTGAAGGCATGCCGGAGATGAGGCACAACCCCAGGAGACCGTCCCTAGGGAGACCGTTTACAGTCACCCTGTGGATTTTCTAATTTGTGATGGGCTCACCGCAACCTCCAGCAGCCTGCAGGCAAGGATATGAAGGGAGATGGCATAAAGTATCCTGTGCTCTGGGCACTGTCTGTGCACAGCTGACATTCCAGCCCAGGTTTAAAAAAAAAAATCAAAGGATTTGGTTCTGAAAAGACCATGCTGTTCTACTCATACAAAGAGAAGGAAAAAAAGCCATACAACCTACTTTTAAGAACTGTGAATAGGTTCAGGTTGCTTTGGAGTCCATATACTACCTCCCTCTTTTTTTTCTTTTTTTTTCCTCCTTCTGCTATTTTACCAGCTCTTCTTCCTCTCGGGATGATATGCCTCATAGTCCTTAGTGAGGTCAGCAGGAGCTGTGAAGGCAGACCTTCAGACGAGGTAAATTCATTTACCCTCCCATCAAGCTCTGACCCACTCCTGCCTGTGCTCATTCTTTTTGCAGCCAGACACTACTTGATATGATCTGATTTGATATAATTGTAGCTGGTCTGCTTTTGCGAGGTAGGAGGATTTTAAAAGGTTGTTTTGCAGAACTTATTTCTGGAGGGGAGCATGTTTGTGCCAGAAAGGGCAGCCACACAGAGTCACATAAACATTTAATGCTGTTAGCTGCTGTGGAAGGTTGGCATTTTTGATTCATGACGAAAAAAAAAAAAAAAAAGACCAATTAATTTCCAACCAAGATGGCAAAAGCATTTCCGTGTAAATCAGCACCTCCCTCAAGCCCTCTTGAGCTGAAACGTGAGCATTTGGGTATCATCTCTAACTAAATCAATGAAGTTACACAGCCTTCTAAAATTAGACTCCGGCAAAACATACCCCTTCCCCAGGGTAGGTCACTGCAGTCTTCAGTTTAGTGACCCTTTTCTGCCCAGAATTAGAGCAGGTGACAAGTGAAATTAATCTTTTGCTTTTTTTCATGTTCTTTCAGGATACAGATCAGACTCAGGGGACATGGCTCCATGCCTCGCTGCATAGCCCTGCTCTCGCTGCTCTAACCAAGAGCTGCCTGTACCTGGGGAGAGGAAAGCAAGGCTGAGGCTGGAGCGCTCACACTCATTTTATGAGGTCTCAAGCTCATGGTGAGATTGCAGCATAGGGAGGGAGCTGAAGGGTGCTCTGCCTCGTGGCTCAAGACCAGCCTTTTGTACCTCTTCTTACCATTGCACCTATGGCATAAAGAAGAGGAGAGGATGTCAGTGCTGCATAAATCTTGAGCTGCCCTTCTTTGCCTTCAGCAAGAGTAGGAGCTCAACAGGCGGTTCAGCTGTGGAGTCTTTTAATGTGCAAGTGTGACAAAATGAATTCCGAGCAAAGTCCTCCATGTTTTAATCTTATTCTGCACTATGTATTTGAAAAGAGAGGAGAAAAAAAAATCCAACTCTGCCAGATACTGCGGAGGAGGAAAAAGGTATGAATAGAGCGATCCAGCAGCAGCAGCTACAGTCGTGTTTCTGCTTCACATTATAAGCCGCTTGTAAGCAGGATTTTTATCTATCATCTCAGCTGTAAATTGTGCAGGAGCAGGGACTCCCATACCCAAGGGGTCTTCTGCTTTTTCCCCTCACCCATTTATCTTGTATTGAGAGAGCTAAAGGGGTATGTAACATGTTTTTAAAAATACATTTTAAAAATGCAGATGCTGCATTTGCATGCAAACAGAAATGTCAGTACATCACCTTTGGCGTATGTATGAGAGGGCTGAGATTTAAGTAAGCATGTAAGCATGTGCACCGGCCTCTTCTGGAGCTACATGACTGCTTTTTAGTTTCGAGGAAGTAGTCCTTTCACACAGGATGGAGACTGTTCTTAAAAGTCAGAGCTGTGTATCCTCTAAAGTCTCTGATGGCTCATTCTGTTTCCACTTTCTTTCTGACCTAGTGTGAGTATATGTAATCTTTCTTAAGATCACCTGGAAGACTGTGATGTTCTTGAGCATGCTCATGTCAAATCTGGGTTATGAAGGATCATCCTTATAAGAAGCCTTTGGTTTTTGTTGGCATTTGCAAATTTTATTCTGGAGGTAGTCATGCACTATTCTCTTGCCTTTCCCATGCATACATTTAAGAAATATTTCAAGTACCCCATTGTTTTTGAAGCAAAGTTCTAACAGAAGATTAGTTTCTAACTTACTCATGTAGCAGAGCAACAGAAGAACCAAAAAACCACTGCTGTTTGAAAACTCCCTGTGCTCTCCCTCCTTGCAATAGCAGGGACTTACATAACACACATTCAGTTCAAGGTCACTTGAAGCAGGTGTGGTTTTCAGTAGGCTTCAGAAGCAGCTTAGCCTTCATTGGTTTAAGTACAAATAATCATGAATTCAAGTTTCCTGCAACTAAGTACAGAAATACTCTGTAATAAATCTGTAAAAAAAAATTACTAAAGAGTTGGAAGACAAACACATCAATAATATAATAAGTTTAAGAAATCCATTTACACTCTTCACACTGCTGTGCATTTTTAACCTTCCTTTAACTTTTAACCTTCCTTCCTGCGGCAAGTGGTCTGAGGTGTTTCTACTCACTGTTTGAAAAGTGAGTGCTATTTTCCTAGATGTTTTCAGGGCTCCAGTTGTAGGTCAGGTATTGTCATTCTCAAGTGCTAGAGACCCCTCTGCAAGAGGGTGAGAGCGCTCAGGAGTTCACAGGAGTTATAAGAATCAGAAACCGAAATTCAAAGTTCAGTCATGAAGTGCATGGATTTTCAGCTCCCCAAAGGTCGTCGCATGACATTGGTTGGCGCATTTCAAGACTAATTCTACCACACTTGGTATACTGAGCAGGTAAAATCCTGAGCTCCTGCATGCAGGCTTGAAAAATCCCGTGACTTGTTCTCCAGTAGATTTTAGATCTTTCCACTTCTTCTTCTTTCACTTTCTTTCCTCAGTTTAGGAGGGAGCAAGGGGTGATCAGTGACAACACTTTGAAAGTTACACTCACCTCGAGAACCTGCCCAATTATTTGCCCTGCTGTTTTGGGACCATCAAGGAACCCATCCAGGATGCCAGAGTGTTTTGAGCAAGGCTAGTGGAGCAGCACTAGCTCTCCACTCTAGTAAGGAAGTAACATGTTGTTTTCCAATGCGGGCAGCCTGGAAGAGCGGCTGAGGTCCCAGAGGCCGGCAGCCAGCAGAAGTCACTTCCAGATTGCATCTTCAGGACCATGCACTTCCAAAAGCCCTAAGACTTACAGCTGCAGAACATTAGGAAATTGTAATTACATCTTAATTACATGTGAAGCTAGTGGAGAGGATGGCTAAACTGTGGTGTCACATTTTGATATGTCAGCTGTATTAAACCAGCGGCTTTTCTTACTGAACCATCCAAATGAATGTCAGCAAAATCAGTAATATACTTTTATGTTGAATTATCCACGGTTTTAAGATTAAGAAAGGATACTGTGGACATCTAAAGATAGAGGGAAAACCTGGGATTGAGTTCTCCCAGAGTTTGACTTAAAACCTCTCTAGGTGGAAATGGAACTAGGGGTGTTTGGTGCTAGGCATCCATCAACTGAATATGTCCTATCTGTGCAGGCGAGTGTTAAGGCTGTTTGAAGCCATTGCTGAAGAAGTGAAGTACATTGAAAAGCCTTTATTCAACAATTACATCAGGAACATGATGGATTAAAATAGATTTCCTGACTGGGTCAAGGCTTGCTCCTTCTTTCCCTTTGTATCATGAGGCCTTCCTTTAACAAGTTCCTAAAATCACATTACTAAGATCTCTGTTTTGATTTTTCAAGTCTTGTGCTTATGTTTGGAGAGAAAAGCTTACCAATATGCATTTTAAGCTTGACAACATGCACCTTAAAGTCTCAAACTTGGAAAAGTAAACCAAATACATCCCTCCAGTTCTAATGTCTGACTATTTTCCATGTCCACTACCTTGACAAACTTGAGCTGAACAGGTTGTGCTTGCTGCTATAGACACCTCAGGACAGCGAAGGCTGTCCACAGTGTGCAGTATAGGAGCAAAGTGAGCTTTGCAGAACGTGGCCAGGGCTGAAAGACACATAAAGGACATTTGTTATGGTTAAACAAAGCTGTTTGAGTTATATTTTAATTTACAGGGCTGATGGGGTGTTTTAAGCAAAGCACCTGATGCAAAGCAGAGCCTCCCCATGCTCCACTTCCCCGGGGATTTAGAAGGAGCCTGCTGCTGTTTTTCAGCCTGAGCTCTTGCCTCCCTGGGCTGTTCCTAACATTCCTCTCTGTTTGTCTTTTCTCTATTCTCTTCCTTGGTTTTTCTTTTGTTTTTCTTTTTTTTTTTTTTTTTTTTTTTTGATCCTCTCTTGCTTGTACATCACTTTTCAGGCCTTACATTTCTGGTGCCACCATTAAACCAACCTACTATGTGACATGAAGGTTTAGCTTCTGGCAGCAGTGACAACTTATTTTAAAAAAAACCATCTATTGAATACTGATTAAATAGTAATAACTTTTGGTAAATCTACCAGGGCATCCTCCTTGACAAAAGGAGCAAGGAATTAATCTCTGATATCTAAGGGGCTGCTTAATCTTTAGAAGCACAGTTCAATGCTGCAAGGTTGCTGTGTGCAGAAGGTCAGGATTTGGTTCAAATTGTGAAGGGAACTGTAAATCCTGTCTGTAAGTTACAGTTATTGAGCTGTGGCATCGCCTGGCACTGTGGGAACTGCTCAGAAAAATGTGCAAGGCTCCTGTTAGAAGGGGATACATTCAGCAGAACCAACATACGGTGAAAGAAGTGACGTTCTTTTTATAATATCAATGTAGACAGAATCAACAATGGAAAAAACAGGAAAATTCTGTCTGGAATGGTCTCAGAATCATTGTCTTGATAAGCGACTATGTAATTACCGCTACCTCTCATAGGAAAAAATTGCTTTGTAGCAATTAATATTATCTTATTCAGACGTAACAGCAATAATAGTACAAGAAATAGCAATGATAATAATTCTTTGCTTACACATACCTTAACAAAGCTTCCCTTCAGCAGATGTTCTTAGGCTTGAGCCATGGTGTATTTTTTTTATGTCAAGCTCAGATAGCTTGGACTAATAAAAAAATGTATGTAATTATGTAATAATGTAATACATGGCATTTTTGACCAGCATATCTCGATTTTTCTTTGCCGTTGGCAAAACTCTGCCTATATGAATTTTCACTACATGCTTCTCTCCGTGAAAAAGATTATTCTACTCAGATGCTAGGGACAAACAGCATGGATTTGCCACTTTATATCTTGAAGTGTGGATATTTTGGAGTTTGAATATACTGCAGAAAATGACACGCTGATATGATCTCTCTAAAAAGCACTTATAATGTTTGCCACTACCAGAGACAAAATACAGGGCTTCATGATGGCTGATCTGATCCAGAATGTATTTTCTGTGTTATATAATTGCTTTGTAGATGCTATAAGGACCAAATCTGCATGAACACTTTGAAGTCCTCCAATGAAATACTTGTTATTCTCATTGCAGCAATCTCCAGATGGTACTGTTATGGTCTTATTCAGTATGCACATGTTTTGCAATGCTTCCAAGAATTGTTTCCAAGTATTGCTTTTTTCTGTGTTGAAGAATTCTTGTGGTTTGTTTAGATGCAAGTTGCTGCAAGCTGCAAAGGAGTTTTTGGGTGGGTTACAGATTATGTGTTGAAGCAATGTTAATAGTTGTTGCAGTTCATGACAAGGGTTCTTACCTGTGTGCTGCTTATTTTGTGACTGGATGTATAGGACCAATAAATCACATGCCTTTTCCCCATTTTTCACATGTTCTCCCAAAAACCAGTACAGTAAGCAGAATTTCAAGAACTGCTGTGAGGGGGGCAATATAGTTGCTCAGTCTCGTGTTTTTTCAGCCTCTGGTGTTTTCAAATCACATTTTGTGATCTTGCACTTGCAGCAGGCGAGTGATTGGAGCAATTTCTTGCAGACTGCTTATTGCAGTTGCATTCCTCCTTTTGCAGGGTGAGCGTGTTGCAGGGGGAGACCTGGGCTGCCATGGTGTGAAATGCACCAAAAATGTAGGGATTTCATGGAAGAGTCTCCACAGATGCAAATCCCAGTTGTCCAGATGTGTCTCTGAAGGCTGTTTACCAGTTCTGCAGGCTTTCATGTTACAGAAGCATACGCATCAGCCCTGCTTTCCCTAACAAGGCATCCTTCGAGTATCAGCAGGGCTGTCACAAGGGATATCTTCTTAGTTCTCAAGTCATTTATACTTATGTCAAAAGCTCAGGAAACCTTTGTGTACATTAGTGAAAGACAAGTTCTGGAAAGGCTGTCAAGTGGTAAAGAACTGCTGAGCTCTTCAAAAACCAGATGTAGGCAGATAACATCTAGGTCTGCAGTCACTTTACATTTCAGACCTTCATGTAAGTATAGTGCATGCGAGCTGGCTAATAAGACTCTTTCTTTCCGAAGAACATTTTGTTATTGCATAGACATTTGCTTTCACACGTGCACTGCATCTGCAACATACCTGCACAAAAAATCCATAAACTGAAATTCATGGAGGAGAGCATGGGAGAGAGGGAAGGAATGATCAGGTGAGACAGCTTAAAAATCTCTGCTTTCTATAACTTGTACCATCAGCCTTTATTTTATGCACTGAGTAGTGGGAAACATCTTGCCCAGACTCACATCTGTAGTTTTAACTGCAGCTGCTTTTTGTATTAGCTAGCTGAATCTACTGTTGCAGTGCAAGACTAGTTTTGGATGGAAATGCACTGCAGTTATCAGGCTACATACATTTTTGGTTAACCGTCCTGATGAGTGTTCAGGATTACAAAGCATAGCTTAGTATTGGAGGTGCTCAACTTCCTCGTAATGGCAGCAATAGCACAGTCCTCTAGATGACTGTCCAAATCTCTTCCACACATCTTTTTTTTTTTTTTTTTTAAAAAAGCCAGAATATCTCCAGAGCTTGTAGACCATTGTAGTTCACATAAAAGATATACTTTTCTGCAGAGTCACGTGTGTTCAGGTTGATTTTGCAGGTAGATATTTCTCCAGGAAAAATGTCTCTATGATTATAGGGACATTGTGCAGCCCATGTCTGGAAGCCAGATTTGGTACATAGTTTGGAAACAAACATGGAAGAAAACAAGCTTATCCACCCCATCCTCCTTGTGGTGATGTGGGTGTTGCACGTTGTTCTCATACTAGACATGTGAATAGGTCTGTAAATTGAATGGTCCATAATTATCTCTTAAAGTAAATCACAAATATGATTTTTTCCCCCACATCAGTAATTACTTTCAGATTTGGCTAGTCGGCTTATTTCACACTCAGCCTATTCACTGTCATTGATCTGGCATAACGATGTCCACACAGACGTATGAGCTTGGATACATCTGTGGGGAAGGGGACTTCGGGGCTTTAGAATAATTATCTAACACATGAAAGATTTAGGTGATACAAACAAAAAGCAGGCAGTTATTCTTAAGCTGTAATTCAAATGAAAGAAGCTTGTTGCCTAAGTTCCCACAAGAAATTTTCCAAAAACGTAGAAAAGTAAGACATCCATGGTACTCTATCCTCTCCCCAAATCAAAGGAAAAGCAACTCACACTGGAGATGAATTTTCAAAAATACTTAACGTGACTCTGCCAAAGGATGTACACATGCCACACTGAAAAGTGTGATTCTGGCTAGTTTATTTGCTGGTCAGGTGCCTCAGCCCCCCAACATGTTCAAGGTGAACTCTGTCTGGAAGGTCTCATGCAGCTTTTGTAGCTTTTGTATGGTGCTTGCAGTGCCAGAGCGTATTCAAACCTAGTTCATGGTCTGTGATCACATCTGCAAGAGCAAGCAGACCTACCCTATAGCAAAAATGAACAAAAACAGATGTCTGGAAAATAAAAGAACTAGTGCTGATCTTGGCCATAATTTCTGAGGAAGGAGTGTAAAGTCTTCATTTATCAAAAACATGTACTGGTTTAGAAGGAAATCCGTTTCAGTATAACTATGACTGTAGTGCAGCATGGTCTGCATAATAGTATGAGATAAAATTTTAGGATGTGTGGGTTAAATCTGCCTTGTCACTTTACATGGCTTAAGAAAGTAAAGGAGGAGATCCAGATCTTATAGGAATAATTTATGCCAGCTAAAAATGTTACTGTATGCTGGATAGAAAAGCTAATAAAAGTATTTTTCCCATTGCAGAATAAAAGTGAGTGGCTTACTGTAAGTTCAGAAATTTAATAGTTCTATGGAAGATACCTTGACCTATAGCTAGATAATTAAAATAATTTAGTCTCAGCTGTGGACCATAAGTAATTAAAGATAAATCCCCTAAGTTCCGCAGAAAATCTAACCCCTAAATAAGAGGACCTCCAAATTTCATTCAGGTCAATCTGGTTGTTAAACTGACCTGTTGCTAGTGCTGCCGTTTTGCTGGGACTTCTCTGGAGTGGGCGCGTGGAACACAGTTTCTGTGCTAATCTCTCCCAGAGACCAGCAATAAAATGATTTTGCTCTCAAAAGGGGATCTTCCAGTGCTTTCAAAAGGCACAATGTGGTTTTCTCAAGCGGGCATGCAAAGCGGGCCAGGTTCTGATTCTTAAACCTTAACCATTTTCTGTATCGTGTTTTTTTTTTTTTTTTTTGTTAGAGGCACAAATGAGGATGTGGTGCTGGAGTGTCAGCACAGTGGTCACGTATTGAGGGAGAAGGCAGGATTGCTACTTTGCTCTTCTGATGTAGATAAAGACAAAAGTGTTGGAAGGGAAAGGACAGAATTCCCATGGACCATACCTTAGTTCAGGTCCTGTGGCTTCATGTTTCCTTGTGACTGAACATAGGACTTGGGATTCAGACATAGAATCATAGAATCACAGAATCACAGAATGGTTGAGGTTGGCAGGGACCGCTAGAGATCACCTAGTCCAGCCCCCTGCTCCAGCAGGGGCACCCAGAGCACGTGGCACAGGGTGGCATCCAGGCGAGTTTGGAAGGTCTCCAGAGAAGGAGACTCCACAGCCTCTCTGGGCAGCCTGTGCCAGGGCTCTGTCACCCTCACAGGAAAGAGGTTCTTCCTCACATGGAGGTAGAACTGCCTATGTTTCCCCTCGTCCTGTCACTGGCCACCACCGAGAAGAGCCTGGCCCCATCCTCCCTACAATCACCCCTCAGATACTTGAACATGTTAATCAAATCTCCTCTCAGTCTTCTTTTCTCCAGACTAAACAGGCCCAGCTCACTTAGTCTTTCCTCATATGACAGATGCTCCATTCCCTTAATCATCTTCGTGGCTCTCTGCTGAACAGGCTGGACAGACAACATCCACAGCTCTTTCATCATCCATCCAACCGGTCATCTCCTTGTAGAAGGCTATCAGGTTCATCAGACACGACTTTCCCTTGATGAATCCATGCTGACTACTCCTGATCACCTTCTTTTCCTTGACATACCTAGAGATGGTCTCTACGATGAGCTGCTCCATCACCTTTCCAGGGATGGAGGTGAGGCTGAGCAGCCTGTAGTTTCCTGGGTCTTGCCTCTTGCCTTTTTTGAAGACTGGAGTGACCAGCTGACCAGCCCATACTTTTTTGATAGTATGAAGTGTAGAAAAGTGTCTGCCCTTATTGGCTGCTCAATCCTCTGTGATATTTTTCTGCTTTGTTTGCTGTACCTTTCTTCATAACTATTAGCTGTAAACTTCTTTTCTTGATCCACTCTGAACACTGCTCAGAAATTGTAAGAGAACTGCGGCAACTCAGAGGTCTCTTTTCTCAAGCTGAACGAGATAGACCAGAGATCATCACTGAAGTTTTTTAAGTTAGCATTGCTTTTTTTGTGAGAACATTACTTTGCGTTATTGACATGTACATTTCCTGTATTATGTTATCACACAGGTCTCACAAGAAACAACTACATTATTGCTACTCTGAATCAAATAGGATTGTCAGCAGATTTTGCAGTCTTTCTCCAGCAGCCATTACTGGGCTATCTTTACCACTGCAGGATACAACCTAAACAGAAGTGAGCAGTTCAGTAGTTTATGTCAGCTCCTTTAACTTGAGTTTTAACCTGCATTATGAGTTTCAGACTTCTAAATCAAATGAGGAAAGACAGGGAAATCCATAGGAATGCCCAGGAAATTTTGCTGAAACTTGTTACTATTTCTGGAGCGTTCCCTGAAATTCACCGTGGTAGGTATGTGCCACATAAGAAGCTCCGGTAATTAGAATAAATGGAATGTTTCCTTCTTCTGATATAAAGGAAATGAATACAGAAGAGAAATGAAAAGAAGGGGAAATCAAACTCGAAAGGCCAAGCTGTTTACTTATTGGCAGAACTGCTGAGCAAATTCTGTGACCTTCATCTGTCCTATCCACAGGACAAATCAAATGGTTATAATACTAGTAAAGTTAGGAAGGTCCATTAAAGAGTAATTCCTTTACCTTTATCCAAGTCAACAACCAGATGTTGGACTTGGACTTCTTTATTGATTTTTTTTTTCAGATTATGATGTAAAAACTCAGGTCATGGTAGCTTTTTTTTTAACTCGGTACATCCATTTGTTTTAATTGTTGCTTGAGTGGAAGAATTTCAAGGAAACAAAACTATTTTTCTTGAAATACAGAATCATGATCAGCAGACACTTTGCATTAAGTTCACAGTCCTTTCACTTGTTTCATTTAATGCAGCCAGCAAATAGAATCTTAAATACATCGTTTTTAATGTCTTCTTGATTTTACTTGAAAACGTGGCAGAAAATCCTTTAATCTAGCTGGATATGTTTCAATATCTTTGGGAGCAAAATGAAGAAAAAGTTTTTAAAAATTCAATTTGAATGGGGATTTTACTTCCCAGGAATCGAAAGACTGACTCTTGCTGTTACTCTTGATGTAGTGATCAAACCCTTATTACAAAGGTAATTAAAATCTTCATGTGCTTACAAAAAGGATTGTGATGTGGTAAAACAGAATGAAAAGGGGTGTGAATAAAGTAAAATGTGTGTGTGTGTTTGTGTTTGGATTTGTGTTTGTACGTGTGTGAAAGTTCGTAAAGAATGAAGGCTAAATCCTGAATTTATAAAATAGAGGAGGGAACAGTGAGTTGCTTGTAGCATTTAGAGACTGATAGTCACAATTTAATGTTTCAGAAGCATACATTGGGGAGGTTTGTAAAAAGATGTGTCTTTAGATCCTTGCCTTTTTTTTTGGGGGGGGGGGCATTAGTTAACCTATAAGGCTAAATATAAACATACCTTCAAGCTGCCTGAATTTAGGCTGTTCCTTCAGGAAGCCAGCTACCTGGTGCTGGCTGTGCCTCAGAAAGGCATAAGGAATGCGAACTTTTCTTCCCCTTTCATTTTCCTGACAGAAGGAGAGCAAAGACACAGGCATATGCAGGAGAGCATAACACACAGGCTTGCACGCTGTGTGTTATGAGAACACTGGTAGCCCTGGGAACTGCCAAAAATGGGAAACTCTGAAGCTCCCTATGAGGCTCCCAACTGTTTGCTTGTCTCCAGAAGGAAGCTCAGTGTTTTCTTTGGCTTTGCGCTGGCTTCTGAAATTGCAGAAATTAGTAATCATACAAATTATTTCCATGAGGATAAGTGGCACTGATGTTTTGGGATAAGCAGTGGCCCCTGTCACCCCTCCGCATGAGGGCTGATGTTGAAGGAAATGCACCCAGCACAAGCATAAATAAATCTAGAGCAGTGGCATCAAAACTGCAGTGTATCAGCACCAGGCTAGGAGAAGGAAACATTAAATATTAAGCAACAGCATCAGCTGCATTCATTGGACAGGTAGAAGAAAGAGCTAAGTCTCCATAATATTTTGCTTACAGGCTGGGCTTGTTCTCAAGCCCAGCATTTTCAATCTCTCTGTACTCCTAAGCAAGGCAAGACCTCAGAGCTCAAGTAGATCCCCTGCAATTGATCCAGGGCAGACTTTGTGTCTTGACCTTGGTACGCATTTTCAGCCAGTTCAGAGGAGGAAAGTCAGTCCTCATGGGCAGCAGGACTCTCCTAGCTCCCACCATGGTGCAGTCACCCTTAAGGGTGGGTAGGGGTAATCTTGGCTGTGCAGAGGCTCGCACAGGGCTGGGGTCTGGAGGAAAAGTCTTATCTGATTTTGAACATTTTGTTGTGTCTTGGAAATGCTTTTGTTTAGCTGGACTGCTGGCAAAAAGACAGATGCATCTAATTTGCAAAAGTGAACCTGGTTTTGTGGCCGAGCTGTGCCATGTTCCATGCATGGCTTAGGTACTGCAGGAACTTGCTGAGAGGCTGTTTTCTGTTTTCCCATATAGCTTTCTACAAACTCGATGCATCTCCACATTTGCTGCTGAGTTGCCAAAGCTGCTGTAATCTGCCCTCTGGTGTAGATCATGAAAAATCAACTCTCAGATATTGTATGTACAGTAAGTGGTACTGATTTCTAGTGTCAGGAAGCAAGTTCTGGCTTCACTGTATATTTTAAAATTAGGATTGCCTGCCTTAGGTTGCTTCTGTTACTTTCTGAGAGTTGCTACCAGTTGCTCTAATTTTAATGTTTAGTGAAGATGCATACATTGGCTGTTGCTTACTATTTATTTTCTTTCAGAGCAAATTGTTTTAATGATATACTTGGCCAAGAGAGACACCTATTTGCTACTGGTTGGCCAGTACTCCTGAAACAAATATTTTCCTAGAAAAAAAAAAAATATTTTAAAATGATCTTTTTATCTTCTGGTTTTATCCTTCAGGAGTTCTCACATCAATCACTGACATTGATGAATCTGCTAATTTTAAGGAAGGTCTGCAGTTTCTAAGGTCCCTTCTCCTCTCTTTCCCAGCACATGGAGAAGGGCAGGAGAAACTCTGATCTGGGAAACACCTGCACAGGGCAATGGGTTTCCTCTTTCAGGCAGACCTGGTGACTTGTAGGTGTAAGGACAGCTGCTTAGGAAGGAAGGTTTGTGCATGGGTTGGTACTGGCCTAAGACTCAGTTAGACTCTGTTGAGTCCACTACTCCTGGACAGGCTGCTTAGGAGCATATACTCATGATTACCTGAGCATCTGTCTTCTACTGAAATAAACAGAAGTTTATTCCAATGGGAGTCACATGTTTGAAAATGTTTTCAGGTTGTAGTTTCTGTGTGTGTGAGTCTTCCACTGGTGAGATGAACTATTCCGCTCCTTTTCCTTGGCCTCTTGTGAGGTAAATGTATCCCAGTCTGTGAGGAGAGCTGGTATGAAAAATTGGTTCAGCAGTTTAATACCCAGGCATCTTAACAGGCTGTTATGGTTCTCACAACATTGGGGGATGAAATATCACCTAATACAGTATGTTAGCACTGAAGCACTGAAAATGTAGTCATGGTAAATGTATACCACTTATTACTATTTTTGTTGGGTAATGCCATAATGCTTTTTGGACATCTTCTCCATAGCCAGTGGGATTGGAACTGCCTTTTTTTTTTCCCCCATGTCTTTAATTTCTAAGATGGCTTAGATTAAGGCTCTGATGCTTCTTACCGTGACTAGATCTCTTTTTCTGTATTTTAAAGCAAGATTTGATCCAAACACCATGATGATAACGTCTGTAATCATACAGCTTGGACACCTCCACTGCAATAACTCAATCCATACGAATTACCACCCCAAGGAACTTATTCCTTATTGCCATTAGCTGCTATTCTTGCAGTTGCTCCGACACATCACTACTGAAGCTGGGAGAAGTGCTTGAAATTAAAAATGAATAAGTATTAATTTATCATAAAGAATCACTGTAATACCTATTAGTATTTTCTCATATAAATCCCTGTGCATTTAGATAATGTGCTGCTGAATACCTGCCATTAGTTGTCATGATTTGCTACCTGGCAGAACCCACTGTAGAACAGAGAGCATCTGAGATGTTTCTGGCATGATCTCTGATGCGTGTTCAGCACCCGCCTTGCTTTGCCAGATCCAGTGTGAATCCCATGTCTAGCAGGCTGACAACCAGGTCATGATAGGAAAATTATTCTGAGCACTGACTTCTTTGCCATGCCTTTGTTCCAGGAAAGTGGGAAGTGGAAAATGTTCAAATGAAAAGAAGCTGACACGGAGTTTATAAAATAAAACCCAGTAACAAGGTTTTCTTGAAATTTTGACAAGCCTGCCAGCCTTGCATGAAACTGGCAGTCCTTACGAAGAATATTCTGCAATAACGATAGTAGATAACAGAATTAGAATAAAACACAGGAGCTTCATCTATCCAACTGAGGCTTACTCAGCCATGATGTTTTGATTGTTGCACCAGTAATCAAGGTTTGACTGACAAAAGTCCTTTCTATCTTTAATTGAAAGCTAAAGAATATTCAGCTAACAAAAGTGAAGCTGCTGGAGAAACATGCTGCCTGAAGAATAATGTTCAGCACCTTGAATACTATGAATTTGTCTTTGTGAGAATAAAACAGCCAGAAAAATCAACTTTAAAACCTGATTCTTTTATTTTTATTGTTTAAAAATTTAGTGTGTTTTCGAGTAAGTGAACCTGAGGTATGATCTATAACAGCATTAAGTTAGTTGTTTCCAAATCAGAATTAACTGGGGAGAATTAGCTGTCTTTCTTAGATCAGCTGTCTGGTGGTAACCCAAGTACAGATGGGTCCAGCCTACTGATGCTATTTCAAAATACAGCCACTGTTTTTAGCTTGGTGGGAACTTGTGGCTTTGCAAACACTGTTTTCTGAGAAATCAGTTTTATTCTTCCCCTTCAGATTTGGCAACCTCCATGCGTTTTACCATGAATGCTATAATAACCTTCCTGGTATGTTGGTGCTGGCTGATGTTTCTCTCAATAGAAAACTTCTTCTACTTCCTTTAGTAAGATGTATTTTGTTTTGTGCACCTTTCTCTGACCTCCTCTTTTGTGGCTTTCTTTTCTTCTGCCTTGGGTTCATCATTGTTGCTGAAAGTGCTTTAAAAATGTAGTAGTTCAGCAGAAGGTTGAGGGAAAGGAAATATTAGAGAACGTGAATCACTCTAAATGAGAAGGAAGTGGAAGACTGTATTATGAAAGAGTGGAAAAGAAAGAGCAGTAGTGTCTGCTGGAGTGTTCTGAGAAAGGCAACCTGATTCCCTGGGGGACTTTTATTGCAATCAAATAACTCACTGAGAAAGTCCACACACGATCAGGTACTGCTGAGTTCCCCAAAGATGCAGGGGACCAGATTCCAGCTCTTCAGTTCTTGAGATGTGGTGATCAAGGACACCTCCTCGGGAAATGTTGGTTTTTCCCAAAACAAAGCCGGCTCCACATTCCTTCATTCACAGTATGAGCTGTAAGGCCCCTCACTGCCACCTCCTTTGATATCCCTCCCTAAGCAGGTAACATTTCATAAATACTTTTCTAGATCTAGACCTGTCCATGCCTGAGATGGAGAAACTCAGCATAAGGCAAACTCAGCTAGTCACAGTCACATTCAATTAACCTGAATCAAAGCTAGTTCCTATTGCTCACATGACCTCCCATTCCTATACATACAAGTTAGGATCAGGGAATCATTCACTGTTTTTCCTTTGAATTACATATACAGTTTTTGAAGTTGGTGAGATGCGGGAAGGAGTGAGGGCAACTTTACAGTTTTTAAGTAGAAACAGTGAGGCAGCCCTTTTCACAGTACTTTTTCTTTAATATTTTATCTCCATCCAACTGGTTGTTAAAGCAAGCTGAGGAAATGTTTTAACACATTATCTCCAGGAAACAAGGGAGGATAGAGGGAAATCTGTGAGCTTTACAACTAGTTTAAAATGTATTCTTAACTCAAGTATAATTTAAAACAAATATGACCTAATTAATTTAAAACAAATATGACCTAATGTAATACTTAAATTCTCCCCTGCCTTTTCTCCTTTTCATGCAGTAGACATTCCTTTATGGGATCGTGCTCTTATTTCACAGAGAAACATTACTTCATGTGCTCTGTATGCACAACTCAAATCCCAGGAGCAAGCAAGCTGTTCTTTCGTTTAATTAATCAAATTAGTGTTGATAAGATGCTTTGAACACAGTAAGCACTCTCTAAATGCTAATATAATTGTCACTTTTCCTACCAAGGATTTTGCTAGGTGAAAACATATTAGGGGTATGATTAATCCAATATAATAACAAGCAGGAGCCTCATGGCATCTTAATAGCATGCAGATCACAAGATTGAAAAGCATCAGTAGTTCACAGTTGAAAGTTTACCGCATGGACCAATAATAAGGAGAACCATGCAAATATGAAAATGTTGTGACAAATGCTTCCAAACTTCGTGTGTATGTGTGTGCATACACACATACAGCAGCATACTGAACACCACGGGAAAAATAATCACCTAAATTATGCTGGGGAGATGGATCTGGGTATTTTTACAACAAAAAGTAGTTTACAGGCTCCCTGTGCCTGTGAGTATTTTTCCATCTCTCTCCCTTGTCTTCAGCTACTTCTTCCCCAGTGAGTTTTCACCTGTGCACTGCTCCGTGACCAAACACTGATGAAAAGATGACAATATTTACACCACAAGACTGCATCTCCATAACTGTTTACAGTCCACCTTGACAGGATAAGGTATTTACTCCTGAACTTGACTGTTAACTGTGAGATTTTGCTGGTTGTGGAAAAGTGCTTAGGCACCTCTTGAACGGTGCTGGACACCAAAGGTCTCGGACGGGTGCCAGGTGAGACTGCGCTGGGGTCCAAGCTGAAAACAGGAATGAACCTACAAACATAGGTGGGCCCTGGAAGGAAATGAAAACAAATCTGCTTTTCCTTGGGTAGCCAAGACCCAAATCAAGGAAGGGAAGACAGCTGGTGAGGTGTGTATATTCACACCATCTTTAACTGACTATCCTAACTATGCATAATTTCTGCTTGATAGCAAACTCTTTTTCATGGTTTTACAGTATGTCACTTCTGAACTCTAATCCCACACAACTAATTATTTCAGGAGGCCTATTAGCTTCAGCAGGTTGGCTAGCCATGCAAGGAAAGTCATGCAGTGCTGGGCCAGGTGCTAATAAAGGATAGTTGATTTTATTACTTCAAGGGAACAAGAATATTTAAAGCCTCCACATAATCTGAAATTAATAGTCCCAAGGAGGTGCACAAGGAGCTTTAACTTCTCTGTTAATGACAAAAATGATTAACAAATCTCCTGCTTTCATTTTCTGTCATTTATAGCCATTGGCTACCACAGACTGGAATCCTTGTGGCTTTGCCTCCGTACAGAGTGGGAAATACTCATACTGAAGGTATGAGTTTTCATTGAAATCCTCTGACATTTTTCTATCTCCTCAACAAATCTTTTGTTTATTCACAAGTCTTGCAGTTGTTAATGAACATTATTTCCTCTTCTGTCTCAGCCTGTCAGAAAAGTTTAGTAAACCTTATGCCTTGTAATTAATATATTTATCAGGGAAGAAGCATATGTCCAGGGTGCTTTCTTTGGAGTTATTGTCTCTCTAAATTACAGAGCTGTGGACCAGAAACATCTGGCATTCCCTTGAGGGGAAAGGTGAGCACAGATTGCTTAATGCTGGTTGAACCTCAGCAAGGCTCAACATTTGGCTCCACCAGAAAGAGGTGTTAGGGAAAAGCAGCACGATGCATGTCTGCACCATGTGTGTGAAGACGTATGAATCAGTCTCACCCTAGGACAAGGAGGCAGCATCTGGGCACCTCTGTTTGATACCTCTCCTACCTTGATATTGTGCTACCTTCTCTGTGGCAGGCCTTCTAACTGGGTACTAGGGGAGAGCCGCACATCAAGGCTTTCTTAGCACCAAGGCATTGCCAGGTTATGATGCAAAGGGTTTAGGTTTTGGATATATGTCCCTGGGACAGATCCAACACAAGCACGAATCCACATGCCGCCTGTAACCTGAGTTGTTTCCCTTCAACAGGGTTGTTTACAATCACAAAAGGATTAGAAAAGCTGAAAGTCACTATATAAAAGCACTCTGGCTGAAAAAGGCAACTTTTGAGGTCATTCAGTTGATGAGAGTAGTAATTTGGCCCCTACTGAGTTTACATATAGGGGAAAAAAAAAAACACCCCAAAAAAGTGTTGAAATGTAAACTCAAGCAGTAACAAACTCATTGGCTTTCTTGGGGCCGTATTTCTAGGAGGAAGAAAAAGAGGCTACATTGCACAACAGTACTTTTTTACACTATCATCAAGGTCTCAACATCTCTCCCATGAAGTAAGTTAGTGGAGGAATAGGCATATAGCTGAATGAAGATGAATTATCCAGGAAGAAATTAGAGAGAATGACCATATGAAGTATACCAAAATGAACAAAATCTGCTGCTTTGAGATTTCCCCTTTTGTTGGTACTTTGCTTTGTAATGCTAATTACAAAGATCAATTCCAAAACATCAGTCTTTGCTGAGAATACAGAGGTGTCCAAACAGCTGTGCTGATTTAATATTTTGGGGCTTCTGTAGTAATTTGCACGTGTAATGCACCTACAGAAATTAGTAAGTGTGCTTATCTCTGAGTGATTTTTTTGTTTTTAGGTGAATAACCTTGCTCAGTTTTTGCCTGAGCAAGTAACGTTGCCTGATAGATGCTGAAAACAGAGGAATTACAGTGCTTGTAGCGAGGTGCCCTATTTTAAGGAAGATGGTGTGGCCCAGTGGGCTGGAACAGGAGAGACAGATTGTCTGCGGGATAACCTTGAAAACCATTTGACATCTAAAAGCTTCAATCCTTTTGTGTCGAAAAAAGAAAAGGGGTAAAAAGAGCTCATGGCATCCTCTCTGCATAATTATTTGAGATGTGAGTACAAATATTTGTCCAAAAACTATACTGACCTGGTGCTGCACCTTCCAAAGCAGGTTAGTTTTGGTATTGATTCTCCCCCATTTTGGTGTGATTCTCCCCCAACACTGTCGTTCTGCAGTTAACACTATTTGTTTCTAAGATAAACAGATTCTTTCTGATCTGTCTGTTCAACATTTTTTCAAGGTTAATGGTTACAAGGTTAAAAATATATATAAGGATATGCTAATGGTTCACTGGAACAAAGATATAAAATTTGCTTGCTCTGTTATGCCACCTGTTCTTCATCCATCACCATCTAAGACAAGGATTTTCTCCTCTTGTGAATTATGGCTGTCAAAGAAGAAAAAATGTTCTGAACACTGCCAGTCTAACCTTTACCTGCTTGTTGCAACAGTTTCTTGAAAACAGAAGCGTAAGCTCTGATTTGTTTGAGCTGTGCATGGGATAGTCATGAAGAAGTAGTCAGTGAAGCTGACTAGTGAAAGCCCATTTCATTGTAAAACAAAATGTAAAAAAGATTCTATTCTACATTATCATTGGGAAACTGAAAAGAGCACACCATCTATTTAATATTTTTGAACTAGTCTCTGAGACGAATGTGTAATGCTGTTTCAGAGCTTCCAAAAAAAGCCAGGCTATGAGTCTCATGTCATGATCTCTATTAAAGGGAAAATACCTAGTATCTTCTAGAGGTGACATGAGTTGTGTTTCCTTCTATTGAAGTAACACCTAAGGGCTTCCACCAGTCACTCTAAAAGTGAGCTAAAAGGCAATATCTGTCCCAGGTTTGTTACTCTCTTACTAGGCAAGACCATGAAGATCTGGAGTATAAACAAGGAGGAGTGAAATGAATAGCCAATGTCATGCAACACCTGGGAATAGATACTCAGGGTCCCAGGGAAATCCCCACAGATCGGAGAGGGGTCTGCTTTTTCAGAGAATGGATTTTGGATAGGTAAAGTTATGCAGAACAATAATTTAGAGGAAAGGTAAATTCATCCAGAACAATAATTTAGAGGAATCAAATGAGGAACCAAATGTGGTCCCTTAGGGCAACGATGGCAGTGTTTATGACCTGTTTTAATTTTCAGACAAGACTTTTTTTCAAGATCATTAAATCTCATATGAAATCCTCCAAATGTAATATGATTCTTTAGGATACATGTAGAATGAAAAAAAAATCTTTTTTGAATGCTTTTCCACTGGTTATAATACAGAGATTTTACTAACAACCTTAATAAAGCAGGAGTTCACTTGTTCTCCTTACGGCACTGTACAACATGAGTACGGTGTGAGTATGATGCTTATGAGTGTAAGCATGTGTGCCCCTTCCCTCCTAAGTGATAGTATACTGTAAAAGAATAAAGTAACACCCCTGGAAAGACTCCTCTTGCTTTCTGAGGTTGCAGTTTTCTGAAGCCACTAAGTATCAGCCAGTGTGGTGGGATCCATAGATGTAGGGTGGCTTAATACGGACATGTACTTTTATTAAGGGGAACAGTTCCATGCCTGGCAGTTTCCATGTGCTTCCTTCATGTTTTTGCTTCCCTGTAGCACTAAGGGTGTCATAAGAAAGACCCTAAAGGAGGGGATGGCCGAGAAATATGGCTGGGAGTTTTCCAGCAGAATGCAGGGGCTGGATGAAGCTGTGAGCTTTTACAAACTGACAATTCGACTGGTGCCAGTAGGAGCTGCACCCAAGTTCATCCTGTACTTTTGTAATGCGTGGTTGCATCTTCTTTCTCTCTTTCAGTGATGGATTAATACATGGAAATTATAAAGACCTCTAAAATAAAGCTCCCCAAACTATCCTATTGATTTCAAACTCTATCTTTTTGTATTATTAAGATCTCTAAACAAAACTGTATAAATTGCATCAGCACCTGCAGATTTGGTGCAAATATTGAGTATCAAAGTAATAATAACTTCTGCTCATTTTGCGTTTCAACTTCCATAATTTGGGAGGTCATAAAATCCATAATTTCCAAAGAATTTCAACAGGAGTTTATATTTATTTCTCATGCTTAGTTCTTTAGGGTCCCATAAATAAGAAACTGAGCAATGCTTTAGCTAGGGCAGGATCAGTTCTCAACCTCTCCACCCTCAGTGGATCTCTGATAATCTGTTTGGATTCATTTTCCACGCATTCATACCGTTCAGCAAGGGCACAAACTGCCATTTCCTCTGCTACTATGCCAGTTGCTTGATGAGTGGATATCTTCAGATCTGATATACTTTGCAGTTCTTTCACTTTTACTGGTGTTTGAAAATGGCCAAGGGAATTCCAGATCTATTAGCAAGACAAGGAAAAAAAAATAGATTGCTGATGGTGGTATTTATGGATCCTGATCACATGAGCAAACAGTTTGGCACAGTAGAAGAGGACCAGCAGTCTGAAACATTTGGTTCAGAGGCCTTTACAACTGCACTGTATGCAGTTTGAGGGTCATTTCTGGATGGATTTATTCTAGCTTCTTGGATGAAACATCTACAGTCCCGTGAATCAAAGCAATCAAAAGGACAAATCTTTGGTGCAAACCTTTCTGTTCCCACCAGAGCGTGGAGTGCATCTATGTGTGCCAGCATAGACCTCTGGGTTAGTTTCTTCTGAATGGAATCCAGATCACATTTTTCAGAACTGTTCTGCAAACTCAACCAAAACTCAGAAAAACAGGATGACTGAGGATTTCTTTTTGTAGGCACCTTGCTGCTTCAAACCAAAATGTTAATGTAGATGCAGCCTTGCATATGGGTAGTACAGAAAAATCTACGATGCTGCAGCAAATAGTGTCAATACTGCACATGACAGTAAGTGTTCACAAAATTGTCTTTTTAGATAGTAGCTCCTATGTTTCATGAAAACTGGGATGATAGGAAACTGTACATTTTATATTTTTGCAGACCATACTTTCTGCTGTATGCAGCATGCTTCAACTGCTCTGGGTCTTTGCATCCTGCAGATTTTATCATGGAGGAAAAGTGGAAGTTTTGAAAACTGGGAGGTGAATTAGTCATTGGTTCATCTTATCATGCCGTGAGAAGCACATGCAGAGCCACTAACAGCTGTTTTCCTTGTGCTAAAAGATGATTGGTGCATATTCAACATTTCGGATCTTGGTATCATATGCATGCACGGAAATGGTGATGGATCAGCTTCAAAAACAGGAATGATGCATAGCAAAAATTGTGGTCCATAATTAGTATGTTCTAGCTAGTCTGAGCTTTTATATTTTTTCAAAAGTACCTTTTACCAATCTCATTAAAATAAGCATGATGGTAAATATGGAATACGTGAAAAGCAGTAGCAGTTAAAAGAACAGAAATAGTTCTATCATAAGTACAAATGTAATTGGGGTAGGAAGGCTTTTCTAGAAGCTCTGTAATGTGACTGAAATATTAATACAATTTAAATGCTTAGGAGTTGCATAGGAAAAATGACAGGAAAAACGACGTCAGCCTTTGTCAGTGTCATCCACACAACGTTTTCAAACAAAAGGACCGGTCATCCATCTGCTCTGACCAGACATCTTGCAAGAAGAGGAATGGGACAGTAAGCAGTAAAACTTGTTCATGAGATGTTGTGTACCATGCCTGGACTGCCAGTGCCTCAAATACACCATCCATTCTTAGAAAACTACATACTGTGTAGAATGAAGTTGCTAAACAAGCTGCTGCAACATCCTCCAAAGCTCACATCAAATATGGTACCATCAGATAATTCAGTTACTTAAATATAAAAAGAAAGAGTGAAAATCAAAAAATACACCTGGAGGAACAAGTGCAAACAGAGGGAGTCAGTACAGCCATCCTGAGTTCACAAGTGTTCACAAGTGAGTATGAATCCAGCAGATGAACACATGTTTTTACATGTTTTTTGCACTAATGCAGACTGAGGAACTATGTGTGACACAGCAGAACATCACAGTGACAGAGGCCTTGGTCATAGTAATAGGCCCTAGTATATAGTAGTAGACCACAGTATATTGGGGTTTGCCTGTCTAGCAGTTATTCCAGCGTATGTGCTCCGGTTGCACTATTTTGTCTGTCTACTATAGAATAGCAATATGCTTATATTATATGGGCCAGACGCTGTGCTGACCAGGTATTAACAATAAAGTCTGGAGCAAGAGTGGAGCATCCGAGTTCACAGGATCACAGAGTGGCTGAGGTTGGCAGGGACCTCTACGGATCATCTAGTCCAACCCTCTGCTCCAGCAGGGACACCCAAAGCACATGCCACAGGGTCACATCCAGGTGGGTTGTGAAGATCCTCAAAGAAGGAGACTCCATAATCTCTCTGGGCAGCCTGTTCCACTGCTACAGTAGAGAAGTTCTTCCTCATATGGAGATGAAACTTTCTGTGTTTCAATTTGTACCCATTACCCCTTGTTCTGTTGCTGGCCAACACCAAGAGGAGTTTGCCCCCATTCTCCACTCAGGTATTTGTGCATGTTGATAAGATCTGCTCTCAATCTTCTCCAGGTCAAACAGGCCTAGCTCACTTAGTCTTTCAACTCAACCCAGAGTTAATCTGAAATAGCTATTCTCCTTTAAACTGAGAGACTATCTGAATTACCCAGCCCTCCATAGACAATCCTTAGGAAAAGGAGGCTGGCAAATTGCATTCAACAGATAGTATGATCCGTAACACCTTTTTAGAGCTGGGAATAGGTGAGAGCCATTCCAGCAAGTGCACAAGTCATGCAAGCACTAAGTAATGATACAAGTGCAAAAGAGCCACTTAGCACCAGCTTTTTATGTAAACACTGCTCTTCTAATAATATATATGCACCAGTCAAAAGTGGCCTAAACTGAACAGCTCAGAGGCATTTTGCTGTGAAATTTGATAACCCAGATGAAGACTAAAAAAAAGAATAATGATGACACATTAAATTCACACCTGAGTTTACTTGACAGCAATTTCCCTGTGTTGAGAGGTCACAAAGCCTGTAAATGGATAATACACATAATATGTGGCATGGTTGCTGAAGACAGGCAGCCAGATAGCCCTGAATGCTCAGCTGAAGCATGAATAGTTACACTAGAGACCAGCTGAACTTTAGCCGGCTAATTAAAAATCATGTTGTTGTAGAGCAAAACAAATAAAGGAAGCGAAACTTAAGCTGGGGACAGCTTTAAGATAGCAATGCCCATGGGAAAGCAGTAGTACAGGCCATTTGCTGACTCTGTGTCAGTGATATTATGAGCTGGACTCAGAGATTTAGAGATTTTAAGGTGCCTCTACATGGAGCGTTGCATTGTCTAATCTATACTTACAAAAGTGACCTATATAGGCACTCAAATTTTTAAAAATGAGTGACCAGATTTTGGAAGTGATTTTCCTACCCATGTTGTCATGACAAGGATAAGCACTAGGTTTTTGGTCTGGGTTTTTGGTACCTCTCTTTGTCCGGGCTTGTGGGACAAACACATTTTAATTGCTAATTTATGGGTTGCTTGCAAACCCTGCGGCCAGGATCTGCATTAGCATTCTGTGGAAGGCAATAACGTCAGTCCCCTGCGTGGCTCATTCCCTCCTGTGGAAGATTTCCCGTCAGAGGGGAAACCCAGTGGATGTGCACTGGTTTCAGTTGGTGCAGGTATGGCACAAGCTGGCATCCACGTGCTGATCTGACCCTAAGACCACACGACATCTCAGTGGCGCTCAGAGGACCCAGAAATCTGTGACAATGAGGCAATTATCTGCATCTGAAGGAAAAAAAGAATGTTCCCTATTTTAAAGAAGAGCAGATGAACTGTCATGGAATCTGTTCCCTGTCACTTTGTCGTTGCATATTGGGGCTGGGACTGAAGACCTTTGTTGAATTTTGGAAGTCTCTCATGTTTAGATGGGGAGATGGGAGGAGGGTTGAGGAAAGGTGCTTCAAAAGATTATGCCTCCAAAGACATGTTTTGCATCCAGGCATAATTATGGTACCACCAACATCTGTTACACAGGACAGCAGCTGTTGAGCCCTCATTGTTTGCTCAGTTACTGCTGCAAAAGCTTGGACAATGCTTCTTGAATGCTTTGTTACTCCTGATCATCCCACGAGGTAAATGTTTCATGTGGAAAGCCACTGCATTTTGCAATTTGCCTTCATTTTCTAAGGAAATTGTGATAAAGTGAGATGACAATCCCATGTGGGACTTGGGCAGGCCAGCTCATGCCTGCCATTAATTAGCTGCATTTCAATTCTTGATTTTGAACTATTAAAAATAATTAAGTTTATATGAAGACTTAATCACAGAAAATAACTTTAATTTCCCACTCAGTAATGACAATGAGCGCCCCCCTGGGCAACACATTTCTGGCTCTTGGCTCCCAAACATTGCTTCTGGTGACCTGTTCGTATCATCTCACTGACCTATGCTGAAAGCAGAGTGCTAATTGTAACAAATGAATAAGGACTGCGTAATCCTGGAGCCTAATCATGCCTGGTCAGGGAGATTTTTCACATTAAAATGTGTTACAGAAGCTTGCCTTACAGCTTCTCATGACCAGCTGCTCAAAAATGCTTTTCTGTCCCTTGATCGGGGCTGAAATTCAAGTCACAACCTCAAGGCCCTGCTACACAGCTGTGGGTTTGAGTATCTAAAGATGATTGTGTGATGAAGAGCAGTGCTGGACCCATGTCTAACTGAACATGGAGAGTCATGAGCATGGCCTGAATCCAAGCAGGACACGAGGTGGTGGCAGTCATGATGAGTGGTGACAATGTGCCACTGAGCCAGGAGGGTTGACAGGAGGACCGAAATGTTATTTAACATCTCTTCTTGCTCAAAAGGCCATGCCTGGAAAGTTTTCTTACTTTTAAACACTGTGACAGGCTGCTTCTGCTCTGCACAAACTCAAAGACTATTTGCAATGCAGGAATGCTATAACGAGCTGGATTGACGTGGTACGTTTCACATATAATCTCTTTGGAACAAGCATAGAACCTCTGAATGAATTTATCCCCGAATGAAGATGATGAAGATGACTTTTCCTGTCTTCCCTGTGCCTTCTCTGAGGTCCACAACAGTCACCAGAACAGTGCCTCAAGATGTCAGCCAATTTATCTCATGTTGGTGTCATTATCTTACATTTTTTTATAACACTAAATGTCTTCCTATTATGAAAAAAACATTCTTCAATGCTTAGTTCACTTTTCAGTATTTGTTGAGGACATTTTTCTACTACATAGAATTTTTTGTTTATATCTTTATTAGAGATTTTCTTTTTTTTTTTTTTCCTCTCTCTCTACCTCATTCATGGTACAAGTAAAACGAGGCCTTGCTAGCAGGGGGAGAAACAAAACATTATAATGACTAGACAATTTAAGATGTATTGATAGAGAAGCAGGAAATTGTGGGGCTTGGGGCTGGTTTGTTTTTGCTATTTTGTTTTTCACCTCCTGGGTTCCTAGTTACAGCTGCCACTGCAAACCTCTCTGAGTGAAATAATAAGCAAAAACAACAACCCGAAAAAAGAACAGGGGAACGCTGAAGCATGAAAGGGGCCTAATGAGATAGAAAATTATACTGAAAAGAAGGTACAGCAATTGTAACACAAAGAGTCACCCTTGGTCTTCATGATCTCCTCAAGTGTGCTCGCCCATCTCAAAAGAAAGGACAGGGCTAGATGGGCTTTGGAAACAGGCAACAAAAGTCAATGAGGATTGGGGAAGTGTCTGTAAGGACAAAGTGAATAAATGGTGAGTTACGAAAGAGATGGATCTCAGTGGCTCGGTGAAGAAGAGCGTTATAAGAAGATCAGTAATGGAATCTACTTAATTTTGCATATCACATGAGACCAGGAAGGGATGTTTCATAATGATGGAGTCATTTCATAATGACAGAGGTCCATCTCAGTGAAACAGGATTAAAACAGAAGGAGAAAGCTCCCTCCAGAAAATGACTAGACATCTCCTCTGAAGAGCCTGGTGAGAGGTTTTTGGGGAGAGAGGCTCTTGCTTTAGGTCAGCGCTGTATTTCTGCAGGTTTGTGCAGCACCTAGGGTGGTCAGATGGACCTTCCTGGATGGGTAACTTGCCCTGTCATCTTCTCATAGACTGATATGTGGGATGACTGCATACCTGGTGAGATTCTCCTAACTATTCTTTCAACCTTGGCTGAACAACATGGTTGTGGCACCAAGGTTTGGATGCATTAAATCAGTGTATGTTGTGAATAGCTCTTTGCAGTGGCAATGTAATATTCATGGGACAGCACTTCTAACTTCATTACCATATGTGCCCTCTCTAAGAAGATTCTGCACTTTTTCTTTCTAAGCAACCTTATCTCTGCCAATACAGATAACATCTTTGTTGAAGGAACAAGAATAACTCAAACGCTATTAGAAATTAGCAGGAAAGCTTTTACCCTGGAAAAGTCAAAAGTCATGTTTTCTGAATGCCATTTTGAAATGAGTGCTGGGAGGAGATAAGGTGTGTGCTATGCCACCTTTCATGTGGATGCAATGTGTGTTTTATATTGGAGCTGCAGGACTTGCACTGCATTATTTCAAAGGTTCCATACATACTAATGCTCTGTGTTTGTAGAAACAGGGTGGTGTGCACAGATAAGGACTCTCAGCAGGTTTCAAAGTGCTGTGAATTTGGTTTGCAAGCATCTGGATGGACCTGTCTTGATTTTCTGTCTTGTTTTGATTTCTCGTGCTGTTCTAGAAACTTGTATATAAAAACTATATATTCATACACATACACCGATTCACAGATACACACATGCCCATACCCCTCTACAACACATTTATATAAATTTGGTTTTGTATTATCTTGAGAGAGGGTGTGTGGGGGGCGGGGAAGGAGGGGCACTTACTATTTTTCCTTTGGGATTAGAGAGTAAAATGGTTCTCTGTAAAAGTTTCCCCAAAAATTTCAGGCAATCTCTTCTGATCATTCTTATAAAAGGCCCTTGTTTACATGCAGACACATGGCTGTCCACATCTCCTCTTCTCCCACCACAGTTTCCCTTGCTGTGAAGAAAAAAGACCATGGACCATTCTTTGTAGTGGAGTGGACCCAAAAGCTCCAAGGTCTCAGCCTCAGCTGTTCATCATGCAGACATGGAAATATATCTCTGTAATCAGTGTTCACCTTTATATTCCCACCTTGGCCTGGCCCAATTGTTTTTGTGGGTAGAACACAGTCTATTGTGCAAAGCCATATATATGTTGGCTGGACTTGCAGTGGGATAAACTCCTGGTTAGATCTTCTCGGCCCAATCACAGTGAGGCTGCATGTGTCCCATCAGCACAGAGAAACATGTCCATGCTAATATTGCTGTCATGCAGGACAGCAGCCAGAGCTGACAGCAGGCTGGTTGCTGGGTGCATACTCAAGAGTGCAGTATTGCATCTTTCCTGCTAACACCGCTGCATCTCTCCCAGCTGCAGGGAGGTCTGAGGGTAAAAAAAAATGACCATATTCTGCCTTTAGGGGAAAAAAAAGGAAAAAAAAAGAAAAGAAAAAAAAAAAACAAGGAGATGGAAGTGATCTTTGCAAAGTGTCTTAAGGGGCCTTCAGCAGAGTTGGAAATGAATCGCTCCTCCAGCATCCCTCACCTGCATGGAAGTGGTGCAGCTAGCTTGGATGTGGAGGATGTGCTCCCGTGACTCCACAGCAGCTCAGGACATCACCTGCATCACCCACACCCAAAGAAGGGGCTAGAAACACGTGTCAGAGCTGACCTGCAAGACCGTCTCACAGCTTCCCACATGTGACCTCGGGCCACTTTTAGAAGACTCAGAAGTGGAAGGAGTGCAACCCAAGAAATGTGTCCATGGGGACAAGATATGCAAATGTAACACAAGGCTTGAATTTATTTAAATACGACTGTATCTGCTAGTTACAGATATAAGGCATTAGCACTAAAAGCTTCTGAAGCTCAGCTAAAGATGTACAGACTTAGAAACCATTACTGAAATGTAAAGATTTGCTTTTTTAACAGAACTCCCATTCTCTTTGCCAGGCAGGAGATGCATGTTTCAAAGAAAATGCTTTATACTTTTTTTTTTCTGAATGAATCCCAGGGAGAGAAGGATTTGCAGTGAGATGGGAAATTGCTTGATGAATGCAGAGCTCCAGTCCCTCACACAGACACATCTGGCTTCTGCAGGGCATCCTGCTTCATGCTACTACCCTTGCATTGGTAGTGAAGAAAGACAGTGATGCCAAATCACTATAAAATCTTTTGCCTGTTTATTTATTTTTTGTCTAAAACTGATTCACCCAGCACCTTTACCAGCTAAGAACTGCTCTGGGCCAATTCTGGATTAGCTCCTTCTGACAACAGCTGCTCGGAAAACTGAGGGCACAGGGAGGAAAGGGATTTTTTATTATTATTATTATTTTTTCTTTTTGCCAAAGGTAGTGTTGTGTGAAAATCCAATCTGATGTATGATTTGAGCCTCCTCATATGGTTTTGCTGATAACATCTGGCAAAGTAAGTGCAGGGTCTGCCTTTAAAGTTTTATTTGTGCAGCTGCTGAGCATTAAAGTGGATGGAAGGCTAGGCTGAAATGCCACTACTCTGTACTGCACAGGGAAATCAGTAAGTAAACCCCGGATGGACCGAAAACAGCCTTTCTCCGGGGATGGGATGTTCAGTTTGAAGAGGCCCTGCTGTGAACATTTTGCAGTCTCCTCCCCCAAAATATTTCTTTAGGACTTTCCCCTTCTCCCCATGGTATAAAAGAAATGTGTTTTTCTCTTGCATTTATATGTGTGTTAAATCTTCCTCCTTGCCAAATTACTTCCTGGAGGAATGTCTTATAGTGACTTATACTGTGTCACTGTGTATTCAGGTTTCTTGCCAGTCCATCCCCCTTACATCACACTTTGCCTTTGCTGATCAGCCCCCACAACCCATAAGTGAGGAAGAAATGCATGGAAGTGTTTTTTGTCCACAATGACACTTTGCCCCCAGAAACAGGAAACAACTTCCAAGTTCAGTGCGTCCAGGACCTAAAGTGTCCTTTCTGGATACTTTGGCACTGCATAATTATTATATGCAGTCAACAATGCTGGTCAGTTTGGGTCAAGCGCTTTAGGCTGCAGAGGCATGCAAAAAGACTGATTTTTCCTAAAAAAAAAAAAGAGAAGTATCTATGGATAATCACGGTGGACACAAAAGTAGTTTCCTAGTTCAGAGATGACCCCTCCTATGGGCAGTGTCAGAGCTGAACTGGTATGAGCTCGCAGCAGGTGCTGCCACGTGTTGTGGATGGTAAAGAGGTAAACGGGCTCTAGCTGCTTGTCTTCGGTCACAGCTTGTAGCTTACCTACCTTCTCGCACTTGCAGGCAACCGAATCTGCATGCAAGTAGCCCATCCTTTTAATTGCCTGAATAAATATGTCAGGAGCCAAATTAGATTCATGCCTAATGTTTCAGAAAATTTCATGCGTTTTGCAAACCACACTCACAGAAGTGCCAGGTTTCCCAGACAATAGTCAAGCCCCAGATGGCTGAGAGGATGCATAAGCAAAACCCTCTGCTTTGCATCCCTGGAACGGCACCTTTTTTAGTGACAGCCTCCTCTCCATTCCTCTAGGAGCATCATTTTGCTGGAAATGCATTTAGCCTGGAAAGTCAGGCTAAAATGACACAGAAAGTGTGTCCATTTACAGAAAGTGTACCATTTGCATCTTCTGTACATTAAATGAATGCATGAATGAAATCATTCCCATTGCTTTCAGTGTGTTTTGAACCAAGTCCTTGTCTTTCCAATGTTAAGAACAAGAGGCAAAAGGCAGTTTCCCCGATCTGCTGGGCAGGAAGTGCTGGGGGAAGCCTCCTGCTGTCACTTGAGCAGGGATGAGGTCAGACCTTCATACTGAAAAGCGCTGGTGTCTGGAGGCCTCTTTCACAGCAAGTTCTCTAGAGGCACTTAAATCTCCTGCTGAGAATCCTGCCTTGGCCAGACTTTAAGGATCTTGGAGGGAGCTTATTAGTATACTATTGTTTCTTCTTGAAGGAGCAGGGGAAACATTAAGGATGAAATTTTTCTGATACCTGCCAGCTATTTATTTCATGAGTGTTCAAAGGTCAGCTCATGTGTTTATGTTCTCCGGCTGTCTTTGCGTTTTAAGGCCCCCACCTCTTTTCTCTTACTTTTTTTTTTTTTTTTTCTCTCAACACCACCGTTATCAGTCATGGAAAAACAAAAATGTTTTGTCCATGGACTGGCAAAGCTGATTTTTCTTTTCTGAAGAAAGAGATGTTGCTCCTACCACTGTTCAGCTGGAGGCGGCTGGTGTAGCAGTTTGGATAGCTGGTCCCAAGACAGATGTTCTTCCTATATGGTCAACAAAGATATTAAAATATACTATAATAATATCAGTATCTTGCGGTTTTACTGCAAATAGGCAGCTGTTGGATGAGGTGAAGCTAGAGGTTAGCTTCAAAGTGTTATATGAAAAGTGGTATATCTGAGGGACTATAATTTTTTTATGTATATACATGCAACCTGGATTCAGGCTAAAAAAGCTGTCCCCTTCCACAGGGAGATTTGCCTTCTTTCTCCAGTGAAACTGGAGTTGCAACAGTAAATTGTGACTTTGCAGCATAGCAGAGGAGTGGGTGGTGCAGTTGCTGTTTGCAGTGACCTAAGAGCTGTTGTCACACCGCCTTTATTGCAACTAAAAATTGCACCTAAAAATTGTACAGTTCTGTTTCTGTTTTGCTGTACCTTCATCTGGGGGTATCAAGGAGATACAGAGAGCTACCCTAGATCCTTCAGCCCACCATTGGCATTGCTCCCAGGACGCAGTGTGCTGAAACTTCTGATTTACGATTATAAAAACATGGTAAGAATTTCTTACTGAAGGAGAGGGGAAAGAATCTTCCTTTCCTAGTAAAATAAAATGTAGAAGGAACAGTTTTTATAGCCAGAATAGAATACAATAAAGAAAGAAAACTGAAATCACAAAAGATAGTGTTTTTGCTATTTTGTCATGTGTAGTCTTAGTCATCTCTCTTTAATCTTTTCATTCTAACTTTTTAGAGGTGAAAATATATTGGAAAATATAAGATGCATGGAAATTAAAAAAATTAATAAATTGGATTCAGCTGTGCAGGTAATGTGCCCTATGTGCCTTGACACACACTTCTTTTTTTTTTTTTTTTTTGCCAGTTTCTGTGTGTTCTAGCTATACTGACATAAGTTAATTGGAAAAAGAGAGGACCATAAACCTGAAGATGCATGAATAACCAATTGCAAAGTACCTCCTAGTTGGTTTTGATTATAAAATTTCCATTCCTGAGGTGTTTGGTAAAATGGGTCATCCCAATAGGGGAAAGAAAACTGTAAAAAAGAAAACGTTTGGTGCTATTAGGTATATCTCAAACTGTATGTTTAACTTCTAGTCCATATTAATAATGCAAGTCAGCTGCTTAGGGGAGAGAAGCAACATAATATAAAATAGCTTAAAAACTGCATCCAGGCACCTTGAATATTTGTCTGGGCAATTTCAAAGTAATTAATGAACAGAGATTCTTAACTTTAGCCAGCTTTAATAGATTGTCTTTTTAAAGCATGCATGAACTACTCCTTCTCTGCTGGTAGAAAATGCCTTGGAGACAGCAGCTAAATTCAGAAGCATCAGATGCTTTGGAAAATCACACTGAAAGTTATGCCAGGAACAAAACTCCTAATTCCCATTTGCTAGGTTACATCCTGACAGATCAGTTATCGCCAGTGACTTAGTAAGAATATTGTTTACTTGGCCATATAAATACTTGGAAAAAACAACTGGAGAGTCCTGACACATCACCACTGCCACTGCGCACGTTTTTGTTATCTGCTGGGTGATGTGGCTTTGAGTAAACGGTGGGAATTGCATTGCCTGGCACCTTCTGCTTGTGCCCAGAACAAATGCAGCTCTGCCAGTTAATTCCGAAAGTTCTGGATGACTTGTGCTTGCTATTGACTTTCACGCCGAACACTACTGGGGAGTGAGGTTACCCGTCTCATAAGGCCGAATTCAGGCCCAAATATCATGCAAGGCATGGAAGATCCAGCCACAAAAGCTGTGCCAGTAGCCTGGCATTGAATATGCCATAATATCACAGGGTCTTGCTGTTTCTATGCATTGTCTACCCTCTAGCTTCTCCTAAAATCTTGCATGCATCTCTGGTGTCTGCCATGCGCTTTCTGCCTGTGGGTCCCTATGCAGTGAGCACATCGATGGAAATGTGGAGGGAAAACTACAGCTGATGTCTAGGTAGGTTCTGGCTGTTCTCACTCTATTCCTAGGAAAGGAATTCCTTTAAGAAGGAATTATTGAGAATTTTTATCTGTAATTTACAGATAAATATCTAACTTTTGCTTTGTTTTGCTACAGCTGCTGTTTTAAAAAATGTCACTTTTTAAAAAAGCAAATGAAAGCTCTATGTCAATAAATCTCTGGTGGGTGTAGAAATTTGCTGGTCAGATCTCTTGCCTTTTTTATATATATTTTTTTGCTTAACTTCCTTATGTGAAATCAGTAAGAACCTCTACAATTGTTTTCCGTTTGCCTTTCCCTTGACGCTTCCCCCACCACCATAAAAATTCAAGATTGTGTAAAAATCTAAATTATCACTTTCCGTTAAATCATTACTTAACGTGGTTAAATTAAGTAAAAAATACAATCCTAGTTTTCTATTCAGACTAAAAGAGTTGTATAAAAATATCAATATTTAATTTATTTCATTAAATTTGTGAGCTCTCCAGTACAAAAGTTTGGGAGATACATGTCTTCTGTGTTGTTTTTACAGTTTTCTAGAAAGATGTCATGCCCCCTACTCTTGCTTCTGACATAGGATAAGGAAAGTTGGATTCGTTTGTACAAAAAGTGAAAACACATTTAAATGAGAAGCACCGGCTCTCTTCTCAGATCCTGACCATTTTATCAAAGCCATTGATGAGGGGTGGTCAGATGCTAATTTACAAGATCAGCTCCACAGAGGTGCTTATACTCCGCACTCCCATTTGATCCAATGCAATATATGTACCTTAAAAAGACTCGAAACCTGGGTTTAGGGCAAGTTTAACTAGTGGAAATCACAGCTTACAAGCTCAGAATTCAAGGAGTGTGAAGGAAGTGGTTAAACATCACCTGAGAAAATGAAATAACTGAAATACTGTTTTTGTGTAGTTAGTTTTGGGGGTTTTTGTTCAGCTTCAGGCTTTTTATATGATCCTGAGCAAACGGTCTGTGCTCCATCCCAGATCCCCAGTTACTTAGACTTTGAACCAGCAGTGATCACAACACTAGTGTAACCTCTGTGCGGGAAGCAGGACCTCGATACCTCCTAGGCGCTCAGGTTTTCTGCCCTAGAGAGATGTGAAGCAGAGGTAACAATTCTTCTGCTATCACAGACCAAAGTGTGAGAAAACCACAAGGCCCCCAGGTGCGGTGCTAATGAAGAACATCTGTCTGTCTGCGGTGACTAGCAGGGTGTTTATTGGAGCCAGGGCTCTCCAGGTTTCCTGTCCAGCTAGATCACTTTTTATTAACTTTTCTGGACTTTTCAAGGGCCTGGATTCATCTGTTATCTTTTAAAAATACAAGCAAAATTGTGATTTGGCAGCAACGGGGACTCTGCAGGTGTGCAGGTAGTTCCTGGGCTCTCCTCTTACAAGTATCCCACGTTTCCGACTTCCTTTTACTTATTTCCTTTGCTTCTAGTGTTCTGCTGCTGTCCTTAACCCTGTATCTGAGGGCATCTGCTGCTTTTCAGCATAATGCAGTGGTCTGTGGACTCTTTCTGCCCTTTTTCTGCAGCCTCCTTTTCCAAGATTTTCTGACTTTCTCGGTGCAGCTCCAAGTAGCTGGTTCTGTGTTTGCACCATCCACATCAGACTAACTGTGCCACAGTCAGGAGTGACTCTTCTGCTTCCAAAGTATCCACCTCTAGGACCATGCTTTTGTCATAAATTATAAATAGGACTAATTGATAGGAAATTTCCTAGTGTTATCTTTTTACTGTCTGTTGTAAGATCAAAAAAGTGAAACTGGCAGACAGTCAGTACACTGCCCTTGATTTCTGTGCTTTTGCAAAGGCTCAGCTACTAGAATGGATTAATGGCTGGGGTTTGTTCAACTGAGCAAACTTAGACAGCACTCTTTTTACTGTGAAGGATGAAATATTATGTGTATTTAAGGATTTTTGCATTTCTCTCTTTGTTCCTCCTAATTCAAAAAGCATAGCATTTAGCTGAATTCTAAGAGAAGGTTTTGTTGAATGAGTTGTTTTTTTTAAAAAAAGAACAGTGCCCACTTATCGTGCTAGCAACCAGCTACATGTCATAATGCAATATACTGTTGAGATAATGAGCAATACACTTTTTTCCCCACAAATTCTGCCAGTTACAAACTTTAGAAAGAGGAAGAGCTGAGAACTTCTTTTCCTGGGTAAAGCTTTCAACATTTACAGTCAGAGAGGTTACTGATTGCACAGGGTGGGACAACCCTGGTTAGACTTCCTGTAGTGTTTTCTGGACCATATGGTTCACACAAGGATCAGTGGAGCCCACATTTCTACCCCTTTCATTCTCAGCATTAGATTTCCACAGCTTTGTGCAGACTTGAAGCAGCAGCCATCCCAAAGCTGGAAGTAATTTCCCACAGATAATTTTTAGGTAGGGTGTCGAATATCATGCTGCCTGGGTCAGCAGATAACCCTTCTCCATTATCAGTGGCATATGAGTGCACACCAGTTATCCCAATAACCTTACTGAAGAAGCACTTCAGTGATTCTAATTTCAGCAGTGAAAAAATAAAAGTTATCTATTTCTGGCTTATGGAAAAAATTGCCTCAAGTTTTCATCATGTTTCTGACACTTTTTTATTATTATTTTTGAGGGACTTTGGTAAAGCAAGAGAGCTTTAAAGAGCATTTATTTCAAAGAATAGACATACAGATGCCTTTTTCTTTCTTTTCTTCTTTTTTTTTGGTGTCGTAGTCCCTTCGGGAGATCACTGTGTCACAATGATACCCTTTCTTCCAATATCCAATGAACCTCTTCAGGGTAAAAGAGAATTTGCATTAAAAATAATAATTCTCTATACATAAAATGATTCTGAATTTCCCACTGATCTTTTTTTCTTTCACACAGATGGGGACTTTTATTCAAGTTGACTTAAAGCAAAACATACATTTCTTCTCTTACATTATACCTCTTCCAGTTTATCCCACTTTTAATGTGCTATCTTTGCTTTTATAAAAGCAACTTCTCTTTCAAAAAGGGTCAAATGTACAAATTATTTGTGCCATCGCACCTAGTGTAATTGCAACATTGCAAACCCTTTCTGAAGATAGAATTTTGATTATGACCAATTGTAAGCCACATCACTGAAGATATTTACCTGTCAGTGCTTGCACGTGGAATCCATAAATGACTTCCTAGCATTTGAACAGGTAATCTTTCCTCAGCTGTCAGTGAATACACTGACAGTTTTATGAAGGTTAATGGAGGGAGGAAATGTTCCAGCCTTGAGTATATAGCTGAAGAAAGTACCTCTTAAAAAAACTTAAAAATCTTCTTAAAGAATTAATGTTTTGTCTTACTAGAGTACAATAGCCTCAACACAAAACTGCCTGTGCTTTAGCATGTAAGCAACCTCCTCCATTCTGCTTGTTTTTTAACATAATCCATATTATCTGTGTTCATAATCTTTATTCCAGCATTGTGTGGTCCTATCAGGGAGCAGGTGTGAGGGGCTGGGAATAATTGGTATGCTTTTGACACACATTAGGATCACCTGGCCAGCACAAGGTTGCTTTTACTTTTGCCATTTACAAAGTATGTGATGATTGTGGACAGGCGTTTGAAGAGGGAAGTGACATGTGGTGAAAGACCAGGTGCTGATCTTGATTTGGACACGCGATATCATAGGCAAATTGGATGATATGGGAGCTTTTCTTTACTGCATATTCAATGCAAGGCCAAGCAACAGATGTTCGCGCAGGCACCATCTCTCTGCTATTAGTTCACAACTATTAGTGCTGCATGGGCAAGTGAACTATTTCTAACCAAAATGACCAAAAACTCTTTTACTTCCTGCAACAAAATAATTCCTTGATGTTCTGCCCTCTCAGTCTTCTGAGATCATGTGTGGTGGGTACCATCTTCCCCCAACAAAGATCCAAATTTTTGCCTAGGTAAGTTTCCGCAATTGTGCCAGCTTTGTGTTTGAGAGAGAGAAGCTGGATGTGATGACACTAAATTATTGCTTGGAATATCTCCTCCATAATACTGGGCCCTAACAGAATAAATTTGCTTGCAGTATCCGCAACTGAAATAACCTTCCCTATGAGTGTTAAACCAGTACACATCCATACAAAAAATAGATTTTCTTCCCTGTCAGCAGATCGGGAGATAAGGGTGCACTTTCTGACAGTATTGCATAGTGATACCTCCACCACTGGCACTGGGCCTGCAGGAGCTGCACTGAAAGCTCTAGGTATGGAGCCCTCATGCACTTTCAAATCAGGTGCTTTGCACTGGCAGCTGATTTAATGACCCCACACACTCCTCTTTCCCCTCCTTACTCTTACCTGGCCTGTTGGGCCATCTTTCTATTTGGTTGTATATAAAATGGTCTTTGGGAGGCAGTTTGGTTTTAGGAGAGAGAAGTTTACGTTCCACACAATTATAACTCCTCTTCAGGAACACTGAGAGATGCCTTGAGCCATAGTCTGCCTCAGATAGGACAGGTTTTTTGTAGAAGACCACTTATTAATTTCTTAAAAAAAAACAAACCGTGGAACAGTATACAGATGCTCAGCTCTGGAAATCTGTCTGCTGTCTTTCTGGAAGGGCTAAAGTGTATGAGTACTCCAAAAAGTAAATAACAGTGACTGGGGTAGATGCCTCTGAGAGGAACATTGTGGAGAAGTGGGATAGCCTGCTGGCCTCAACTGAGAGAGCAAATGTAAATTTTATCCTGTGACAAATTGTTTTCCAAGGATTTTACAGTGTGAAAAAGGCCTTCTGGAGAGATAGATACATCTTGAAGAGACAGGAAGTGGAGAGTGGGAGTCCTTGCAAGGATCCTGCATGACTTGGCCAGTAGTATCCCTTAAAAATACAAAATAGAGTCATGTGAGATTATGTTGCCTATGCTCTTTGGCAAAAGGGACAGGAGTGACAGGTAGTGAGGATGCTAAGGCAAAGTTGCATGATGAAGTTGCATGAAGACTTTGATGTTGTGTTAACAGCATTTTACACTTAATATATGTTTTGTTGAAGCCAGAACTGCTACTAAAATTTTGTCCTGTGCTAGCCTGATCCTCTGTTGAATGGTGCTCACATATATTTCTTAGTGTGTTGGATTTATACTCTATTGACATGTGTGTATAATTTCATTTTCAAGCTGTAGTGTTGACACCTATAGTGTCTGTGGCGTGTATTAGTGATGCAGGAAACGCCTTTGTGGGGGAAAACACATGTTTGTGGTTGCAAATGCATGTAGCACAAACACAAATTGTGATCAATGCTTTCATAGACAGACTTTTACTCATATTCAGTGCTTTCATGAATAGACCTGAAAGCATTTTCCAGAAGAAGTCAGTCTGTATTCTACAAAATGAGGGGAAAAAAAGAGACGATGGCAGCAGACTAAAATGACACATAATGTTGCCTTGGGAGACAGAATAAAAGCCAGGAAATAAAAACGTTATCTAATACCAAGGTGCTATTCTCAGAGAACGTATGAAATGAGATTCCCAGGCCACCTGCAGATTTCTATCTCTGTCTTCCCTCTGACCCAAACAGTAATGAGCTGTTACTATGTCCTGTTGGTGAAGTGTAAGGGAAGTCTCATCTCCTGTCCACTGAACGAGCTCTGGAGGTGGCACCCTGACATGCCCAACTGCAAATGGTGCTAGCAGACAGATGACTTGACTATCATCAGGAGTGAATTTCCTTTGTATTTTATGGCTATTCAAGGCTAATTACTGATAAACTGACTGCTTTTGGTGGCACATATTGTTGTGTAGGAGTCGTCAGCTTACCTGTGGTCTTACAGGTAACATCAGCCTATGCTGTAGTCATATACCCTTGGTGGAGAATAGATAACGGCTGTTTCTCGGACTCTAATGTGAATTTATAGCTATGCTACATGACTTCTGCCCTCATTGTCTTTAGAAATAAATATCACCACCAATAGGACTGCGTGGATATAGATTTAATTCCTCCTCAGATGACAAAACACAAAGTTTTCCTAACTTTAAATGCCTTGTATGTTAGGAAGTTAGTCTGTGCTGATGGCATATTGTGCACTGTGAGATGAAGGTCCCAGAAGGTGAACACTAATGACCTGCAGTTTCTTAAGAGATGATCTGATCTTTGTTGTTGATGTTTAAGATCTCACAGGAGGGCCAGCAGCATCTTGCTGGTATGACTTCTTCAAAAGCAAGTTAAATCTACCTGTTGCGTGGTCTCTGGTTGGTTCTCGCTCTATAGCAACAGGAAGGTCTTTAAAGTACTCAACATCCTGGGCTGTGCTATTAGTTTCTCTTGGTACTGCAAAGCAAGATTAAAAAAGGGAAAATCATGATGGATAGTTCTGTCCTGGGCAGTTCCATTCAGTAGTGCAGCAGCCATCGGACAGTTTGTCTTTGCGTATATCAGATCAAGAGGCATGAAGGTGATTCTTCCTACCTTGCAATGTAAGCACCTAATATATTAATTTCTAGATGTGCAGATTCTTTCTGCTCTATTGACTATTCTGTGAAATTAACTGTTAAAAGTACACTTGCAGCCCAGGTCACTTCGTGTTCAAGAAAATATTGTCTTTAGTCATTTCTAAGACTAGACATCTGAGGGAGTTTGTTGGAGAGACTTTTGGAGCCATGTGGAATTATGAAGGAAAATACAATTGCAAGAACACTAGGTTATTCTTTTTCCTGATACAAATTGGTTTAGCACTATTGATTTTGAGTCATATTCATTGACTATCATGAGTGTCATCACACACAATAACATTGAAGTTACTGGTAGTTTTGTGAAACTTTGGGTTACCTACTTACTGCCATTTGTTGGCAATAGTTGGTGTCCTTACTACTCAGTATGAAATACATTAACTGTGGTGCGCTATGGAGAACTGCTTGATTTACCATCACATCACCAGAAAATATAGTACAGATAATCATATGGGTTTTTATGATACAGGAATGCATGCAATCCTGTCAGGCAGATTTCTTTTGGATGTGATAATCAATAAATGTCTTGTAGCAAGTGATCCAGTTCAAATCTGTTTAGGCATAATAAACAAATCTGTTTAGGCATATTAGGCATAATAAACATTAAGGGAATTAGGAGTAGCCCTAAGGTCTGACAAAATCTGTGCCAAACCCTTCATCTTCCCTTGCTTTTTATTAACCCCACAGTATCTTAATTCTCCCTCTCCATGCACAGATTCCTATGCTAAAGTCCATACATTATAGTTAGAAAGGAGATTTTGGGAAGGAGGAAAAAAATGACTTGCAACAACCTAGTGTCACAGGAATTGTTAAAATGCATTGGAGTTTGTACAAGGAACTGATATGCAAGACTAAAGGGACTTTTAATAGAATACAATTAACATTAATTAAAAATGAAATGATAGGAGTGCGCAATTAATGAATTGCAGTGGCCTGAAGTCATGGCAAAGCTGGATTATGATAGAATGTATTAATTAACAGGACCTTGGTGACATTTCTAAAATCAATGTTATTTTATTTCAAATCTGGCAAGTTGTACCTCTTGCAGTTCACAGTAGCAGACTGGCACGTACCTTGGGCACCCAGGTTTAAGACATTTAGAGTTAATATATGTGAAGAGATCTTGGTTTCCACACAGGAAGCAGAAGGGGCCTGGGCAAACCAATGCAGGATCTCAGGAGAGGTCAAGCTGGGTTCCTTAAACAGCAAACATAAATCAAGGTGAGACAGGCTTGTGAGGAGAGGCTGTACCATTGCTGGAACAAATGGTTATTTTAGCCTAGGCCAGCACAGCTGTGGCACCACCAAAGTTAATAGCAACACCCTGGAAGATACAGTGAGTCTCCATTTGAAACAGAGACCACACAGCATGAAATTAAAAAAAAAAAAAAAAGGAAAACTAAGGAGTAGCATCTGCTTAGATTAGTGGGTCTAAGAGGAGATATTAATTGACTGTAGTGTTACTGCCACAATATGGAGGTAGACATTTTGGATAGACATTCTCCGAAGCATTTGATTCCCATTTTTGGAAGTGTTTTAGTAGTTTCTCTGAGATCCACAGGCACTTAGCCTCCACAGGTACGTTACAAAATGGGACATGGACTGCTGTTAAAATTTTCTGCAGTATGACTATGACTGACTGGGAAATGCAAGTGATAAGTGACTAGGAAAACTTAAAAACGTAAGGCAAAGACACATTGCCTTCCCTTAGCTTTTATCACACTGCTGGGTGTTTCATCATCTGGGTAATTTAGGTTTTTCTTTTGCAAAGCAGCTGCATTTAAGGACATATGGATTTGCTAAACAAAATCTCCAAAGTTTCAATCCCTGACACTTCAAACAGGGGAATTACAGAAGGACCCAAAAGAGGCACTGCACGAGCATACTTTGGGCTTTTGGTGGTTGCTCCCCACAGTCAGCTCCTCAAGTCCTACAAGGCTGTGGAGGCTCCCAGCACAGGACCTCTTCTCCAGGAGAAAATAAATGGTGGATGAGTCATTTGCTGGCTCTTCCCCACTAGCCATGACTAGGAAGTCATTTAGCCAGTAGATGGCATCAGTAGTATAGACAGGCTCCAACCAACCTGGCACAACCTTTTCTCCAGAGATCTGATGTGCTGATGGAAACCTGGCCCGGGCAAGCTGTGATTCCTCTGTCTGCGCTCATGCTGGGCCACGTTTCAAGACACTCCACTGCCTGCAAGCTATAGGCAGGGGTTTTCTGATTCCAAGTGGAAATACTGGGGAAATGGCTTGGGTGTATGGCCTTTAACCAGACTCCTCCTGGCACACTGTTGTATTCCAAGTATCTTGGGCTGTCCATGATACCTGAATGCTTTGCATGCACATTTAGCAGGGCTGTGAACACCCATGCGGCGCATGTTGGGAATGCCTGTCTGTAGTACTGAGCTGCCTGTCACATCTGACACAGACTTGCATGCTCCAAGTCTCCCTTCTGGCAACTTGTCCCACTTCAGAACAAGATTTTGTGCCATTAGCTCTACCTAATGCTAGTTGTGGTTGCCCTGGCCCAGCCATAGGAAAAGCCACATTGCTGCACAGTTCTGGCTTCTCCCTGTAGCCTTCTTAGTGCATCGTGGATGACAGAGGTCCTGCTGTACAGATTGTCCAAAATGACATGAACTGCAAAGCTAATGCCAGTTCCTCATCTCAAACTTTCAATGCTTTTACATGTTTTCAAACAAGCAAGCACTTGGATGCCTGAATACCTACATCTTTCTCACCCACTTACTTTTCTTCTTCCCTATCTCCTGATCAGCCTGGTGGCTGGTGGCAGGATTTCAGGAGCTGGTTATATTGCTCAGCCTGGCACGACATTTCTATGCCTGTGTACGCTAAAATACACCCTTAAGACCATCCTTGTGTAGAGAGTTGCAGAATGTACTTAAAAGTCCAGAGGTAGAAACAAGCATGCGGAAGCAGTGTTAAAGGTGAGCCTTCTTCTGTGGGATGACATGGACTAGGTTGACCATGCTGGCTGGTCTGAAGAGAAGCCATCCACATTTCTGTACCTTATGTTCTAAGTGCTAAGCTGGACAGCTTCACAGGCATCCACTGTAATCAGCAAAAGGTAAGGTTGGTGCTCTGATGTCTTCTGCCAGAGCCTGCCTCTGTATTACCTGGAGGGATAGAGGCACAGGGCAATTTTCAGGTACCTGGGGCATAAAAGTTATACTAGGTCAGCCTAAGGGACAAGCAAAGTCAGTGATGGTCAGAAGAGAAGCAGGGAGTGATGCCCCTTCTGAATGGTCCCCCCACAGTGGACTTTCACCCTATACTGTTACATTCACTCTAGCGATATATTTCAGTCTTAACTTGTACAATAGGTAGTGAGTGGGAAAAAAAAAGGAGAAAATTTAATGTTCTCCAGAAAAAAAAAAAAAAAGCCAAATTCTTTGTGAGGTATACTGTGCTTTGACAAAAATGTTAACTGTGATCTGAGTTAATTGAATCAATGTATTAGAGATTCCTGAATATACGGAGCTTGTCTAGACTAGACTACTTTGCAATAGCCTTAAGTGCAGTGATGCAGTTATATATATATAAATTTGGGATCCTTTTGTATTTGATTTCTGGCTTGAGGATTTTGAAAGCACTCCATGTTTCGGGCTTTGTTGCAAAAATACAAGGGCCAGGCACATTTTAAAATGAAAGCTGAAATTCTTCCTTGCTGTCAATTTACCAAAGTAAATTGGAATGACGCAAGTCCCATCTTATAACGGAACAGTAAATTTACCTTGAGGGGTGGTTCTGGGGTGTGCATGCCAGAGTAAATAAGCAGATTGCATTCTCCACCCCGGAATGAACATTCCTCCTGTCAGATTACCTGTCATTTGGCTTTCTTTCCTTGTGAGGGAGCTCTTGGTCTCCTTTCACAGTCTGGGAGCACTGCTCTAAAATCTGGTATAGTTGCCAAAAAGGAAGGACAGAGGCAGGTATGAAGAGGGACATGAAAGCCAGATGGAGAGAAGCTCTGTTTGCAGAAGTCAGCTGGATGGCATGAAATGGTGGAAATGAGGGAAAGACTGGAGAAGAGAGGAGAAGGAGAGGACCACCTAGAGCGTCATGGATATCCTAGGCAGGCATTCACTCAACCTCGGGCAGTATTTGTATTGCCCCTAGCTCAGACAACTCTGTTTTTCTAAGCAGTATATTTTTGAGTGGTTATTTTATAAGACAAGCCAGACAGTCTCCACTTGAGTTTTTCTTGGAATAATGATGTTGCCACTTCCTTTAACTTTTTTTTTTTTTTTTTTTTTTGGTGATTTTCTTTTGTCTTCAAAGTAAACAAGCTAACACATAGGATGAAATTAGCAGCGTCTAGGGCCACAAACTCAGTAGTTTTAGATCCCATATAGAGCATGCTATTATGACTTTTTTTACTATAAGTCTTTTCCTCACAAAGTATACTAGGCTTCATGCTAGCTGATTTGCACTGCAACTACTTTTTATTTAGGATGTCTGAGGACCTAAGACAACTTGTTAATTTATTTGCTGTTGGGCCTTTACTCATACTCTGCCATATTCAAAGTCCCCTTTTACTGTCAGTTTTGGCAATACAAATTTCTCAGAACATTTCGGATCCCGAAGATTCCTTAAAGCCCATAGCATTGCTTATCAATGTGTATGACTGTGGTGCTTATTTTTCCCCACTTATTTTTCCCCACTTTCAGGCTTTCAGGTTGCAGCTGATTTGTATCTTCTATCTTTCTTAAACAACTGGAAAGCCTGGAGGCTTGATTTACTGTTTCTTCTTGAAAACTGCACTTTTCATCTACTTACGTATATTTAGAAGTTACAGGGAGACAAAAGGTTGTTGAATCTCAGGAATATTAGTGACTGAGATTCTCAGTAATATTACAGACATTGGTAACACTGCTTTCCTGCGGCTTTGGAAGTCCCCACTTTAAGCGTTCACCACTGTCCAAATTTTGCATAGCATGACTGTCAACTAAGCTTTGCAAGAACAGCCTAATAGAAATAAAATTCTGACAGGGATGTGAAGCTCATATTCATGTTGTTTCTCTAGACAAGGATTTGAACCACATTAAACAACTTTTTCTTAAGGCAAGTATGGCCTACCACTCATATTGTTTAAAGGCTCCACAGTGCAAATGACATCAGAAGTTATTCTGCACCATGAAAATAAATTTCAGACTCTCACTCCTGTGAGAATTCCTAGCTGTTTTTGAGAAAGTCTGGTTTTACCAATTGCAATTTCTAGATTTGCTTCAGTTTCACATGCAACCTCCATGTTATAGCTTGCCAGTAGGGAATTGTCATTTTATATTATTTCTCCAGATTTTATATCCTCCTAGTATACAATTTCAAACTGCATATAAGATGCTCTGATTCAGCGTCCCTATACACCCTTGCACTGCATGATGAAGTCACAGGAAGTGTGTGCATGAAACTGAAACTTCCCCAGTGTGGGGCAGCTGTGGATCATGATCTTTCTATGCTCCTTCAATTGCTAGAACTTTTCAAGAAAAACAAAGAAAAGGCAATAATGCATGGTATTACCTTCTGCAAAACCCACAGAGTCTTTCAGTTGACATAGCATTGCTGGAGAAGTGGTTGTTATCTTCACTGCTGTTGCATTGTTGCAGATTGCCTAGAGGTGAAACAGATTGCCTAGAGGTGAAGCAACTTGCCCAGCATCTTCCATCAAATAAAGTATCAGGGATTATCAAAGCAGCATCACTCTCTGTTCCCAGACCCTTAATTTTAGCCATGTATGAAATGATAAATAGTCTTTATATACCAGAAAACAGAGCACTTTAGGGCAACACAACTCCGAGAAATATAGTGCATGATATTGCCTAAGAGTGCCTTTCATCTCACTGTATTTTTAATCTGCAGCATTAATGACCAGCTTGATGCTGTCATAAAACTTCATCTCTAGTCTGTCCATATTTTTAAAGAAAAGTCTCCCTTTGACCATTAGCATATGCCTGTTATCTTTAAGCATTAGGACTATAAAAGACTAAAGGGACTTTATTCTTTTCCCTCCCCTAACAACCTAGCAAATAGCTTTGCTATAAATTTAATTTTGCATGAACTTATTTCCCCTATAAAATTAACTTCTCTCCCTTTCTACTTTGGATATTTAAAGACTATAAGTACTTTCAGAAAAGCATGTTTAAAGTGGTTCAAATCCCAGTTTGGACAAAATAAGTGATTTTATGATGCATTACCTTGTCAGAACAAACAATCATTTGTCTCTGATACGCCAATCTGTAGTACCTAATGATTGTCCTGTCTACACTAGGGTTTTGACAAGTGCGAGTTAAAATGTATTTCATAACCAAGATGCCCATCTGCTAGATGAAAGACTAAAAGGCCCTTTGCAAAGACACTGACACTGTTCTGGTTGCAGACAGAGATCCTGAGGAGGTGTAGGTTGATTTCCCATTGGAAGAGAAATCACAGGTGAAGGCAGATGGCATTTGGGAGTGTATGGCTTGTTTATTTATGCACCAGTCCCCAACAGAAGTAATATCAAGCCACGCAGAAAAAAGAAACTCAACAGAAAATGGAGTGACAAAAGCACTGGGTTGTAGGAGGAGGAGAGAAATTCAAGCAAGGCTTAAGTAAATTTGCTTAAAAAATTAAATTCTTGTTTGTAGTGCTGGAGAATTGAGCACAATTTTGTTACCAAGTCAGGGTGTCCACCCACCTATTTCTTATGAGATTCCAGAATGGAGGAATTTAGAAACAATTTCATCTCTTCTCTCATAGGTAGTTGGGATTTTAATGAAGCTTTAGTGTACTCAGATTTTGTCTTCTTTTGCTGCTCTGAACGAATATGGATTACCATTTTCTGAGTGCTGTCTTGTACTTCACACACAATAATTCACCATGAACTGGGTATCTCAGTGAAGCAGTTCCATTCAACATTAAGCATTTATTTTTTCCTGTAAGGGTAACTGAATGATGCTCTCTGCCAGGATAGAGAGCTTTGGACTATGAACCATTGAGGCTGACAGTGGCCTGTGGCTGAATTCTCTGACCTCACAAAATAATACAAATGATTTTTCTCACTTCAAAATGTAAGTTACATAAAACGCAGCAAGGTGGGGGGTCGTAGGAGAGAGTAATAAAATAAACAATGTTACATCCATCACCCTATGATGCATTTCATGGTAGTAATTCCACTGTTTTTTCTTTGATGTCTAAATTAATGTTTACCTATCAACAGTGTAGTAATGAATGGAAAGGGGATTTTTTTTCCAGAGCTCAATTACTCTGTTGTTCCATTTCAAATTATAGCTTTGCAGAGATATTTGCATTATTGAAATGGCTAGAATCTTAAACCAGCAATGTTCAACTCATGGCATTTGCAGGCATTTGGACAGACTCGGAATACCTGCCCTAAGGAGTTTTCAGTCTAGGCACAGGATAGGAGTACACAGATGACTGAAGACACTCGTAGTATAAGAAAGAGTAGCTTGCACTGGAGAACTTATTTCCAAAATTATTTGTCTTCTGATGAATTATTCTGAAGCTGAGGGATTTTTTTTCTGTCCTCCAGGATGAAAATATCATTTTAATCTACTCAAGGAAAGAGAAATTCCAGGCAGTTATGGTGGGAGTTTGAGATTCCAGAAGAAAAGTGGGCTATAGAAAAAAAAAAAAAAAAAGGAAAAAAGACCTAAGATACCTTTTTTTTTCTTGTCCCTCTCCCTCTTTTTTTTACTCAAATTTATTAATAATTTTGTTCTGTAATGTTTTAAAATTTATTTTATTTTAAAATATTTTGAAAAGTTTAGTATATCTGTTAATTAGTGTGGGTTACAACAAAGCCAAAGAAGAAAATAGATACATGTGATAATCTCTCCTCTTTTCTCTTTGAACTTTCATTAAATTACTGCTTTCCTACCTCTGGAGAAAATACCTGGTGAAATATGATGACATCTCTTGGCAAGTGCCATCTTCAAAATCATGTAGCTGTCAAAATATGTGATGAAGTCAAATGGCCTCAGGGGAGGAAAATGTCATTCATTTTTAATCATGACAGGTGATACACCTCTCTGAGATAGTCTGAGAGATTAAACTTTACCACAAGACTCAAGAAGCTTACTTCAATGATCAAACTTCTTCACTGCTCAACCTACCAGATATTTCTCCTTCCTCCTTTTCTTCCTCTCCGCACATTTCCCCTTTATGCTTTCCTTGATTCTAGCAATTGTCCCAGACAAGAAAACACCATGATCATTGTGGTTAGTAGCACTAACTATTCAGGAAAAGGACCGTGACCAGAATTGGACAGGGTACTTGTGTCACCCTTTGTATACAACATGACACCCAGAGTCCCAACCTAGGTGGGGGTGTCTGGAGAAGGGAAGAGAGTAAATGTCTTCCGGAAACCTCTCCTAGAGCTGTTCTTCCACGAGGCAACATCTTTTCTAGAGGGATGATGGCAAAATATGTGCTAAGGTTGTTGCCCATGCAGTATTATCTTGATGCTTTGGTACTGTTGGTCATGAGACGCTGAGTTCTCTGCTGGCAGCTGGAGTTGTCTTTGCCTTTGAAAACAGGAAAAGCAGCATTGCAGGATCATTTGAATGGGTGCATGTCCCATGCCTGTCTCTCCACTGTTATCCCCGGCAGTTTGGCATTTTCCTTGTGTTCTTCTGGAAGAGAAGTCACTGAGTGAGTGGTCAAAGGACCACTCTGCTGGTCCTTTGAAGGCCCCTTTGGCCTTTTCTTCTCTCAAAGGGAAGATAAGTCTTGATTGATTATGGCCATTATGGATGGCAAAATAAGAAATAAAGTCAAACCACAACTCAGGAAATACTTGCTCCACTGAGGTTGACAGACTATTCCAGCTTTAAATCAGCAGAGTGCAGAGAAGGTTCAACTCCAAACCAAGAGCTGCTCTGTCCTGCCATGACATGAATAATATCTATTAACATGAGTATTAAGTGTGAGTGCATGGCACAGTGTTAAGGAGGTGCTGATCCCGTTTGCAAGTTTTATGGCAGTACTGGTGTCTTTTGGACATCCTGGTCTGTGCATCTGTGTTTTGGCAGAGGAGAAGTCTGGATTCTAATTCTCTCCTAGTCTATATCAGGATTAAAAAAAAAAAATGCTGGGTATAGAGTTTAACAGCATCTGTGCAACTTAAGAATACCTATGCTTTTCAGTAAGAACAGCCATAAATGATAAAGAAATTTTAGCTGGAAGGGAGGTGGCTGAATACAACTCTCTGTTCGAGAAGGACTATTCCCAGTGTGTATCAGCACAGACTTGCCTAATTTTAGCTAAACCTTGGAAACCTCCCTAGTGACCATTCTGGGCTGAAGCATCCTCTTGGGAAGCAGTTTCCTGTTGTTTAACCTGCATCTCCCAAGGTGCAATCCATGGCTCTTGCCACTTGTACATCATCTACAGCTGATGGGAAGTGTTCTTTGCAATTCCCTTGTAAGATATTAGATCACACTGCCTGACTGAACTAGGCCATCTCCTTCAGCCTCTTCTCTGCACCAGACAAGGGGTCCCTGACCATCCTGATCCTATTAAACTCTTTAGTAACTTTGAAACAGGCCTAAAAGATTGGACAGATGCAATATTTTCATACGCAGTCTGAAGATGCTGAGAGCTGTTTTGTGTATATTGGGTAGTTTTTGTTTTCCCAAGTGACAGAAAAGTAGGTTGCAAATGTGAGATGCTGCTGTAGAAAATGGACATATCTGCACAAGAAGAAAGAGTGATTGTACCTCTTAATTAAGTACCTTTACATGAATTTGGGGTTACATTTGACACATATAATCACACTGAGCTTAGCATGGTTACACCAGCAGAAAGTTGTGCCTTTTTTTTTTTTTTTTCTGGAGAAGGGAGTAAATGAAAAGAATCATCCTAATGCAACTTAATGGATTATTGCCTGCCAAATGCTTTGAGTTCCTCCAGTGGTGTCTGTGTCAGGGCAATATATTATCATCAAGCACACCCCAGTGAGCACTGAAGTTCAGGAAAAAGTAGGCACTAAATGACAGGGCATCACAGTTTACATGACCTGCTTGTTTGTTCCCTTCTTCAGCAATAATTACTTGGTCCTTTCTGTTTAGTATTCCTCTTACCCACCACCTCAGCAGCAGGATAATAAAGCTACAATAGACTTAAATTATGCATCTAAGCTGGGACTTCTCTGCACACCTACTTATAATTGTGAAAGGCTGCAGTACCACTAATTCAGCAGCTTATTTATGTGGGTCATGATACAAGTTAAATATTACATGTGACTGATCTACCAGAATTTTTCACTGAAGGTAGACCTGAGTGCAGGCACTTGCATGAGGGAGAGGAGTGTTGTAAATCAGCAGTTTGGTATGCAGAAATATTGATTCTTTTTTGCAGCACTTTGTATTGCCACATTTTCTATTCAGAACAAACCATGCTCGGACTCTGGTGCCAGGAATCTGCTTGGACAGGGGACACGGCGCCTGCTCAGCGTTCAGGGTTGCACTTGCCACATATAACCATCCCAAGCCTCCTTTGCAGTGGGAATGCTTGAGAGGCATCTGTGGCTTCCAAAAGAGAGAAGGCAATGGTCATGGCATGCTCTGCCTCGAAACCTGGTGCCAACAGTGGAGAGGTGGTAACTTGGGTCTATCTTATTTGAAGAAATTCTCCCAAACAACACATAGATGCATGGAGGCCACTTTTGCACAAGGGGAGTCTTTGCCTCCCAGGGAAATATGTGATGTGATAATTTTGTGAACTCCTGAGGAGCCATAGATTGAAGTAAAAGGACAGATAATGGGACTATTCAGAACTGGCCAGCATGAGGAAGTGAATTTAGAAGGACAGGTATTTTAAGTTGACTATTATACTTAGCCCCAGAACAGGAAAACAACAACAATAGCAAACAACTATGCCTTTATTCTGCAAAATACAAATTTTAGGCAGGAGGGACACTCCAGAGGGCAGGTGGCTGGTCTGAGGGGTGAGTGGAGAAGACAAAAGAAATACAAAGGGAGAAACCATGTGGATGTGTTAGTACATCCAAGGCCTGTGGCACCTCCAACCTTTAAGGAGTCTGGCCAGAGCCCATGATGAGGTTTTCAGAGCATTGGTACTTGGGGATGAAGCACTCATGAAGGGCTTGTTGCAGCCTGCTGAGTCCCACAGGGTGCCATTCCAGCTGCAAAAAAAAATATTATTGACACATGCTGTGGAAAATATAATGAGTATTTGCAAAGGCTATGAGGTGGCCTGGGGCATTGTGGAGTACCCCAGACTGTCTTCACTCTGCTCCCTCCGCCCCCGCAAAAGGGGATGAATTTCATGACTGCTGTTCTCCCTCTAAGCTCTCAGGACCTTATCTTTAGCAGGTAAGTAAAATAGTGTACGCAGAGACAAAGAGAAGCCCAGGGAAAAGAGCTACTGAGTGATCCCTATCCAAGTATTACAGCTGTAAAACTCAAAGAGATTTCACAGGTCTGTTCTGAAGGCTTACATGGTTAGAGTTTTGCTGGCTTTCATGTTCAGAAATAGCATCCAGAAAAATAAATAAATAAACCCTCCATGCTCCTGCACAAATCTAACCATGCAATGTCAAATTTTTCTTTTCTTCCTTTTTTTTTTTTCCAGTGTTCCTATTTCCCAATCTCTCCTTTGGTCAGAGATCTCGCCCCTTCCCCTCCTGATACTCTTCAGTTACTGTCTTCCCCGTCCTCCTAATCTCCTTTCCCAAGGCAACCAGTGGGCTTATCTTCTGGAGGTAATATCGAAGTTGTCATGAGCAGATAAACTATTCCAACCCACATCCTCAGGGGGATCGGGGATAGTGATGGTGTGTCTCTCTTTTTTTTTTTTTTCTTTTTTTTTGGAGGTGACTAGAGAAAATTCCCTTTCATGAAAAGGGCTTCTGAACTCTAAATTGCCTTGGACCTGTCTTCAAAATCAGCAAGCCCCTGTCTCCAGGTGTTTTTATAAGTTGAAGTTGACTAGAAACAAAGTTCCAGGGGACAAATGTTTTACAGCAACAATTAAGCCTGCTGGTCATCTTGAATTTCTGAACTGAGAAGCCTGTCATCCCAGATAGCTGGTGTAATTGCCAGCTTTTAGTGCTGATATGGCCCAGAGCAAATACAGTGATGAGACTGAGTATTCAAAGCCTTTTCAGCAAGGGAAGACACTTTTATTCCATTTCCTCCACTTCTCCAAAATAAATTCCTTCTTTTAGCTGACGCTGTGGACAGTTGAATGACAGTAAAAGATTTCATGTTGAACCGCAGCCCAGATAAGTATGGACTGCAACTGAATTGTCAAATTATGGCTATTTGTCAAGGGAAAAGGCTCGAAGAGCTTCCATCTCTATTGTAGCTGCACAACAATGCGTGTAAAATAATTTTTATTAGATATACTGACATTCACACTTTCCAAAGCCGTCAGTAATTAGAGCAGAATGGTATTTGAAATGCACCCATTAATGATGGCTGCCATCCAAAAACATCACTTCTGGGCATTGACAGATTCATTTTTTAGCAGTTATACACTGTGGTTTGGGCTGTGAGCGTGCGCTTCTGAGGATCCCTTCACCTTCCCCAGAGCTTCTTATAGCCACAGGACACTCAAACTCTCATTGATGTGAGTGAAAGTTGAGCAACTGGCTTCCCTGGGGCCAATATTTGAGGAAAAAACCCATAATCCTGCTATCTGCAGTCCTCTGAGACCCGTGTAGACCACCTCAGATGTTCTCCCCTCCATGGACCGTTGCATATTTGTTGTCTTCTGTGGCTCCAGCAATGCTGTTGCCTGGTCAGTCACCCAAAACTGAGGAGGACGCAGTTCTGCTCCCAAGCAGACCCTGCCTGGAGATACAAGACTTGACTGGGAGCAGGCAAACAGATTGGAGCTATTGTCCTATCAATGACTGTTGTAGGTGGAAAATGGGCTAGATAATTGTGCAGGTCCCCTCTGACCTCAGGGGTGATATTCCCAGTTTGAAACCCAAAGCCTGTAGGGAGATTTAGGTCCAACAGATCTTCCTTTGCATGCTAGATAAATTTGGGCACTACCGTTCTTCCTTTCAGCAGGATTGGACCTTCCTTTTCTTACACAAAAGTAATTTTCTTAAGCATAAATGGTGGAAAATCTCTAACAAAGTGATTCTCTAGAGAAATAGCAGTGCAAAAATAGAGAAATGTTCAGCACTCACAAAAAAAAAAAAAAAAAAGAACCGTTGATTCTCTCAGAATGGCTTGAGATTTCTGAGAAGAGCATGACATATGGAGCAGGTGACACTTTGAAAATGTCAATGAGCAAAGTTAGCCCTGTGTTACAAGAGAAGTAGTAGTTACGGGCACATTTTCTGTGCTTCCAGGCCTTCTGCCCCCCAGGCTTTTCACTTTTGTGGTTGCTGTAACCAGTTTTAAATTTAATGAGTTACTGCAGTCAGAGACAAACTCAGCTGGTAAAGAAAGACAAGACAGAAAAGCTGCAAAAGGAGACAAAACCTTCAAAGGCAGCTCCGTTACACAGTGATTCTGAGCTGCATATGTAGGCTATGACTAGGATAGGATATAGCTAGAATATAGCTATAGGATATAGCTAGAAACATCTTTTTGCTTGTGGAATGGATTTATTTTATCACTCAGAGCCCACGTACTTGACAAAAGGGATTGTGTATAGGAGAGGAACAAAGCAGGAAATGAGTTTATTCAATTCACTCAATTTATTAAGCTTATTTACCTAGTGAACCTGATGAGGGATAGTAGTCCTCCATGCATCAGAATGCTTTTCTTATCTGGCAAGCTAAAATTGAAGTATTTCTGGAGACACAGCACAGTGTGTGGAAACAGGCACACCGTCATCACTGGAGAGACTTAAAGAAGAAACAGCAGTTCCTGGAGAAATGCATCCACAGACAGAGGCTCCTGATAAAACGATGCTGCTGCACATCATCAGGGTTGCTGAAACCACCTCTTGGTGGGCACTGAGGACCCACTTGGTGTCCGCCTTATTCTGTGAGGGAAAGAGCAGCCATTCCACTCCAAAGGGGCAGGGAAAGTTGGATGCTGGGCACCCAAATGTCCCTTCTCTCTGTTTTGGTGGAGGTGAGCTCAGTTACAGGTTGCCTAAATAACAAGCTATAGAAGTCTGACGTTTAAAACTTTCTACACCCATGGCATAAGCAAGCTGGGTGCCTCCCCATCTCTGTCCCAGTCCTTTAAGTATTTCAGTGCCTATTGTTCCAAAAAGCAGAAGTGACATCATCGTTGCAAGTTTAACCGAAATGAACTGAGATTGGAAAATTCTACGTGCTTCCCTGCAGGTATAGACCTGTTGTCATGCATACTGGTTGGATATCTGTCAGCTGCAGGAGTCCTTGTGAAGATGGCACTGTGTTCAGAGGGCTTTAGGTTGTTCTGAGGTACAATATAATAAATAGGACTGTGCAAAAAATTGCACAAACTGGCAAGAACAGGCTCTTTCAAGGTTTTTGTCCCTCTGCATATTCACTGTCGTTCAATGAACTTTCTCAAGTGGGACCTCATTGCTTTTGTCTATCTCTCAGGCAGCCTTGGGAACAAAGGTCTTTTTTCTCTATCTCTGCAGAAAACATGTAGAAAATAGAAGCTTCTCAGATGCTGTAGCAATCTGGAGAATTGCTGTTACCTGGATGCAGGGTAATTCTGGAGAGTGGAAGATGTCTTTCCTCCATCCGTTCCCAGGCTTTGAGCCATATAGAGCTCCCAGGGACACCTTCCATGTGCAGCATCAGTTTTTCTGGTAAAACGCTGACCTACTGAGGTGCAGCAAAGCAAGAACTTCTTTTTGGCTCCAGGCATAGTATTTTCTGCAGCTATCCTGCAGCTAGGTGTGAGAATTACCGCCCTCCTGCCTTTTAGATATGGGAAGCAGGATTTGGATTTTCAGCTTTCCTGAAGTAGTTTTGAAAGCTTGTGATGAGGGAAGATGCTGTGTGGCGAGCAGACTGGGGAAGCTGGTCTCATGTGCAGCAGGGCCAGAGATCATCCTGAAAGAGGGCACAATGCATCCTCACTAAAGCAAGAGCTGTTAGTGGCAAGGCAATGTGGTTTGTCTGGACTTTTGGAAACGCCTCTGGTGTGTACTCCCACATTTTGCTGTGAGAAGAGCATTTAAGGTGCAGTGAAGACCCACTTAGAGATTACATTTTTCTAATTTCATTGAAAACTTTAACTTAAAGCAGGGTCCACATGTGCCTGAAAGTGGAGTAATCTGCTTATCTCTCCTCACTGGCTTTCAGAGGCTACAGTGTGAGTAGAAACCAGGTTAATTCTCTATGTCTTTCTTTTTCTTTGTGTTTCGTGTAAGCACATTACTCATCCCAGGCTATAAGGAATACACTTTGTACACATGAGGATACGAGAGAATGCCCGAGGTTTTGGGCATCTGCACCTGCTAACATCTGCCTGCAGATGCTTTATTATTATTATTATTATTATTATTATTATTATTATTGTTTTGTCCAGATCTTGCAGCGTGTGATTGCCATGTGGTGCATTCAGAGTTAAGAACCGTGGTGCAACATAAGCTTATTGCACAGAAGATTCACACCGGAATGCCTGCCACTAGGCTGAGGATTAATTTTACTATCATCACTGTCCCCTTCAGAAAATCTCCAGCTTACAATTATCTCTTTAACATAAAACAGTGCATGGGGCTTAAGAGGATTGCCCCCGAAATGTCATATTCCAAACTTCCCACAGCTGCACAATTGTCGTTAAACTCACTGCAAGAACAGGTGCAATAACCGTGTTTTTCAAGCTTTGGAAGTCTGGTGCAGCAATGTGCTTCACAGGGACATGCCAGACAAAGGCTAAACTCATACCAAGGAGGCATCCTGGGGAAGAAGGGGCAGAATGAAAAGAGAAAAACACAGTTTTAAAAGAAGAAAAATGGCAGCTTGCAAACCTCCAGAACCAGAGGAGAAATGAAACCGCAGCTGAAAGAAGCATTTCTGCTGCCTGGTGCTGCTCTATTTCATCCTCACCTCCTTTGGGATGCTGCTTGCCTGGGAGCCTGGATCGTGGCTCCATTACATAACCATGAAATAAGGAGGTAGCTCCCCAGCCTGAGACCTTATATTTCAGTAAATATAAAATTATTAAAGCCAAACTTAAATCTGGTCTCTGATGCCAGTGATCTCCTGTTTCACCCTAGTCACAGTATCAGTGTTTTATCTGTGTTACGAGTTTTGTCCAGTGACGGTAACTGGCTCTATGGGTGTGGGCTCTGGATCACTAAGAAAAACTCAAAAAGTGCCCAAAATGTCTCGATTTCAAGCTCCAGCATAACCACTTGTATTGGCTCTGTTTTTTTTTGTTTGTTTGTTTGTTTGATTGATTGTTTGTTTGTTTTCATCTTTCCCCCAAATCTAGTTCTGCCTGTCTTAAATTTTTGCAATGGGCTGTTTGTGATGTAGGAGGTAGTTTTCTGTTACCGGAAACTTCAAGAATAATCCCTCTGAGGCTCGTATTGTTCCAAATCCAGGAGAGTCAGCAAACAAGAATGTCATCTGCCCAGTCATTGTCAAATGCTGAAAAATTCATGTCCACTTATCACTGCAACATATCTCAATCTCTGTAGCTTTCCTGAGACCTGGCAGATGGAATATGCATTATTCATGTATTTATTTTATTTTTTACAGTGCATGCTTTTATCATCACTTTTTCCAGGCTAGCTGTGCTGTATGTCACCTAGGCAAAAAACCAGGATATTTCTTCGTTTGGCCTCTTGGAGGCTGACTGTCTCTGCCCAGCAGCATTTAAGTCATATTGATAGTGGCTTTCTGAAGGTGCAGAGATTGGTTACAGAGAGGGAAATTAGTATTTCTTCCAATAGTGCTAAAGAAACAATGTCAAGTACAAACCACTCGGAAACACAGAGGAAATCAAATATTTGGAAATCTCAAATAGGACGTAGTTATGCTAACTACATATGCTAGCTGCATACGTAGTTATGAAGTTCGCACTTCTTTTTGCTTTGTGGCACAGCTTTTAAGAAGGGGAATGCAGAAAGGCTGTCTTCAATGAATAGGGAAGAAGAAAATCTCAAGAAACATTTTTAAAGACACAATTCAAAAGAATTTTAAAATTTAATGATAAGGCAGAGGCCCTATCTGAACAACTGTCTCTGCCGGCTGGAGGAGCTATGAAGGGAATATCTTTCCTTCCTTCCCACCTTCCTTGTTCAGATTCTGGTTCCTACACGGGGTGAGACATACCATAAGTGCTGTTTTTGTTTGAAGCCAAGGGATTACTGGCTCTGTGGCGCTTTTGCCTGTGTAATGAGGTACATAATTCCACATTGTAGAGTTGCATCTGAACACATCTATAAGTCTGTACGCTTATTAATAAGATATACAAAATATATAAAAGTAAGTCCAAATACTAAGGCAGTACTAGAACTGAGCAAGGATGGAGACAGTGTTTTCCCATTCCAGCATGACTCCACTGCAGTGAAGCAGCATGCATTTTAAACAGTAATACAATACAATCCTCCCTCAATGTTCCTGCCTTGAGCATGAGATTTTCAAAGGACTCCTCATCTCCATGCTTCAAGTGAGGAAGAGCTGCTAACAGACTAAGTGCTATCATACATTTTATACAGAAACTATTTCTCTTCCCCCTTTTGCAGGAGTGTTTCTGCAGTCTTAAAGAACTAGCAGCACCGCCGTGGTATTTTTTCTTAAAAAATATGAGGCAATGATAAAATAACAGCTTTTCAGTCATTGAGTTGTCCCTGAAAACTGAAAGGATCAGATGTCATAAACTGGAATCCTATTTTGGCACCACAAGAAGCCAAATCCCTCAGTGTGGATTTGGGACTAAGACAGTTAAAAATACATGTTCAGCATCAGCATATTATAAGTTTGTAAAGCATAGGCTGGTCTTTACTTTCCGCCTGATTTTAAAACTGTTGCACACCTCACATAGCTTCATTAATCAATATCATAAAGTTACAATGTGTTTTTTTCAAAAATTGTATTTGTTCTATAAGAAAATTGAAAATACTTTTTAAAAATTCTAAAATTTCAGCAAGATTTTGTGAAAATTACCCTAAAGAGCTTCAAAACTGTTCATGTAACATCATAAATAAATTATTTTCCTTAAAAGTAATAAAGTTTCTTAACCATAAAGAAGACAAAATGCCTTCCAGAAAGTCCACCTTCTGCTCTTTTCTTTATTTCAGATGTACTGAAGGCAGAGTGAGCCTTCACTCCAGAATATATGTTCAGTCTTCTATCTTGTGGAAAGAAGGTAGATTTGTCGAAAGTGGCAGTTCAGTTTGCCCTTCAGTATTTTTTTTTTTAGAAATCTTCAAAATGTTAGGGGAACGTTTTGCATAACCTTTCACTTTCACTAAGGCAGTGCTCTACTAAGATAGACTACAGATTGCACTTTCAGAATTTAGTTGTTCTGTTTTTCCAAGATGCCCCAGTCCTTCTGGGTATGGAGATAAAGGGTTGGTGCAGCCAGGAAATTTCCATTTTGTTAAAGAGAGAAGGGAATCCTAGCCTTCTTCGTACTCTTTCTTGAAGAAGTAAGAGATCATTCCTTTGCTATTTATGTGTGTATTTATTTATATGTTTATTTATTTATCCAAAGAGTCCCCTTTAAAACCTGAACCTTTGAGTGCTGAGTTTTCCCATACCCAACTATGGGCCTCAATATTTTGAACCTCCCTTTCTTCACTTGCTGTGGGTCTTCCAACAGCTATTATAGCTTCCTCCTGTTTCCTGTGTTAATTCCCAAGGAGTGATCAGATCTTCTCAGGTTTGTTTCTGAGCAGGACTTCGCATTGTGTCCCAAGCTTGTCTTCATGGTAAGGACTCTGGGAAGAACAGCAGATGCTCTCTTTTCTGGAGGGTCCTCATCCCTTACCTGGTCTGCCCCACTCTGCTCTAGACTCTCATGCTCCGAATGCTCTTGAATCTCTCTGCTTTTTCAACACAGTCACTCTATCATTAAGTGAAGGGTTTTTCTGGAAAAAAAAATCTTACGTATACTGAGAAAGATTTTTCAGATTCTTTACTGTGATTTGGAAATAAAAACTCAAACATTTCAGAGCTGCTTTTACATGGTTGCAATGAATAAGGATTTTTAATGGGTGCTATTAATCCCTAGGTGGTGTGCCAATTTACTTATTTTTTAAGGGTAAAGATTGGTGAAAAACTCTGCCTAAAAAGATATAAATCTAAAAATATTCAAGTTTATTCTTTCAGCTGTAAGCAGGAAAAGATTTTAGCCGTACCTTATGTGTTTACTGTTTGGGCACTGCAGATTTCCTGGAAAGCAAATTAATTTCTTGCCAGTTAAAATGCTGAAGTTACTCCACAGTTAATTTGGAAGTAAAACTGTATCAGATTAGTATATTAGCTTGTCCCCAGTACAGACCCTTCTGAACAGCCCATTCTCAGAATCTGAATTCTAGTAATTAAAGTAATAATTCAAATAACCAAGCTGAGAGTACCATATTATTCCACCATTCAGTTTGTTTATGTAACATTTGAGTCAGAAGTGTCAATTCTTTAATTTGCAGGACCAGAGGGAGCTTTGCAGGGAGGAGGAGTGGGAGGCAGCACAGGTGTCTGGGTGCCGAGGGTGCAATGTGATATTCTTCACACCTGCATCAGCACCAAGGAGCCTCTACCTTATCCAGGAACAAATCCATGCCAGTTCTTACTCCATTTTAATATTTCGGGTTGCCTACTGATTGTAAATGGCTGGTTATTGCAATTCTTCTGTTTTCTCTAATCATACCTTTCATCTGTCTTTTCTACAAATCCTTTGCCATTTCATTTGATTGGAAATTCAGTCATAGAAATAAGGATATTTTATTCCCAGGGAAAGAAGAGAAAGGAAATTAGCATAATTTTGGCACAGGAATGGGGAAAACAGGCCAATGGGATACACTACCAGTGTGAACACTATCAATTAGTGTTGTGGGCACCTCATCTGGCCTATGCTGGCCCTGTGCTGTGGTACACAGGCTAGGTGAGCAGTGCAGGGCATATGGCTTTGGCCAGGTGAGGTGAACCCTGGGGTAACATCTACTCCAACCTGCCTGTGCTTCTAACATCAGAGAAGAAGTAAATAGTTTCATGTTGCTCTCAATATTACTATTTTTTTCCAGTAACCTCATGATTGCTACTTGATAACAACATCATTCCAAGAGGAGTTAAAATATAGTGGCAGCAGAGCATCCGTGACTTGCACTGAGTGGTATTGGAGATGTAGAAGCTGGTAATGATCAACCTATTACAGGTGATTGACCCTTCAAGGTCTGTTCTTTCTGCCAGTTTTTAAGGTGATGCCTTATTTTCTTGGTCCCTTGCGTCATCCCTGAAGCATGAGATGCCATACTGATAGAAAGAATGATGAAAGGAATAGTTTTCATGTGTAAAATGGAGAACACATAGTGTTGAGTGAAACTTTTCCTAGCATCCTCCTTAAAAAGCAGGGAGGAGGGGACAAAACTTGCTTAGTGGTTCTATATTTCTGATATCACCCAGAAACCAGTGATAAGGGTGAAGACAAGTGTGAGAGTTTGCTGCTCTGCTGAAGTCAAGGCTGTTTCTGCTACAGCATCTTACTTCGACTTTTCACCCTTGCTTCTCATGTTGTTGGCAACCTCTTTTCTTTCAACAGATAAGACACATAAAAGTCTCAAGGCAAAATGTAATCGAAAGGTTTTCTGTGGAAAGAAAATCATAGTTTTAGAATGTGCTCCAGGGGTCTAAAGGCATTTGTCTTCTCTTGCTTTGATCTTCTTATTTGCATTTCATTTTCATTGTGTTTTCATTTTAAGATATGCTGGGAAAGGCAAGGCATAATCCTACCTCACACCTCCCGTCACTCCTTCAAAGCCTGTAACACCTGCACGGGTGAGAAAATGAAAGCTCGCAGCAGGAACTTATGTCCCCCTGTCAGATCCTGCACTTTTTCAGATGCTCTTGAAGTTAGTTACAGTCTGGAGCCGGTCTGCAGCAGTGCCCTGCGCGTGGTCAGAACGTGCATCTATGTGCGTATGTAAGCGTGGCTTTGTGCATAAAACTGTAAGCCAGCTCCACGGATGTTCCTTTAGCCTCTTCATTCCAGAATACTGTATAGTAGAAGTCATCATCATCCCCTCTTGTGAACTGTTGCTGACATTGTTTTCACTCTTTAGCGAGAATATTGTAGGAGTTAAGGGAACAGCTGCTTGGAACTCCTCCAGAAAAGGATTTTGTGTGAGAGAGAAGGAGTGTGTGTATAAATACAATGATGTATCTCCCTTCATGCCGTTTCCTTCTTTTTGGACACTAACTGAAGTACAAGTTCCAACTTTTCTGATGTATTGCCCTGGAGTCTGACAAGACATTTGCTTTATACTGCCTGTTTTGGCCATCTCTTTAGGATAAGAGAATAGGGACTAGCTGTGTCCCTAAGGAAGAGATGCAGGCATCCTTGGCAGATAGCTCAGGGACTTGTGTGTGTGGCCGCTGTGCCTACACTACTCCTTGCTGCTCCTTTTCACAATGTAAAATTGGGTTTTGCATCTCCATCCTGTTACACTGGTGTTTGTCCCACAGAAATAGGCTACTGTAATTCCTTGCCCCATTCATTGTGACTGAGTTATTTAGTTCCATTTATAATGGTGAACATCACTGCCAAATATAACCATTATATTAAAGCACCATTGTGCTTTAATAACATGGGAGATATACTGGCTTAGAGAGACAAAGTGAATCTAGGTTTGAAAAGGTTAGGGGTGATTTAAGCATGTTGATTCCATGGAGAAAATCGTAGGTCACAATTCTGTCCCTTCTGTCTGTGGTGATTAAATATGATCTGAAGGTGGTAGAAGAGCAGTAGATGGGGAAATAATTTGACTTTACATCGTGGTGTTAAATCCACCGGCTGCAAGGAAAGTTAATTCCACCTGCTGCTAAGGGACTTCCCAAAAGTGCATGATGGGAATAAAATCTATGCAAGTTACATCTTGAGATAATTTCTTTTCTTCTGTTTCTTGGCAGCATCCTAAAATGGGTGGTATAATGAGTGCTCTGGAGCAATACAGCTGTTAGCTATGCAGAAATTCCAGTGCACTGACCCTGGAGAGTTATCTGATGTAGGTGTTATTATTTGTAGAGTAAATCAGGCCCAGATTATGAAATATTTGCTCGTGTCATGCCCTTTAAAAGGGCATGCAGGTAGATCCACACTGACCTTTCTGGCACCCCTTTCACATTCAACACAAACTGCAAGGGGAGGAGGATTTCAGGAGCTGGGATACAGCACAGGGGAGTATGATTGACAGGGGGCAAAAAACATAGCCACCTGCACCTTTGCAGGTAGAAGTGCAAGAAAACACAGGCAATTGAGGAAGCCGGTTAGTGTCTGAGTGTCTTGGCTGCCTTGCTATATGTGCAACCATGATAGGGATGTCTATGGGAAAAGCATGCAGAGTAGGAGAGCATCTCCTACAGAGCCCACTCAGAAGAAAGCTCAGGCTATGTCTTTCCTGGGGGTATGCTGGGGCATGCAAGCTGTGCTTCACACTCTCCTTGGCTCTGCATCTACAAGATGCATCTGCATCCTGCCTCTGCAAGCACTGAAGTAGGAGAGAGCGGATCCCCATAACCCCACACCATCAAACTTCCCCAGACTGCTGTCTTTTGGAAGGAGGCTGATCTTCCCTTTTGGCACCAGAATCTGGACAGAGAATCTGCATCAAAAATGACTGATTTGGTACAGTCGGGGAGCAGGAGTTCTGCCACTGCTTGGCCACAGCACTGATCATGAGAAAAATGCAAAAAATACACCTGAAAATAGTGTTGATAGGTTAGATAACCCATCTTCTTAACCCAGGTCAAGTTCCTGACACATTTTTCTAGATTGTTCTGAAAATCTCTAGTGATGGGGCTCCCTGCAGTGATCCCAGGCAATCCTTGCATAGCTGAAAAGTTCTCCTGTTGTCTCATCTTTCTGTGGCTCAGGGCCATAAAGCCTGACACAGTAGACATAGAGAATAGTGTATCACTTTCCTCCTGCTATCAAAACATGAACCTGAAGTCTGATTTCATGTCTCTTCTGTTCTGAAGAATCTCAGTTCATCCCCTTTTCCCTCAAATCAGTCATATTTTCCTGGCCTCGTGTCATTTTTGTTACTCGCCTTTGGACTTTCTCCAGCTGGCCCACAAAGTGGGCCCCAAGATTCCTGCTCAGGTCTGCAAACAGTGGGAAGCAGTTGACACTGAATGCAGCAGTAAAATAGCAATAAAAACCCAGTTTAACAATGGCTAAAGCACTTAATGTTGGTTTGTTTTAACAGACAGTAGGTAGCTAATATCTTTATGTGAAATTGAATTTCAACATGTTTTGCACCCCACTTTATGTAGTAAAGGAGAAACTTCTTCACTCACCAGATGCCACAGACTTCTTGCATGCTGCTCTCACAAAAGTGCTATGAAACCCAGAAGCATCTCAGGCCATGCAAAATGTGCGCAACCAGGCACGATATTCAATAACCTGGGTGACATCAGACTCATTGCACATGCAATTTAACATGTATTTCTGTGAATTACCCTCCCCTCACACCCCTCTCCTCTCCTAGCACAGCAAATCTGCTGCAGCTGTCAGTGTTGCAAGTTTTTTAGGTTTTCATTCTTCCACAGGAGAAGCTCTGGGTGCTCAGGGCCTCAACTACAGCTTCTAACAGAATTTTCCAACTAAAGCATTTTCAGCAAGATAAAAAACAGCAAATAACAACAACAACAAAAAGAATAAAATCTGCAGGTAACTGATACAAATTTTGATTTTTGTGCATACAAAATAACAGACATTTAAGCCATTCTTCAGGCTGATAATTTTAACAAGATCCGATTTACTTTCAACAGGAGGGCACCACTTACTGCAGTAGACAGTAGAATCAGTTCCCAATTTTTGACATAAGTTTGATCTTTCACACAAAGAAATGGGATTTTGTGCCTCTGCTTCTGCAAATTCATATAGCTGATGTCAGCAGTTATGTTGTATTGCATACCCTGCCTGTTTAAAATGATTAATGCTTGTCAGTTATCTGCTTTTTGCAGACACATAGCTGTACTGTATTTATACTATAGAGACTCCTTCCGCATTTATCCTATGGTTGATGTAATAGCAGTTATTTCCAGATAATGCCTATCTTCAAGGACACCAGTTCCACACTTCTTAAGCAGTACATGTTCTAGAGATATTTCCAAAAGGACATACACATATATATAGGTTGAGCCAGTAATTATTAGACCAGCTTCTCGGGGTTTTGCAAGCAGTGTTTCAGATTGTTTTTTCCACCACTAAAATGATGGTGATTGAAGATTAAATTGCTTCTCTCAGAGGAATTCTGCCCAAGGCCCCCAGTTTTGCCAGCACTCAAGATAAAATCATAAAATCACAAGTGTTGCAATTTTTGGTTGATTTTTTTGGCAGTTGTTCATTTTCAGACTGCCACAGGCAGCTTATTAGTTTTAGATCATCCCTAAATTGATTGTATTGTTTGTATATATTTTGGAGCTGCATTGATCTGTCAAATGGCTACATTGCACAAACCATTGTGAACTTTTGGAAAAACCTACTACATAACATGCTGGCTTCTAGTTTTAGTTAAAGGTGCCTGAAGTCACATCTATATTGAAAAATTAATTTGGACTACGGTAGGTTGTGAATTAAAAGTAGACTAGCTATTTTCAATTAACATCTTGCGTTGGCAACCCTCTTTATACGTATACAGTATAATGGGAACCAGATAAACATTCCTTTACTTACACTAAATGGCTTTACTTTATATGAGGTCCTACCAGAGTGTAAAAGACTAACTCCTCTCAGAGATCTTTTGCAATTAGATCCTAAAGAATCAAATGTTCTCTTCAATATTCAAGCTTTGGTGCTAAATTCAAGTCACTTGCCCATAGCCATGGAAATATATCTTTCCAGACCATGGGAAATTCAGAACTGAATGTGATATTGAAAGGATATCCCTATTCAGCAATGGCTTAAAAACTACTGTAATAACTCTCTGTCCTTGGATTGCTATATCGTCGGGTTGTTCTGCTAAAGATCATAGCCATCTACCTGATTCTGCAGGGCACTCATATTTATCAAATCACATGGACCAAAATGGTGCATGGACAGACCTACAAATGCAAGGGTCCAACGTCCAGACTCTGTCAAATAGTTGCAGGGCCTCTGTGTTGGTTGCCCACAAAATTTCGAAATCCCACAAAAGCCGCTCCCTCTTGGATGTCATCCTTTGTGCACTATCAGACAGGTTTGATGTTCTCTTTGGAGGCTGTTGGACTTGCGTATACTGGACCACATCTGTTATACTGGACCATAGCCTGTTAATGCCAGGCTCTCAGAGAAGGTATGAGGAAAAGGGTGCAACACTTTATGAACCAAGTCTCTCACGAGTGCCCTTTTCTCTAATGGGTTTCAATGCATGAAGTAGGCTGGACAAATAGTCACTTCTGGAAAAGAGGAAATGCAGAAAAAGAGCTATTTCTTTGCTCTCCTCCTCATCCAGACAATATCAGCATCACTACCTCTGCTCTTTTACCCTATCTTACTCTGCTCTGCAGCTCCCCCGAGAAAACCCAGTTAACTTCCATTCCCAGCCTGGTCCATTCAGGCCATGGGCACAGTACTCCACAAAGGATATCACTTAGCTTACTGCCCGGGATGTCTGACCTTGAGGGTCGGCTGTATTACTGTCCAGCCTTGCTGATGCCCAGAGATTTGGAGTATAAGATCTGTAAACATTTAAAGCACTCTGCATGTCTACTGGGACACTCTTTAAACAGAATAACAACCACCCACTCCATAATGAGCTCCCATTAGTGCCTAGCCTGAGAAATTCAGCCCATCAAAATAAAAGCTCTTTTTCCCCTACATCTTTGCAGTTATCTATCTGAAATGTTCTCAGTTTAAATTTTTCTTTTATGGCTATTTACATCACAAAAAAAAAAAAAAAAGGAGAACTGCCAGATTGTCATTAGGTTTTGGGGATGCTGAGGGATTTTTTGTACCAATTTTAAGCATTTTCTGTTGTGAGATCCTATCTGACTTTGGTGGTGATTCTGAGTATGTCTTTATAGAGGACCAATAAAAACCATATTATGAAGTGCAGTAAGGCAGTGAAAGACTACAGTTCAGCTGTTTATTTCATATTAGACTTCTCTCTGTTGCTGTTATGGGAGGCAAAAGAATAATTCTAATAAATTGCACCAAGAACATCTTGTCATGGATTCTCTTGCATCAAGGCAATTGTGTGCTTGTCATCCCTGCACCCTAATCAATGTGGCCCCACCATATATGCGCAATGGCTTGCCATGCTGTAGTAGCACTTTTACCTAAAGTACCTTACCGCTAAGGGGCATTTTGACTATAGTTGGTGCTGCTCAGCCTTCCAGCTGCCATATATATATCCCTGTCTTTTACACTTTCTGCTGAAAAAGTTTCAGTTGAAGTATAACTTGGCTGAATTGCCCCAGAAATGAATGGATGACCCAGGGAACATGCAACAACATCCTGAGGTCCCTTCCAGGACAAGTTGTTTTGTGACTCTAAGTGGCATTGCTGCAGCATGGAGAGTACTGGCAGCCACACTGCATCACCCAGCTGGCATATCATGTCCACACTGCTCATGTCTGTCACCAGACATGCAAAGTACCTTCCACAACTTTGAGGAGCGAGTTATGGTACTATTAACAAATTTGTAGGAATAGTTTCTTTCTTCTCACTCCCAGGGGACTTATGGGAAGACATCACTGAATCTTTCATACTTCAGTGGTTCAGCTGATGTCCATATTTTACACATATGAATGAACATGAATTTCATTAAACTGCAAAATCTACATTTTACTGGTGGATCGGAAGTAGTCTAGGCTCCAGAAACAGACTAGCTCCAATAGTGGAATATCTGCAACAAGTAAATTATCTCCAGCTAAGTTCCATCATACCCAAGCCTCTAGGACTATTTCTAATTTCTGAAGTGGCCATACACCACTGCAATGCCAAGTGTAAACATGCAATCTGTGATAGCTTCAGATAAATCAAGCTAGACACCATGACAGACATTCTGACTCTACCAGAAGGTCACATCAAAATCAGGAGAAAAAAATTTTTTGAGAGATGGAGAGCAGTTTGTTTGTATTTTGATTATTGACCTTTCACAGGCAAAATTAATGTTTTGAGATCACTACCAGTCTAATTACATGTTTGGAGTGGGAGGGAACAGCAAGAGAATGGTAAATATGCCATTGTTCAAGTGAGACCCTGCTTCAATTGCAAGTGGAAAGATAGTATTCCAAGATTTATTTTCACATATATGTTCACGAGATTGGGCATATTTTTAGTGCATTGCATGTTTTGGAAAAATATCAGTGCAAGATATGTCTTAGATCTTAAAACATCAGTGCAAGATAGGTCTTAGATCTGACACAGATTTGCTATAGCATTCTGGAAAGGTGTTTGTGTAGCTCTGGGTTCGTCTGTATCACTCTTGTCTCCGGCAGCAAAATTTGTTCAGCAGCACTGACATGACACTTATACATTGGGAATAAGGAAAAAATAAACCCTCACTGCATTTTCTTATCTGTCACATAGCCATGTGGAATAGGTACTTTAGATCACAGAGGATAGGAATTATTACCTTAGTCAAACACTCTCTTTTCAAAAGGGTTATTTCTGATGTTTTATAAAGTGTGCATGTCATAAATCTTTTAAATTCCATAGATAGGGAAATAAAATTATGGCAGCCCAGCTCTGCCTTTAATGTGGCAGTATCTCATCTGGCATAAATTGGGGAAAATCCCTGCTGGATCTCTGCCTTTTTGCATGAATGAGTTATCTAGTCCAATGACTCTTTTATTTTTTCTTGAAGGGAAGTTCATGCCCTTGGCCAATTGTGAGTCTTGTTGAAATAGAAATGCTCTTACTGTTTCTGAATCATCTGTCTTCTCCAAGGCCAGGAAGGTCAGTCTTTTGGGACAGTTATGGCCCTTTCATTAGTGCAGCAGTCTGCCAAAACAGGTCTTTTTGGTTTTAGTAACTTGAACCAAATGAAAGTCTCTAAATTATATTGTCACATAAACTGTGTTGTTCTTATCTTCAACTATATGAAAGCTTTACCACTGTGCTTTGTTTACACAAGACCTCCTGTTATTAAATTACCCTATTATTGTGCTGCAATTGTGCAATTTTTCCAATACTTGACCATCTCTTTCTTGGATATGTTGACCTTCAGTATATGGATGTCAACCAAAATTTTATTTAAAGCTTTAAATGATTCTTCAGCTTAATATGATTTCTTTAGAAAAAAAATTACCAGTTTGCCATTTACTTAAATAGAATCACTCATACTTCCTTAAAAGCTGAATAATATCCATTTTATTTCCTCTCTGAATTCTTTATTTGTTCAGAGCTTTTCACTATAAAACAATGGAATTCTCTCTTGCTGTCATCCAAAACTGGGAAAGGAGAAAGAAAATCACAAAAAATATTCTTCAGTCCTAATTTCCTCATCTACAGAAATGTTAATTCAAATCAAAGCCTTGGAAATTCAAGATCAAGTGTTTAGGAGACTTTAGGCTGACACATATTATGGAAAATGAGATAAAAAGCAAATGTCTTTAGGACTTATTATTGAGCTACTAGGCAGCTGCAGAGGAGGGACCATTAATACTTGTAGCTGGAACATATTTAATTAAGACTTAATGGAACTACAAATCACTCTGTGTATTAAGGTCTTGTTTATAAATGATTAATAGTTATTTAAATGGTTTAATGGTATAGATAAAGTTCAAGGTGTTGCTCATAACAGTATATAATGTCATCTGGGAAATGTGCTTACATGTATAATATATACTTTACAGCTTCATCATTCTTCTGTTTGCTTATAATGCATTGACCTCCTTCTAAGCTTCTTATGATGAAACAAAAACATGGAATATGATTAGATTCTTCTAGTATTCATGGACAAAATGGAAGTTAACCAGTAAAGCTTTGGAGGTCAATTAAATTTCAGGTCATCCTTAATCAAATCATACATTATTTGTGAACAGAAGTTTGATGCTTATGCTTGAGCTTCACACCCCTTCATTCTTCATGTATGTGCTGCCTGTGTTATCCTGCACATCAGAAGAAATAATAACAAACGAAGTACAAGGCACACTCTACAAAGTAATATGTTTTTACAGCCTTTACTTTTACCATCATTCATTAGCAATTGGGAGCCTCATGCAACTGTGAAGATGAAATAATGTTGTATAGATGTGGATATATCAGAAGACACACAGTATTCTACGTGGGAGGGCTTAAAATGTAATAGGAATGGCCTTATATTCTGGTGCTTGCAAGGGAACTGAACAACACATAGCGAAACTGAACAATAGAGGGCTGGCTTCTGAAAAATAAGTTTCTCAAATGCTACTGAAATGCCTATTAATAGATGAACAAGATACCATTTGGTTTGTCAGGCCCAAATGTAGGAATGTATGATTGGAGGACATGTAATTATTGGAGCATATAATTAAAACAGTTCCTTCTTTTTTCAGTATTTGTCCCTATGCTCTCAATGGAACCATATTGAGTTCTTGGCACAATAGTCTCCTACAAAATGAAGTGAGAAGTTTGAAGGGGGTTGTAGCCACTTTGGAGACAGAATGAGTAATATTCTTTTAAATGAAGAACATTTCCTGTCAATGAAATTCTTAAAATAAATAAATAAATAAATATTTTTTAAAAAAAAAAAAAGGAAAAAAAGAACTTTCAGGGTAAAGAGGTACTCTGTATTGAGACTCACGAAATCCCGATATTACCTCTATGGCAGGATACGTTTTGTCCACCTCACTGAGGCAGATATAGAATGATCTTACTGGTCCTTTTTGACCTTTAAATTTTTTGTGTGGGAATCACCAGCACAAATTCTAGTTAAAGTCACTCAATACTTCCTGCTACCTTTTCTTGTTTTTGACAGTAGATTTGACAGTTTTAGCATGATTGTGCTGTATTGACATGACGATCATGGTGTATTGAAATGGTGATCATGGTGCATTGAAAAAAAAAAAAAAGGCTAGATCTTTCTGAATACTATTTGGGAGATTATGTGCAGTGCCCTATCAGGGCATTAAGCACTAGATGTTGTGCATCCGTCATATAAAATTTCCTGTCCTAACATATTAAAATATATTGAGTCACTTACAAAAGGAGAGAAACAAGGTAGAAAGTATTTAGGTGATGCTATTAAATTTAGAATTGCCAATACTAGCAATATGTGTAATTTTAAAAATAGTCCTGCCAGAGGTATAAAATTTTTCATTGATTTTGCAGAAGTGTAATTGGGAAGAAACACTCTGTACATCCAATTAATTTGATTAGTTCACTAGAGGTAGATATTTTGGGGGACAGGGTAACGTGGCACATAATTGAACTTGTGTTCAGTCAAGGGCAAAGAATTTAATGGATGGCACTTCAATGAAAAATCTTTCAGTGCTCAGGATGTACCTTGTTTCTTGGCTCTTGCTCAACAACGAAACTGCGTCATTGGTCAATTCACTCTCATTGAGTCATTTGTTAAATTTGCTCTCATTCCTTTTATGCTTTTCTCAACCCTCAAAGAAACCTACTTTAAAGTCACTCTTTTATGCAGGATCAAGTGACCTCGGTATTGTAAAAAAATATCAAAAGCCTCCTGTTCATCAAACTGCTTTTCCAAGGTGGTTTTGTCCTTGATGCCAGACCCTAACTAAGACATAGTCAGCAGATTGCAAGTCAACATAATTAGACATCATCCAATAAAGTGTTGAGAGGAGAAATACTTACAGTTACTTTGTTATGAATTGATTTTCTAATACATGCCTCAGTTATAATGAATCAAAGAGCTTTCTGGGTTATGGGTTTCCCAGGCTCTGGAGATCATCAGGTGTTCACAGTTGTCAATGTAGACAGTGGTAAAAGTATGTGATTAACTAATGTAATATACAGCTGAACATTGCTTGGTGCCATCTTTCCTTCACTCTAGGAGATTCTCTCATTGTGGTAATGATGCTAATATTGATTCATTTATGAAAAAAAATGAAGTGATCACCTCTTCTTTGATGAACATTTCAAGGAACTGACTGGTAAATCGAACACTGGCCTAAAATGCTGGCCACATGTGAGGGAGCAGGGTCCACTTTTCAGCTAAGTACCTCCATGCTCCATTTTTAGGAAGATGAGACCGATGGAGAGAGTTTTTCAGGAGTAAGTTTGATCCCATTTTCCATGAATTAAATACTGTTTCCGCAGAGATATTCGAACAAAAGGCATGTAGAAAGACTTCAGAAATGCCAACAAGTAGGCAAGACAACAGGACATTAATTTTTAAGACTGTAGCCTTCTTCTTAATTTCAGCCAACTCATTGTTATTTCTGTCAATAGGCTGCAGGTAAGATCAAATGGGTCCCCCTTGGCTTCCTAGATGTTCAAGTACAGTTTGAGAGGTTTAAGCATTGACAGGATTACAGCTGAACACTTGGGAGAAATAAACTGTGTGGGAATGTGACTACACAGATTAAGAGAGAAATCTAGTTCAAGATCACAAAGCAGATTTGTGGCAAAATAAGGACTAAACAGGACATTTTATTCAAGGTCATTCAACCTGATTATAGTGTGACTTTCCTGAATCTCATTAGCTAGGCTGCAGTTCTTCAGATTCATAGAATCATAGAATGCTTAAGGTTGGAAGGGACCTCTAGAGGTCATCTAGTCCAACCCCCCTGCACACACAGGGACACCCAGAGCACGTGGCACAGGGTGGCATCCAAGCGGGTTTGGAAGATCTCCAGAGAAGGAGACTCCACAACCTCTCTGGGCAGCCTGTTCCAGTGCTCTGTCACCCTCACTGCTAAGAAATTTTTTCTTAAGTTCCTGTGGAACTTTTGGTGCTTCAGTTTCTGGCCATTACCTCTAGTTCTGTCGGTGGCCACCACTGAAAAGAGACCAGCACCATCCTCCTCACTGCCTCCCTTGAGGTACTTATATACACTCATTAGATCCCCTCTCAGCCTTCTCTTCTCCAAGAAGAGTTCACTTGTTCAAGACAAAATATCTTCTGTCTGAAAGGAACAAAGACTGTGTGCATCCTGCTCCATAAGCCAAGATATTACCAGAGCAAGTTCTCTGGTCTTAATGCTAATGATAGTGCATGCCTACAAATGAGAATTCACATGCTGGATGACAGAAAGAGTCTTAGGAAAACTACCTGAGGGCTTGGGCCAACATATTAATAGTTTTCTCCCTAATGTTTTATTTATTCAAAAAGCAAACAGATCCCCAGACAAAATAATAGTATTGACAAAGGATCTGTCTTTCAATTGTAGCGCTTCCTGATGATAAAAAGTTACACATAGGTGATTACGTACAAAATGGAGAGGGAATCCTGCTCGTACATTTCTGATTAAACATTTATTATTTCTGCCAGCCTTTCCCCTCTCCAAAATTCTCAAGAAGAAAAATAGCCTCCAGAGGTTCCTCTTTATATCCACCAGGTTTATATCCACCTGAGTATTCTATTCTGCTAGAAAGGATACATAGAAAATTTGCATTTGAAGGATCACTGAAAAATGACTAAATTACCCACTTTCATTCAGTATCATTATCTTTTTGAATCCAGACTCCAAAAATTATGAATGAAATTTGGAGACAAATGTTCTAGATGTATGTGTTTCATTATTTATTGGTAACGTTCAGTTTAAGTTTTCGTCACACAGCTACAGGCACCTCACAGATAATTATTTGGAGGTATCTAGTTGTCACACTTGCTAGTGAGCTGGTTCTTCAGCACTGTATTTTAACGATGACAGACATATGCTCAGAAAGACACATCTTGAGGGAAAGTCTGATGAACGCCTATTAATTTATAAAGCAAACTGCTGCTATGTGGACATGAAATGCAAACATCTAGCTAGAGTAACAGTCACACATTAAGAAGCAGAGATCTTGAAGACATCTAATCCCTTCCACAGACCCAAAACAAGATCTGCTTTACTGGTATGAGTTATACTACACTTAGAGACTTTGAACTCTTCGAGAGTGTCCAACACACTGGAGGGTTTTGCAGCTCATTTGAACAGAAGATGTGAATGCATGGGACTAGCAGTGTGACTGGTGGTCAGGATTTCCTGCCTGCCTTTTTTTTCCTGACTGCACACTCCTGGAGTTCATTCCTCTTCCTGCTTTTTTATTCATCCATGGGCAAGGTCTGGACATAGTAGGGCAGTGCAGCTGTTGATATAACTAAGCGCTCTGACAGTAGACCTTTTAGTAAGGTGGTGAAAGAAGAGAGCTAGCAGTTGTTTCTAGATAGAAGGATGCTGGGGAAAACTACCTCATGCGAGAACTCTCAGAGTTTTATCATTTTGAGCTGTATAGTGAAAAAAAAAAAAAAGAAAGAAAAAGAAAAAAGAAAGAAATTGCAACTTTCTTACTTTCTTATTCTTTCCACTTCCTTATTTATCCCTCACCCTATCTCAAGAACTTTACTCAGAAGTTAGTTCAGCAAACTTTCCATTTCTGATCTGTCTCCTGCAGATCAATGGAACGCAATTTCAAGTTAATTAATAGAAATCAGAGCCAAGAAAAAGGATTAAGAATGGGCTTTAGAATTCACTCAGAATCTGTCTCATCCTCCTCCCATTAAAGCCCAAAGTAGCTCTTCTGTACTTCTGTATTGCTCTGTTAACACTGATGTCCAAGCTAGAGCAACTGAGGACTTTGAGGAGAGCAGAGGTAGGCCAACACTAAGCTCTTCTGAGAATTCCCAAATGGGCTTAATCTACAGTTTATTGCAATCAATGAAAAATAATTTTCTGATTTTACTGGGGTGAGAGTATGCTAGCACTTGTTTTACAGTTCTCCAACGGCTCCAGTCTTTGACTCTCTACTCTCATTATTTCTGCTATGGTAAAGCCAAGGAGAATGGCTCAGACCCACGTGTTTGCTCTGGCTGCAAGAAATAGCCAGGTCGGCAGTCTAGCCTCTCCTTGTCACAGGAGAAAAGTACTTTAAGGAGGGAGCTTGGCTTTGCTAAGTGGGGTTTTTTGTTTGTCTGATTTTTGGTTTGTTTTGTTTCATTGGTTGGATGGACTTTGGTTTTTGCATCTTTATTCCCCAGAGCTGTACTGCTCTGCGTTGTGCTTGGTTGTCATGGGTTTGGTACAAAAACTCTGCACAGTCAAAGCCCCTGTACCTGGCAGTTCACAGTGAAAGAGGTGTGCAGTATTGTTATTGCAGTGATGTGAGTTATCACACATCACTGGAGATACATATACTGCACTTTAGCCCATAGGAGAAGTTATAGTGCAAAAACCTGAACAAATGGAAAGAAAATGAGGAGTACTTAAAAAAGGGGGGGAAAAAAGAAAAAAAGAAAAAAAAAAAGGCATAAATTACCAGCTGGATTTCTCCAAGTTTCAAGAAAACAGGCAGCTAATGTAATCATGGAATTACTCAGCACTTGGCAGTACATGGAATACCTCAGCACTTGTCCAGTTTTAGAGAATTCAGGTAGGAGACCAGCATTATGAATGCTGACTTCAAAGGCTGCATTTTTTGAACATATGAGAATACAGTCATAGTGTTGAAATCCATCAAGGATGAAGTTTGTCATTTCTGCAGTTCAACAAGATATTCTTTTTACAATGAAGAAGATGAAAAGTTGGGATTTGCAGATCTTGACTGCATATACCAAAAGGCTGAATTTTTCTCATGGATTGGGTATCTGAGAGCTGCTCAGAATGTAGCAGTTCCTAAAAGAGGAATGTAACATAGGGTTTAATGCTATGAACTAGCTAGAAATGCTTCTCGTACAGCTCCCAGACAGCTGTCTGGTGAGCTGATGTGAATTAGCAGAGTTTCTTCTATACCCTGTAAACCACAGTTGAGCCATGCATGTGTAGAGCAAGGAAATGAAAACCATTATTTACCATTACAGGTCTGATTTATCTATTTGACATTTCAGCAGTTTCTTGAGAAATGCAGGAGATAAACTTCCATTGCAGCTGAAGTATTTACTGTTACCCAGGCACACATTTTGAGATGAACACTAGTTGTACTAGTGCTTGGCAGATGAACGCTTTGTCTCTCAGATCAGTGCTTGAATGTTAACTGGTACATGTAATTCTTTCAATGACTCTATTGACTTAAGTAAGTACAGGCTTGAGCATTTTGTTGAATTAAGGCCTAAATTGTAAGCATGCTTATTTTATCTGGTCACTGTTTACTGGACTCAGAAAAACACTTTATTTTAAAGGTCGAAGCGTCTTGCTGGTTGGATTGAGTGCCTAGTGAGTGTGTGCACAGACACGCCAGAGAAAAGGGTCCTCAAGACAAGAAAAACTTTCCAGACACGTTAGCAAAAGGAAAGAGGAAAAATTGCATTTTCTAAACAGTATCTCTGCCATGAGCAGGACAGTTTGTGAGTGCTTAGTAACATGCTTCATAACAACATGCAGAATTTTAAGATTCAAATCTAGCACAGATTTAAAATGCCTATTTATATGCTTCCTGCAAAATGAGAATGGGCTGTTGCACTGCTAAGGGACCAGTGAAACAACACCCTGATCTTTCTAGTGTCAAAACAGTGTTTCTGGTGTGACACACAGTCAACAAAACACCCCGATGCATTCCTTCTGCAGGACATTCTCTACATCAGTTAGCTGATTGTGACTCAAGGGCCTCCTTTCCTCACACATGGAGCAACCTATCTGCCTTCACAGGTGTCTTCTGCCTTTTTAATGAAAATAGAGCCAACAGGCGGAATGTGAGAGAAGCAGGAAGGCTATGGAGAGATGTGTGAGAAATGCTCTTTGCTGGACTTTTAACAGCTCATCTAGCTGTGAAACCTCTGTGTGATGGAAGCCTCATCCCTGCAGTTAGAAACCTTAGCCTGTGTCCACGTGGCTGATAAGCCAACTCTGTTTTGTGTTCCTTATCTGAAAAAAATCTCCCTTCTTACATCATCCCCCAAGCCCTGGGGACACATGTAAATCTTTCTGGGGAATAAACTGTTTGTCCTTGCCTATATAACAGAGAAACAGAGCACATGCCTTTTTCCTCATCTCTATTTATTTTACACGTCCTGGTCTCAGCTGTGGGTTGTCCATACCCTCAGAACAATGCACATAACTGGGAGCACAGCTTGAATCTCACATGTCCCCAGAAAGGCTAACTTTTTGCTGAATGTTTGTCTGTGCAGAAATTGGAAAGGAATGACATTCTCTTTTCCACATATCCTGTTCCTAAAAGCTTTTAATCTTTTTATGTATAGACTGAAAGATGTTGAAACTGAAGTCAGTAACACAAACATCAGTGTTCAGAGTTTTTGCGTGGACTTCATTAGATGAGTATGTTACCAGGAAATCAGAGTATTAACTGTAATTTGAGGGTTGCTTGGAGATGGCTCTAAACTCTCTGCTTTTCATAGGGTCAAGCACAGGAGGTACAAAATGATCCAGAAGTTAATCAGGACTAGTTTTGGAGATAGAGGAGTTACTGAAATGACTATCTCTGCTAAATCATGGAGTAAAAGGCTGTTCAAACAATGCATTTACCTGAGTGAGACTGTTACTTGATGCTTGCAATGAGACCAATTTTTGATTGACCAAAATGACTCCTGGGTAGTCCTACAACTTAAGTGATTAATATTAGTGACTTGTGGAAGGCTCCTTTGAGAGGAGTTATTAAGTACTAGTGCAAAGTATGAACAATCGTGAAGCGTTCAAATATGCTAAACTTCAATACGGGTTGCAGAATAATGACACTCACTACATCACAGGGAATGTCGGGTTCTTTCAAACCCTGCAATCCTTTATGTCTCTTATGGATTTGTGAGCTATTTTTAATATACTAATTCCAACTAAAAGCATAAGTCTGATTGCCAGCTGTAATCCACACTTCATCCGTGCACATCTAGTGATGCCAAGTGCTTTGAGTTGGGCTGATGTGAAGGCACTCAAAAACACTCCTGTGCAAAGGAAGGTGTTTTTCTGCTCAGAGAACAGCTGCTTTGAGGCTGCTCCATGCTATGGCCCTGCAAATAAATAGATAGATAGATAGATAGATAGATAGATAGATAGATAGATAGATAGATAGATAGATAAAAGTTTCACCAGACCACTTAGCAGCCTGCGACTCACCAGAGAAATGGAGAAAGTCACACCCTGGAGAGTCATTTCGTGTCACTGAGCCCCGCGTGGCCTTGGGTTGTATTTTGGAGTCCATACGCTTCAAATACAAACTTATTTTGCAGTATTGCATTCAACATTTTTATGCTTAAAAAGCAGTTAACATCCCCTGCACAAGACTGCACAAGAACTGTGAGAGAGTTTCCATTTAGCAAAGTGCTGTTTTGAAATAGATATGGAAAGAATCCTTCAAAGCATGTTTCTTAAAACTATGCAAGTTGAGCTTTTTTCAGTATCTTGCATGTAAAAAGCAATTCTTTCAGTGTTCTAGTGAAGCCTCGTCTGACCACGAAAAAAAAAAGTGATTAAGCTAGACTATATTATTCTATCTGATTTTTAAGTAATTCAGAAGCGAGAATTAGCTTTTCTGTTACATTTACTGAATGAGAAAGGCTTTGCTGAGTATATGTGAGAGCAAGCAGGGCAGGCAAATTATGTAAAGCAGAGATAAAGGTGGAAAAGGGTTAAAGGAAAGAGAGAAAGATATGCTTGGTCCTGGAGAGTTTGGCAGCCACGGGCAGAATGATTTTCTGGCATGGGCACATAGAAGATGATAATTTAGAAATACTGGTTAGAAATGATCCAGTTTGAACCTCCATTTCCAGGTTGGTTGTCTTGAACTTTAAATTCTTTAATTCCAACTGATACATCTTGCGATTTTTTCTTCAGCAAGCAACAAAATAAAATTAATTGACTGCAGAGATGTGTGTAGGAAGACTTAGAGAGTATCCTGCATTTCAATTATGCAGCTGGAGCTTAAACAGTATTTTAGTAGAAATGCTTTTCAATAAGCATTTAAGAAATCTCTGAAGGAAATGTGTGTGCATACTTAACCTAGAAGAATGGCACAGATAGCTTTCTGTAGCAAAAATATTGTGCCTTGGGACAGCTTGACCTGCAGTGTTGCCTTGCTTGCCCTAACCAGGCATAACTCAGACCCCATTGACCTTGACTGCAATTTGTTCTCTGCTTTCAGAGGGGTGTCCTCAGTCCTGGCTGCAAAATGTCCTCAGTCCTTCTGCTGCAGGGCACAGTGTTCTCCTGAGGGAGGTTCCTCTGTGAGGATGACTTGCTATGGCTGGTTGACTCTGAGGCAGAGTGGAGATCAATGAAAGCAAAGGCAAGCAGGGTAGCAAGGGAAGCACAGGCATGGAGAGAAGTGGAGGTTTTGAGGGCACAGATGGTGGTGGTTTTGAGGGCACAATGGCTGTTTTGAAGGCACAGACAGTGCTTGGGATGTAGGAATCTGTAGGAAAGCAATGCAAAAAAAAAGAAAAGTCTAAGCCACTTTTTCAGGTGGACTTGTGAGCTCAGGGGTCTCATTTTTTTCAAGTGCTCATATTGCTGGATCTCTAAAGGACTTGTGATCCTTCAGAGTATGCAGTCTGAGCACTTGCCGCAAACCAAGCTCCAAAAACCCTGTAATGTCCCTTTTTCATCCTTTTCCTTTCTTCCCTCCACCCACCAACAGCACAGTCATTGGTTACTTTGATAAATTGTCTATCTATACTACAATTATCTAGCAAGTACTAAGGTAAAAACATTCATAGAAAAATAATTTTCTCACATTCAGTGATGCTTGCATAGGGGTTGGTTGTCCCTATCTGATTATTCCCTGGCTTGTTCTTTTCATTATTGACCAGATCTGCAGAGTGACTGTGGCCAGTTGATCTTTATTTCTTGACACAATGGATGAATCTCATCACACTATCATGAGGCAAACAAGTCTATGTGAATGAGCTGGGTTTATTTTCAGCTTCATGCAAACTGCTACCTCCTACTGCTTGTCTTCTCTCTCTCCAAGCACTTGGGAGATGCTGTCTTCATCTCTCATGCCCCTTCCTTCTGCCCTAGTGATTATGTACCATCTGTTCTGGGCTTGGTGTTCACTCTCCAAATAAGAACCCAAGGTAAGATATGATATAAGCGGTAGATAACTAGAAGCCTCAGGCTGCCCAGATTCACACCCAAACGGATGACCTCCTATACGATCCTGTTTCATACATGTCCTTTCCTTGAAAGGACAAAGCACGGATGTACTAGCCCACGTCAAGAAGTATAAAGACAACATGTCATATAAAAATAGAAATGCCAGATCAGACCAGTGCCCACCCAACCAAATGTCCTGTCTCCAACCAGTAAATCCAGAACAAGAAAGTACAAGATGAGGGCAAAAACATGTAGAGTTGCTTGCCTGGAAATTGCCTGAGTTGACAAGAACTAGTGACCATGGGGCTCCTGAGGCAGAGCTGGGGTGTCCGCATGTAAGGGCCTAATATAGACTTTCTTCTCTGAGTTTGTTTTTTTACTTCTGGAACCCACATAGGCCTTTAACATCTTAAGTAGGATTTCCCTGGGTGATCTAACATGTTTCATTAGTAACTGGCCCCCTTTTTCTTTTTCTTTTTTTTTGGTTTTGAGCTTGCCATATTTGGTATTTTGATATGCACTATTTCTTGGATAAGAAGAGATTAGGAAAAAATGTTTCCTGTTCTTTTTCTCTGTGGTGCTTTTCATTTGATATATATAAACCATATTATTCCTCATACTGGAAGGCTTAAGTGGAATTGCACATGTTCACTCCAAACTAAATGTACTTAAAAAACAGGTTTGCTGTTGCCGCTAGTAACGTTTTGACCAAGGCCTGAGAAATGCCATAAAGCATCTAGTTCAGTGGTCCCTTAATGTGACTTCAGAAGCTGATTCCATTCTCAGTACTTAGACCTTCGGTTTCACTTAATTTCTTGTTTTCAAGATGGGCATGAAAGTGATGCCTTAAAGAACAAAAGCATGGAAAATCTGTTCTACTGTGGAGAATTTTCATAGGGAAAGTCAGGAGACTGGTATTTGAGTTAATGCATGGATTTCTGGCAGCAGCTGCTTTGAAGCCATTAGATGCTAGAGTTAATCATTCTTGATATTTTTATCGTCAGTCAGTTCCAGTATTGATAATACTGGATAATATCAATACTATTCACAGAAACTCACAGCAGCTTTATTTATAGCTGTGTCCCCTGAAGCAGTATAAATTGTGCTGGTGTGCCCTGTGATGACTTTGAAGTATCGATGTAGTATCAGGGAATTATTTATTACACTCACGGACTATGATAAAAGAACATTATCAGGGTTGCAAAGCAGAGCACTTGTGTTTTGGCAAGTACCAAAAATGAGACTGTCTGAGAAGTCTTTAGCTGATCACATTAAGCATGTGCACAGCCACTGACTTTCAAGTGCTGTTTTTTTGAGATATTAGAAGTGCTACTGCACTGTGTGCTGCAGTGAGCAAACTGCTTCCTTATCAGAAGAAATTCTTACTCTATAATTAGAACAATCATCATCACTGCATGAAGGATTTTGTTGATAAGAAAAAAATGAAAAATAGCATATACCTCTGCGTCACTGCACACAAGAGTTCTCAATTCTCAGCTGTGAGGTTTCTTTGCTAAGTTCCTTCACTATCCCCTGGAAGACTTCTATCACTAGAGCATGCTGCCAGTGTTACTGTCCACTTTAATCTCTCTTTATAACCCCTTGTTTCGATGATGGTCTTAACTCTTAACAGTTCATCCTGCATAAGGTCACTGAGCTTGGAACTGGGAAATGCCATAGGATGTCCACAGCTTAGAAGACCTACAGAAAAACTCTTGGTACTTGAACAGGACCCTGTTGAGCAGACACTTCAAATCTTATAAATTTTGATTTCTGATGATGCTCTCAAACATCTTTAAAATGTACTGAATAATATATATATGTGTATGTATCTCCCTGGTTATGTATTTTCTGTACTAACTGTGGAGACAGTTTCAGTAGTACATGTTAAAAATGCTGCATTGTTTTTTCCTAAACTAGCCTGACTTACTGAAAATTTCAGAAACATTTGAATTAATCTTTTGAAAACACTATCCCAAGACAGATGCAAATTAGGTATTTTTAAAACCATTTCAAGGTGCGTTCAGATGTTGTGCAGTCACAAGGCAGAGCAGTTTCTCAGGTGAGGTTTGCCAGAGTCCATCAAAGCCAGGTGGATTTCTGCTTGCACCAGCAATGTCTGGTACTGCCCCTTCCAGAGAGGGGCAGGGTTGTGTGCTGGGATTTCACTTGGTGCAGAACAAGATCATTAGCATCCAAAACCATTAACTCCTGGAACTGGTTGTATCTGAGGAGGGCCTAAGCGGATATAGACTGCTCTACTTACAAACTGCCTGGCCTGAACTATTTATAAAAATAGGCAACCTGCAGCAGTGATAAAATCTTCTCTGCAAGTTTTTTTTTTACATTCATCCTTCATACATTCAAAAGAAATGGGATCAGCTTTTGAGATAGGATAATGTTTGTTAGGAAAAGATGTGGTTTGTCTGCTAAGTGAAAGTGGTGCCTGGGGCAACAGAAAAGAGAGTGTTAAATCAGTTCTTGTGTTGTGCATAGAAAACTCTGTTTTCTCACTTAAGAAGAAGCTGCCTGGAAAACAGAAAAATGGGTGTATTTCAATGAGGAATCTTGGTTTTGATGAGCTGGCATTTCCTGACCAACAATGTAGCTGCATCAAAATATTCCTGATAAACTTCATTAAAAATAAATAAAAAGCACCTTTAGAGAACCTAATTTAACCTTCTATGTTGCCTTTCAAAACAGTGAGGCCTGGAAGAAATCAGCTGTGGCTGCATATGAGAAACAGATTTGGTTGCTGAAATAAATGACAGCAGCTTGGATGACAATGGAGGAAGTTTCACAGCGTTTGTTATGAAACAGATTTGCCAGACTTTCCCAGAGATTGGATAAATCAGTGTTTATTTGGGTTTTATTGAGACAGTGATGGTGTCTTCCTGAAACATCAGGGCTGTTCTTCATTAATTGAGATCATATTATGACCCTTCAGAGAAATGTCAGACATGATTACAAGAAAAACAAACAATTGAAAGTGCCCTGCATTAGGAAATTGCTTATTCCTGTTACTTACCACAATGTCAAAAAAGAGAGCAGAGGTCGCAAGGCCAAGCCCTGTGGTAGGACACAGCTGGAACAGTTAATGCTGGTGGCTCCTTGGTCGTGCAGCCATAGTGCTGGGAGCATCCCTGCTCCTCTATCCCTCCACCAAACCCGATGCCAGTTACTGGTCTTGGATGCTGAGGGTCATTTTCTCCCTCTGGAGCCTGGTTTATTGCTCCGTTAGCAAGCCCAGGATTTCAGCCTTCATTAGCCACTGACTTGCATATGATACACAGGGAAAAAAAAAAAAAAAAAAGAGAGAGAGAAAACAAAAAAAAGCAATTTAAAGAAGGAATTATCCAGTTCCTGTAGGGGCCCTTTTTGTGCTCTAGAGGGAACTGCTTGCAGTAGGATATTCTCCGGAGTGCAATCTCCTGCCCACCACACAAATTTGGGATGATGGAAGGAGAAGTGCTGAATTCCCCATGTGTTGCCTAAAATAGCTAAGAAAGCTTGCTGGTGTTGGATGTCCATTTATTTACTAACTTCTAGTAACCAAGATTATCCTTATCAAGAACTGTGCAAGGTTTCTGTTAAAAAAAAAAAAAAAAAGAAGAAGAAGAAGTCTATAAGTAGGTGCTCTTTTACTTCATTTTTGCCCAGAACATTACACACAGAAAGAGATTTTTGAAATTAAGATATCTGTAGACCTCTGTATTCTTGGAATACATATCTACTAGAGCATCGTTTTCATTCTTTTTGATTCCTCTATGATTCTATCTTGCATTTTACCCATACAGTTCACATTCGTTATCTCTGATTGAGTTGTAGTGGGCACTTTTTTTTTCCCTTTTTCTCTTTGCACTTGATTTGAAACCAGGCAGAGAATGGAATAGGTGACCATTTTTTGAAAAAACAAATATATTGTGTTTCTTGAAGCCACCATCCTTGGACAAGGATGGAGTTTTAGGATATTTAGGATAGGTTTTGAATTGTCAAAGTCAGTGTGAACTGAATGAAACAATCTATCATCGCTGCTGAAGTTCTTGCCATAATGTCTCCTGGATGCAGAAACAGCACTGCAGGAGGCATTGCACTAAATTTGGGGCTTATAATGTTCGTTCTCAGGTCTGAAGCAAGTGATATCTGAAGTGCATTCAGTACAAAATGGGACCCAAAATAAAACAGACTTGAGTTTTTATTCTCCTCTCACAGATTTTGAGAGAGAGAGAAGGAAGGTAATAGCCATTTTCTACCTTTTAGCCTTAGGGTGTAAGTGAAGTTTGGGTTCTTTTTCCTCTCCTCTCCTCTCCTCTCCTCTGCTCTCCTCTCCTCTCCTCCCCTTCTCTCTTGTCTCCTCTCCTCCTCTCCCCTTTCCTTTTCCTTATGACCTTCTAGGGGTCAAAAATGGATTGTAGCAGATCTTCAGAGAAAACTGAATATACATATAGATATGTGTGTGTCAATGATTATTCTCTCAAATGTACAGGAGTATAAGTACTGAAATTCAGGCTTACCAAATTCCTGTCTCACAAATCATAAAGCAGTGAGACCTGGGAGGGACCTTTGGAACTCCCTTGTGCAAACAAACCCCTTCTCAATATAAGTCCAGCAAGATCAGATATTTCCACACCATACCTTAGTCAGATGTGTTTTAAACATCTTCAAGAGAAGAGATTGTCTGAATATAGTCTATCTTCTCTCTCTTCTTCCATTAACTTGTTGAGGACATCAATAAGAGGCTTTGTAGCCTTAGCTAAAGTCTGCTTTGAAAATCATAAAAAAATCATGAAAATCTTAGAAAGAACTATGAGTTTAAGGGCCTTGATATTTTGGGGTTTGAATGGGAAGAGATTGAGTATTCAGGCTTTCCTGCACAACCATGAAGGCTACAGTTCTGCTTTGTACAAATTTTCATTGTTTTAGTTCAGTTCATTTATTTTTCTCATTTTCACTTTTTGAAGAGAACAGTAGATAACACAAGTTTAGAAGAAAGGAGAGAAATGGCAAACAACAAACACAATTTGGATTGAAAGTGTTTTTGTAGGCACCTAAAAATGTTCCAAGGCACATTATTGATTCAGGGCTAGTGGAACATAGAGGATGGAACTTCTCCCTGAGAAAAAGACCAACCCACAACCCCAAACCTACAGCATTGACTGGTGATTGAGAAACAAGTATCTTCCAGCAAATCTGAAATGATACGGCATTTCCTTATACATACAAACACCTTGATGTAGTCCTTCAGGACTCTCACAGTTAGAGTGGCAAAAGAAATTAACTCAGCATTTGGGCTCCTACAAGCCTTACATCTGAGAAATATTTAATTTTGACAGTTACAACTTGAGGATGGTTCTGTTTGGTGTTTCCCTCAACAACGCAGTTCTTGAAATCATTAGAGAAAAACTTCATCGTTTATGTAAAGAAATATTTCAAGAAATAAAAACAAAAGCAGTAGTGGTTTACTGGAAAATATCAGAAAGTCAAAATGCATTAGTAAGGAGGCAAAGACAAAACAGGCAAACAAAAGATGAAAAAAAGAAATCCTTTTGTGATATAGAAGCACTGAAAAGAAATGCATCTACAGAAAGAAGAGGTATTGTGCAACCAGGAGTGAGGAGCATCACAAATAGTGGCTAGAGATCAAAAGGACTTGGAATAGAGGGAGTTAAATTCTGGGAATATCTTTTTAAACAGTAAGAACACTTTAGAAGTGGCTTCTCTGGCAAACAGAAAGCCAGTGAAAGCCTAGATAGAGGGGATGATACTTACCCTTTTTATTAGGTATGATCTGAGAAAACAGCTTTGGCAAGGAAAGTAAAATAGTACTGACTAAAAAATACTTAAGAAAATAATGCAATTGAGTCATAGCCCAAGGTCTCACCTATTTTGCTTGCCTCTTTAGAGAACTTGCATTCGCCTGTTACATGTGAAATGAAAAAGGAACAAGACCTCATGACCTTTTTTGCTGATTCTTTTAAGAAATTCTGAAGAGCCTAAAAGGAGTTGTGTTATTGGTTGTTGTTGTCTTTTTATGAAAAGCTGTTGTAAGTAGGAGTAGGAACGAGCAAGCATAGCAAAACCACGGAGAGGCTGGAGTCTTAGTTGTAATAGCTCACAGTGGCATCTTAAAAAATAAAACTTTATATGCTGTTAGGGCTTAGAGCAATACTCATATCCTGCTTGAGATGATTCTGCTGCAAGGTAAATCTTTAAATGTGACTTTGCTCATCAATCATCTATGTTTACAAGATACAAATTAATTTAATGGCTTTGTTCTACATTCCCATAAATGGCTAAAAGCATCCGTCAGCAACAACTTAGCATTAACTACTCTTTGATTAGTGTAATATGCATTTTTAGATGGTGTATTGCTTTCCCAAGTGAAGAATTAATTCTGCATCTTCTCTTTGAAAGATATCTTTTAATTAATGTGAATGCTGCTTTATCATCTATCTTCATTATTAAGTAATACATGTTGCTCAGTCAAATTGTGAGAGAATAAGTCAGGAAGGAACATAATTTAAAGAGGAATGAGAGTTTAATAATGATATCCTTCATTTAGAAAAAGACAGTTAATACTGCTTAATTAGCTTAGCATTCATGGAGAGACTGAGGACTGAAGGACGAATGGCCAAGCTCCTTCCCTCCTCACAGAAAATCTGCTGTCTCCATGGCCATGCGTCTATGGCACTTCACTGTTTGATCTTCAGTAGCAGCACGCAACATTTTTTTTCTCCATAAAAGCCCAAAGAACCTTTCAGATTCCTCAGTTTCATCACAGTGTAAAGACCTGAATGTCCTCCATCAGTAGTGCCGGTAGGACAAAGACATAAGAGGCCAAATCTCATGCAAATGAGAAGGCAATGAAACCGAAACAGTAGAATGATCAGAAATATATTGAGCATGACCCTAACTACTAACACAGTTAGCTCAAGTGCTCTCAGCCTGAGAGGCTGCCAATCCACCTCTGGCATCTCATGCACAGAGCAGCATGTCTGGAGTGAAAGACGCTCCTCTGCATCTTCTGCAGGCAGGGATTATACCCTGCCTAGCAAATTCATTAGTGCAATTTGCTAAGGAGAGGCCCGCTTGGATGCAGTCCTGTGCCACATGCTCTAGGTGACCCTGCGTGTGCAGGGGGTTGGACTAGATGATCCCTAGAAGTCCCTTCCAACCTTAAGCATTCTGTGATTCTATGATTCTATGTCATGTCAACAACATAGCTTTCACTGACCTGAATCAAATATATCCTTAATGCCAAAGAGAATTTGGAATATGCTTTCCTGAGGAAACACAGTTATTCATATTGAGAAATGTTGCCAGACTCCTTCTCTGTTGCATCCTATGCCTGTTAATGAATAAGGCAGCAAGTCTGACTTGCTCATCTTTAACATTCAGGTCCTATCATACACCTTAGTCCTTACAGAAAAACTGAAATATTAATCCGGGCATGCTGACAGCCTGATCTGCAAGGGTCTTATATACCTCTGAAGCCCTACACTTGTCTGTGCCTGCACAGCCAGCTTTGCACTTGGGTGTCCTCCACCTTTTTAATGATTCTGGTACAAAGCATATCTGCATATGCAGTGGAAAAAAGCATTTTTCAGACAGTGTATATGAGTGTCTTTTGCTGGACTTGAGGCCACCACCTCCCTCAGATTTTTGCTGAGGAACATGTGGAGCATGTGCATGTGCGTGAGTGTGCCTGGGGTGGGAATGAAGGGATTTACTACATGATATGGCATTAAAACAGCACCCGAGGGTGTCTTCAGTGAGGTAATCTAAAAATCCCTTTTTCTCTCCTTTCTTCCCCTCTTCCCTCCCTCCCTTTTCTTCTCTATTTACTGTCAAGGAAGGGCCACCTCTGAAGGGTCAATCCAGCACGGCCTAGAGCCAACACAGACGGATCTCAACAGCAGTTACAACAACAGTAAGTGAATTTACAATCAAGGGACTTCTTGAAAAGATGTCGTTTTGTGTACATGGAATGTGCAAGATCTCTGCTGAGGACTTTGGAGGAGGGAGGGGATGTGTTTCTCACCCCTGCAAATTTTTGGTGGATTATGGCAAGCACAGACAGCTTTTAGTGAGTAGTAAACCAAGGTGATGCATGAGAGTGAGCGCCAGAACATAACCTCAGCAAAGCAGGCTTCAAGAGCTGGATGCTGCTTGGAGACAAGTGGGCACTAAGAAAGATCCTGCTGAGTAGGAAGCAGAGACTGGAAAGCCAAGCACAAACAGGGTTCCCATTTAATACTCATTTGCCCAGCCCTTGGCATCCTGGAGTGAAGAGCCATCAGTTCCAGATGGGTGTAGAAGTAAAGTCAATATAAGAAGTTTGACAGGGACTGACAGGGACTGAGAGAGCAGATGCTTTGTCTGCTGCTGGTTCCAGAATGACCACCAGAACTACATAATTTCTAGTACCTTATGCATTCATGAAAAGGTGGTAGATGCAATCTGCTACGTAATGATGGGTTTGCCTCTCTTTTCTGTAGCTCTGTTGTCCTCAGCATAGTTTTAACATTTTCCATGTATCTGCTAAATACTGTATCTGTATCACTGTATGAGGATATAGCTTGTTATGAATATATTAGAGCATATTTGTTAAATTTTTGCTCACAGACTATAAATATATAATGTAAAAATGTTACCATGAGCCATGCAGAAATCTAACTCTGTTCTGCAGTGAACAGGAGAACAAATACAGCATAAAACAACAGCTCACTTTGTGATTCCTAAGCCAAGGGCGGGTTGTTTTCTTCTTGCCCTACTTAATTGCCTTTTAGAGGCTTGCCTGAGTCATACTGGGTTTTTCCCCCTTTTAGTTTTTCTTAAGTCCCATTAAGTTCATGCAGCCTGATAGTTGCCTCTGTAAACTATTGCTTAGAAGTGTTGATATCTTGGCCAGTGCATCAAACCAGATGTTTAAGCAGCTGTTGCCCCAATCCTGTGAGCGGTGTTGTATGCCAGTAAATGCAGGGATATAGACCTTGAGATCGATGGGACAACTCATTTATGAAACTACTGCATGCATTTGAGGGATCTGAACCTGTATCCATGGCAGATGGAAATGGATTTTAAAATTAAACAGTGTTACCTGAGGATATGATGCTGTGCATGTGAGGAGTCGTCGAGATGAGTGCTTAGCTTGTCGTAGGATACATCTTATAATCAGTGAGGAGCTCTGATTGATAGCACAGGGTTTAAATGTTAGAGGGTCCTGGATGAAGAAACAGCAACAGAAAACCCAACAACATCAGACTTAGTAGGCTCCTGTTTTGGGAGAGTTTGAGTTGGAAAACAATTCTTTTGGTACTTAAAAAAACTCTAATTTGATATATTATCATATCCTCCTTTTACCTTTTCTAGCCTTAAATCCTGTACCATCCTGCTTGCCTAGAACTGCATTTGGTTAGGGATTATTTCTTTTCTTCCTCAGGTTGTTACAGCAGTTAAAAAAAAAAATGAAAGTGTTGTGATTAGATCTGAAAGCCTTCTTGAATAATAGTTGATTTGTTTAGATCTGATGTGTTTCTTTACCAGAAAGCAAAACTAATTGAGCTTAATATTTGTGAAATTTAGGTGATAATATCAAGTAAGTGAACTATCAGGCAAAGTTATTAACAATGTCTGATTGTTAATATTTCTGTTGTCTGTTTTTCCTAACCTGCCTCTGTTGAGTGGAGGGTGCAGCTGTACAACTCAACAGACCCAAAATATTTGAGGATTTTAGGATATTATTATTACTAATGGTAATTTATTTTATTATTACTATTATTATTATTAAGGATGTCCTCTATGGGGGCGCCACTGAATGACTAAGACTTGTAAGAACGATCAGGAAGAGACGTTCTATCTAGATGAACAGACCTAAGGCCAGGGCCATGGAGGGGTTTCGAGCTCTATTTCATGGACAAGCAGTGAAGAGTCTCCCTCTGAGAGTGGGGCAACACTGAAATAGAGGATGTGCAATCCTCATCGTTGGAAATGTTCATAACTTCATCAAACAAGTCTCTGAACACCTAATCTAACTTGGAAGTCAAACATGGAGCACAGAGTGGCCTAGACGACCTCCGGAGGGCCCTTTCAACCTATTTTGTTCCATGATTCTATTTCCAGGCAAAAACCTCTGTGTTTAGGTTAAATACCATGATACTTGGTCTTGAACTGCACTTGAACTGCAGAAAATGTCCTCTATCTTCCAAAATGAGCTCTTTCATCCAAAATCCTCCAGTGATTGTAGTCCTCTACCAACCTTCAGTGAAGAGGAGAGGAATGTGATGGACAGTTTTGCATTAAATTAAAATCAAGTCTTCTATATTCACAGAGGAGGTAGTATTCATGGAAATGAAAGCTGGAAGGTGAGCTGATGATCTCAGGCTGTCAAAGACAGCCTGCTCCCCACAGGATTGATTCTGGGCAAGGCTCTCATGAACTCCCTCAAGGGCAGGGGCACAAAACTGTTCTTTCCTAGAGATCCTGGGGTTTGGAGCTGGAGGCAGCTCATTCTGACAGTGTGGTTCCTGTTGGGAAGCTAAATTGAACAGGTCAGGTCCTGGGGCTGTCAATCCAGCAAAGTTCACACCACCATTAAGAAAGGAAGCAGATGATCTCTGGAGGGCTGAATACCAGCAGTTTTGATGTGACATTGTGCTAAACCCCTGGACTCTTTCAGTGGTGAGAAAGTATTGTGGCTTAACTGGAATATGTTGCAATATCATGCCTTTTGCTCCCTTATTGTGTGCTTTCATACCCTCGGACCCCATTTGATTTTGACAGACATAAGATTTTTTCCTCTGAATGTCTTTTTTTAAACCTTCCTTTTTTTGTACTAATAGGAATCTAATCTGAGAACTCATTATAGATTCCTGCTGTGCCTACTGAACTCCTAACCATTACCTGAGGCAGGGACTGAGGGAAGAGGTAATAGCCGATATTCTGATTAAAAAAAAAAAAAAAAAAAAGTTTTCTGGCATAGAAGTCACCATCCTTATCTGAAACAGAAGTAGCGCATTTCAAGACATCACACTGTATTCTGGGATACTTGGCCGTTGCATTTTAACTCTTACTCAGAAGTCACTGAAGCTGATCATATGACTGCTGTTGATTTTAGGAGGCCTTGGGAGAAGTGTCATCTCAGAAAGATTAATGATTGTACCAGGATTTTTGTAGCAGTGTTTTGTATTTTTTTTCTTGCCATCTATGACATCCCTTGCTTTTTTAACAGGGCCATTCATTAGAAAAACAAGCCAGCTGGCATCCTGAGACATGCTGAATTGTGTGCAGACTACTAATGACCATTAGTTCTTTTGCCTAAGTTCACAGGGAAGATCTAGGAAGTGAATATGTGTCTCTGACAGTGTTACTTCAAGCTGACTTTGCTATTACAAGAGCCATACCCTTCCCTACGTGTAACCTATACACCTGATACCTTGACTTTGCAATCGTGTCTGTCACAGTGTAAACGGGAGGGCAGGTCTTCCCCAGCGGCATGCAGAACTAGTGAGCACAGCTGTGTGATGTGCTTCCCTGAAACATTTTGCTCCATTAGAGCTGCCAATTTGAAATTGTTGTTTTTGCCCCTGTTAATTGAAGCCATCACAGAAATGTCACTGCGGCACAAATTTTAGTGTCAAGGATTGCACAGTGGCAGAAAAACAGCAGCTAGTGAGAGAGAAGCCACAAAACAGGGCAGTGCATTGTCCAAGGCTCTCGTCATGTGGAGGAAAATTTTACGGGTATCTGGACATCATTTTCTTGCTGTTACGGGTTTCTTATGCAGATAGATATTTTATGAACCTGAGCAGATTTGGAGTAAATAAATGTCAGGGCAAAAGCAAAATACCACTGTCCTCTTCTTGATGTAATGCATACCAGTGCTTGATTATTGCCCTTTCAGTGCTTTATTTACAATGCTAAAATGACACAGCAAAAAGCCTACTTTTCCAAGTGAAGGGGACAGAAAGGGACATGGCAGAGCTTATAGAAACAGCATCCTGGTAATTATCAGTAGGACTTCTGGTGCCATGAAAGAAAAGTCCCTTGATTTGTAGTGCTTGGCTGTACTCCTTCATTAGAAGAAATCATGGAGTTACGTTGGCTGAGCCTAGAGTTCTCAACAAGCCTTAAAAGGGACCTATTCAGCACAGTTTTATATATCCAGGTTCATGCAGAACAAGTAACCTAGCAGAGCTGAGAAGACAGCACACGTGTCAGCACTCCGTGGAAAATGGGCTGGTAAAAGGTCATAGTTAATGTCAGCGCTGCTGTCAGCTGGGAAAGGCACCAACATGAAGTCCACATCTGTTTTTTTTTTCATAATCTATACCATATCTTGCATACATATAGTTCACAGATGTTCTGAAACTTGTTTACATGGGGACTCCTCCAGACAAGCACGGGCACTCACTCAGAATGAAGCTAAACTGAAATAAGGCTCCTCAGATTCAAGAGCAAGGCAGTAAAGGCAATAGCAACAGAAGGGAGAATTTTCCTTTATCTGGATTTGGGGAAAAGCTCAGCACAGATAAAATGTTACAGGCCAGATATCTCAGTGATGCAAATCGCTCTGCTGAGGCCAACTGTGCAATAGCTGATTGCACAAAAATACAACATGCATCCAAAGAGACAGACCTGTCATCAGCCTGGAGCTGTACTGGACATCCTCTCTGTATTCTGTTCATGTTGCTTTGCTCTGATGTCCTTATTTCCAGTTAGTGTGAAAATTCACACCATTTAGAGCGTATTCTCACCTTTGAGCCTCTTTCCCCCACCTCAAGACTAAATGCCAAGTATTTGTACTAAAACAGCATAAATTAGCAGTTTCCAATAACCATTGGACTAATAACCAAATTCTGATGTTCAGCTGATGCTCAGTAGGGCATAATCTGGACGTTCATAGATAGTTAGTAATGCAGAGTACTAATTACTACTGGAACATTGTAAAGGGGCATAAAATGCGAAGTTTTACAGAAGCACCAGCTGCTTAGATTGAGTTAAAGCAGCCTTTAGCTTTTCCTGCTGTGTGCAGAAATCAAATTATTTTATTTGTAAATCAGTATTCTTGCACCTGACCAGTTCTTTTGAAAATAGGGCAAATAAAAGATTATAGAAAATAGAAAAAAAATGAATGATGTAGACATAGGAAAAAAGGGACTTCTGCCAAAAAACATAAAAATTCAGAGAAATCAATGGGAATTAGAGATGACAGTATCACAGCCTATTTTTAAACTCTGGAATCCAGTGCTATAGGAAGAATTCAAAGCCAAGAGTTCAGTCAAAGTCAAAGCTTAGCAGCATATATTACCTGGTCAGGTAATAATTAATACAATGGCATTTCTGGAAGGGATATCAAAAATTATGCTTTGGGGTTTATACTAATGTTTATCATGGATCAAGATGATCTCATAATCTAGGAGGCAGAAATAGGTAGAAAAATACCTGAGAAACACCTGGAATTGACCACTATGGCATAGGATGAGAAAGACCTTGGGTCAGATCCAGGCAGCCACTTTTTTTTTTTTTTAATTTTTCTTTTACAACTACTTTATCCTTATTTTGGCTGGCTTAAGTGTTTCAGGTGTCCAGCTGCTGATGAGTCATCTGTTCTGATCATACTGATTCACAGTGAGTCATGAAACGTGGCTTTTTAATGCATCTTGCAGAAGAATCGTGTGGAGTTCAGTGTATTCAGAGCCTGCATATTGTCATAAATAACAACGCTGAGGAAACAACAGGGGAACAGGTTTGACCCTCAGCATAACACAAAGTCAGTGATTGAGATGTACGGTCTGGAATGTTTTATATCACTATAACAGTGCTTGGTCTAATATTATTAAAATGAAAAAGCAACCTGTGGGAACTGATAGGTATGGATGCTTTAAGGATCAGAAATAAACCATCCACATCCTCATCCTGGCAGTCACATTATGCAGCAGACTTGCTGCTCACTGAAGGGACAAGTGATCCAGAGGACAGGAGATATTCCTATTATCTCTTATTCCATGCGCTCAGAGAGGAAAAAACATCAAGGTTGCTGTATGAGAAGGAGCAAAAACCAAGAAGTCATTGTGTGGGTTGTTTCACAGGTACCTCTCACACTGCAGTACAGAGAGCCTTCAGTGGTCATTCTTATTCCAAAAAAAGCAAGTCAAAATGAAGTACATTACTGGTAAAATTACCACAGGCTAAGCAAATATACCCTCATTACTGTAATTAATAATGTGTTTTTCTGTCATGTCCTGTCACATGCACAGCCTGTGACATCTCAACAGCACCTATAAGGAACTGGAGAAATCTCTGCAGCAGTGGCTGTTGTAGGAGCTCTGGGATAGGAACTTCAGCTGACCCTAGGTTCGCCACCCAGAGTATTTGGAACTACCCCTATGGTTCAGAACAGCAAGACACATGTCAGGATTTTTTATTTTTTACTATATTTTAAGTGCATGGCTGTCATCACATCATTTTCCTGAGTTATAAAATAAGCTTCTAGGCTCTCATTTGCAGTTGTAAAACATAATTTCTCTACAGTAGAGCTAAATAATGATTATAATTATCTCCCGCTAGATCAAAGCATATGGGACAAAGCATCTTGCCCATTTTGTAGTGGAAGAAGTCAAAAAGAAAGCTTTTTACTTTCACTGTAGTGTTTTCATAGGAAGTTTATCCTTACTCGAGGAATTAAAAAATTACTTAAAATGATGAGATTATTCAGTTAAAAATGAGTTTATGAACCCTTTTCCTTCTCTAGCAGCTGCAATCTCATGCACTAGGCAGATGGAGTTCACTTAAACTTGACTTGAATGTGATGGCTTTCAGAAAAAACAGACAAGAGGAAGAAGGATGATCTGGAAAAGACACAGGAGTAGAGTGGTGGAGATGACCAGATAACTGCTTGCAAGCTAGGATCTGATTTTCTGCTCAGATATATTAATTTTTCCAGAGAATCTGACTCAGCTCCCTGGAAGGGCGCAACTCAGTTTTAGCTATCACACCTCAATCTTAACTGCAGAGGGCATAAAAACAAATCCATTCTCAGATGTGTGCTGGGAGTAGGCAGAATTTGTCTGAACACATAGCCTGTGTCCAGTAGGAAACGTTTGCTAAACATGTCTGAAAACAAGCTCTTGAATTTAATATCTTCATAAATTGAGTGCCATATTTGATGAAATAAGACATAAGAGGTTGTGCAACTCTTTAAAAAGACATAGATTGTACCTGGGGGAGGGAAAACTCCTTTTCCTCCCTTCCTTCTCTTCCATGGTTCCCTTTAGTTGTACACAGCTGGGTGTTGTCGGCTGCTTGTGCAAAATCTTGCTGTGCTGCTGCAGTTAGCGTGAGCTGCCCAGGGATTTTTATTATCGGTGTTGATAGGATTTTGAAGGAGAAAACTGCTCCGGGAGAAATGCAAATTGGCGGTTTGACTAAAATGTCTTGCTGAGGATCTTTTACTTTGCTATTCTTGATATATCCCTAGCATGGAGAAAGTACTTTCCTGTAAGAGGATAGCTCTTCACTTTGTCTCATTCAGCAATTCCAGCCTCAGCCTGCATGTATTCTTCGCTGTTGCAGGGTGATTCCCCTCATCTTGCTGGTGAAACCTACAAAAATGTGAATTCTCCCAGCTTTCAGACACACTTTCCTGACCTCTCTCTGTAGTTCATTCATATAGTTGCAGAAACTGTTTTTTAGAAACAGTTCATCCCTCCTTTTGCCAGGCTAGTTTCCAGCTAGATCTGCAGATTCGTGATAGAATAAAGGGACATTATTTGCATCTCTGCTCAGGGAAGGACTGAAACCAGTTCCCGTATTAAACACGGGGAAATCCAAACCAGATAGATAAGCATTATCAAAGCAACAAGTGAAGGTAAGGTCTCCTATTAATCATCAGTCTAGCTGCAAGATGCAACACCATACGAAACTGTTGCTAGTTCTGCTGCCCACGAATTGATGGGCTTGGTTGTGGTATTGGGACTGATCCTAGTCTTTGCTGGCAGTGAAACCTTACTGCTTACTGGGAGAATAGGAGGACTATGGTCTAGGCTAAGGCTTCAGGAAAAAGCAATCATGTTTTTTTTAGAGGGCATACAGCCTCTCAATTTAAATTAAGTGCACTGTACTCTCTCACCCTGTTACCACTATAAGGTAGTTCTCGTTTTGAGTTAAGTGGAGGAGTCAAGTTTGCCAGGTTTCTATCATGTCTTAAGCCTATTGGTATGAGGTAAGGAGTCAAGCCCCAAGATTTTTTCCATCCTCTTTCCAATCAATGAACACAGGTTTCTGTTTTGTCTGCAAAAAAATCTCACCTCTCTGCTTGCTAATCCCATTCATGTTGGGTTTCATTTCCCTCTCTGACACAGAAGGTTACCAGCATGTTCATGCCCAGCAGGCATTAGTTAGCATCTGTTCTTAAACTCAGAGCACATAGCTGTGCCCTCAATTTCCATTCTTTGGAAACCTGTATGTAATGTGATTAAAATAGACTGCAAACAGATGCTTGATGATAAAAGGGTCCTGTTTGCTCGGACTAATTGCAATTTGTGCTGTGAGGGTTTTGTCAGTGTCTAATGAGCAATCTTTGCAAGGACTCGGTGACTCTGCCTGACTTGGGGCTTTGATAGCTGTGATAGACCTGTAGCTTTGAGCAGTGAAAGTTTGGGGTTCGAAGCTCACTTCTTAGCAGAAGAAAAGGATATGCCTCTTCGGGAGCTTGTGAGGATAGGTACAGTCAGCTGTGTTAGCTGTTGCAAAGGGAAATGGGTCCTATGGTTCCTGGAACCCTCAGCAGATGCCCAGGCAAATGTGGACTCTCTTGTACATGGAAACCCTTATTTAGCAGAGAATTTACAAAGGAACCTTGAACCTTCTTTTTTGCCATTTGAACTTCAGTGATGATCAAGGGTCATTTAACTAGATGGAGGCAAAACATCCAGATTCTTTGCAAACTATTCAGCTAAAATAAGACCTTGCCTGGAAGTTTTTGATGGCATCATTGCTTCTCTTAGCGACTCTGAGGTGAAAACCTAAATTTCAACCAAAACAGAGCTTTCCATTTGTCTAGATTGCCTTCTCCGAAGTTCCAGGATGTATGAGCAAGTCTTCAGAGCTCCTTGCCTTTAATTAGCAGACTATGGTGAGGACATTAGGTCCTTTGATGTGGAAATGAGAAGCAGAAGGGCTGGATTAGTCTGTGTCTGTGGTTAGTCAGGAATGCTAAAAATAGCCCCCCAAACCTCTGCTTTTTGGCATTGAAGTCCTCCAGCACAGCCCAGCATGACGCAGCCACCCCCATACACCCACCAGGGCTTGCAGCACGTGGTGGCAGAAGACCCTGACTGTGGTGGGACCATCAGAGGGGAAGGCATCTGTGATGTCACTTGGGAACAGGCTCTGAAAATATCCAACGTGCTCCCCAAAGCGACCCAGCCTGCACCATCCTGGATGCTGTGCCACCCCGTTCTCTCTAGGAAAGGCAGTGAGTGCAGAGTATGGTAAGGTGCCATTCCCAACACAGCCCCCAGTTAGGGCTTTGCATTTATTTGAGGCCACACCTGGACAGCAGAAGACAACGATTTTATTTTGTTTTATTTTCTCCCTTGCCTGTCCAATCCTTGAGTCCTGTATTGACAGTAGCAGTCAGTTGCAAGCAAAGTAAAAGTTGGCCAGGCATGTGTTTATAACACATCTTTTTTTTTTTTTTTTTTTTTTTTTCAGTACGGTTATTCTGTGCAGAATTAGATTTGCAGCCCACATCTATTATCACACTTAGAGTTTGTTTTCCTAAAACCATTTTTTTTCTGTGAAAATGAACAGAAATGGCAACATAATGGAGGAAGAAGGGGAAAAAAAAGCTAAACAGTGTGGTAAAGGCAACAGTACCTTAGGTTTTATTTCAGGCACTCACGTGCTACTGAAAATGAAAGGGTGAGAGCCACAAGAGGCAAATACACATGGTAAGATCATCTTAGCTCCGAGGGGTGCTGAGCTTTGTCTGTTGCATTCTTTGGGGTAGAAATGAGGCAATTCAAGGTGCTGGTAACTGTGTTCAGACTTTCTTCTCTTCTTATTCACTCTAGTCTGGCTGAAAAACAGACTGCTGACTCTTTCCATCTCTGCAGGTGCTGGGGATTCTGCATCAGGGACCGCAGTCCATGGAAGGTTTTCTCTTCCACCAAAGGAGGAGGAGCAAAGAGGTGCTTCTACCCCCAACAGCCAGGCAGTGACCAGTTTCCCAGCTTGATAGCAAAAATGAAGCCAGTCCCTCATATATACATTGTACATGATAAATATGTGAAATTTTAAAATGATTTTTACTTCGCAAAAGGGCTACTCTTTTAAAAAAATGTAATTTAAAATCATGTAGTTTAAAATCAGAATAATTTAGGTGAAGCTGCTAAACGGCAGGCACTAACACAGTATTGTTATGTGGGAAATTTTCATACTGCACGCAGAGCTATATAACCTTAAATATATCTGTGGAAGCCCCATTCTAAAAGTGTAAATTGTCAGTGAACAAAATGACAGTTTCTGAAGTGTTTTACAAAGATTAAGACTGATGGGCTACAAATAATTGTACGGACGATGAAAAGCTTATTTTATATTTATTTTAGTATTTCTTGGTATCATCACTGACCCTGTAAATTACCCTGTTCCTTTTGGCTGATAGGATGTTCGGCCAGGGTAAGGTGTCTCATCACTGAAAAGGACAGGGAGTCTCTCCATGTAAAGTTACTCCTTTCACACCAGTAAATCCTATCCTGAAGCTGAATTTTCCATCGTCTTTTTCAGAAATATTTTCACATTCCTGTGCAAAGTGGCTTACAAACATGAAAACTGCATGAACTTCCTCCATACCATCCTTTACCTTCTGCTGTAATTCCAGAATGAGTTAATTCTGTAAACATACCTTTAGAAGCTTAACTGAAATTGGACTGGAATGACCAATGTCAGGACATTAACACTGCTTCAAACTGAGAATCAGGAAGAGACTTTCCTTGGTTAACCAAGTTCATTAATGAGCTCCCATCAATAGGAGCTGGAATACATTGGCCCACCAGAGAATTATATTGAGAATAATCAAGGTTTAACAGGCTCAATGAGGCTGAAAAATGTAAGTGCCCTCTGTAGTGTGCAGAGAGGGAACACAGGACTAAATTATGCTTTTTTAGAGGATATTTTTCTCTCTCTGCCTTTATTTCTTATTTCCTTCTGTTCAGGTATGCAACCTCTGAGGACAGTTTTGCTGGGGACTGCTCCCAGGGATCAGGGTGTGATGATGGTCACAGGTTCCTATTCTTGGTTCGTCTATTTTTCTTTGCCTTTCCACTTTTCACAGGAGTTTTCTCATCTTCTTTGTGCTGTGCAAGTCTTTTTAGGCCAACACATTTAGAGGCAGGGAGAAGACAAGGCATGTGGGTAGTGATAGATAGTAATAACCTGTCCATTGCTACCTGTGGGCATTCCGTGTTGCCTTCCAAGGTGTTGATTGGACATGAACATGGTTTCTCCTCCTTTGAGTCAAATTTCCAATTGCTGACTCCTGAACGAGTCGATTGCCATTTGCTTCCCTAGAGAGAAAATTATCTGTACATTGAAAAGAGAGAAATGTCTTGTTTTAATAGATTTATGTGCTTATAACTGAGCCCAGGATGCTTTCAGTTATGGGGTAATATACTCTTGCACCAGGAGGGAGGGAGGGCTGTAAATCAAAGGGAGGGAAAGCAAAGGAGATTTTTCACTGTGAACCTACTATTTTATGTAGGCTAATGAGCACCGGCCCTGGGGAAAGGCAGCCTTTGGTGAGGGTCCCAGTGTGAAAGCCCTGTTGTAGGGGCTGCTTCCACTCTCTCCATCCCGCTACATCTCCAGTGTTTTGCCCAACATGTGCCTGGTCGCTGCCAGTCTAACCCAGGCATCAGTGCAGCTCTGCCTTTGTTTTTCTGCCTCCCGAAATGAAGCGGAAAATTGAAATCAAATACTACGCTGGCTGCACATTCATCAGTGCCTATTTAGAGACACCCCTGGAGTGATCCTTCGGTGCCATGCAGGCTTGCACTCAGGCTTGCAATTTAGGAGCAGTTTAGCCCACAGGAAAATAGCTGAAATGTGTAAACAACTGAAAATAAACCACTGCTGTACTGTCCGGGATGCCTATCTGTTTCAGGGCATAACTGCATCCAATGGGGTGTGGAAAAGTGTGGCTCAGGAAGGATGTGTGGATGATAGGCATTCTCCAAAGAGACTTCCAGGGCATGGCAGTGTGTTCTGTTGTGAGCACTAGTGGTCCGGGAAGCTGCTGTACTGCACTTTGGGGAGACTCTGCTTAAATCTCTCTGTTCTGTAGGTTTCTGTGCATAAGACAGCGCTCCTGAATATGGAGGGCAGGGCTCCACCTGCACAGGGCCAGGTTACAGCAACATGAACTCACATTTTTAGTTCTTTAAAGGCAGGCTTGAGAGCCTAATTTTAGAAAGCCATGTTTCATCATTTTGTTTGGATTTTGGCAAGGACAAAGGAGGCAGCTTGCTAAACTTCAGAAAACATGAGCATCCATTTTCCCCTTCCTTTTTCCTTTTCCTTTCCCCTTCTCTTCTCTCCACACCAGCCACATCTTTTATGAAGCAGTAAGAGAACAACTGGAGCTTCCAGGTGAAGAAACTGAGAACAGGCTGTATGAAACACGGGCTCTGTGAAAGACATGAAATAATGCCCAAGATGTTGTCTTTCAGTAACAAATAGTTAGAGTTTGGATTCCACTAAAGACATTTCCCCAGTGCCATTTACACTCAGATGCATTCAGAATTAGTTGTCTCCATAACTCACTGTTCCAGCCAAACATTTGCCCTTTTTTGCAGCCTTCCTCAGCCTGCTCATGTTGGTTGCCTGCTGGGTAAAGGGGAATTGAAAGGTTTTTGGGGACACCTTTCTCTGCAACGTGTCTGCTGGTGGCAGATTCCATGTCCTTTTGACTCGCTAAGCAGAGCTGAGCTCAAGCCACTGTTCTGTGGCTCGCCACATTACCAACTTTCATTACTCCCTGGCAGTTTGAAGTGGAAAGTGAATTATTAGCACTGTAAACACGCTCTGACCTCCCTGACTGTTTTTAGTCCAAAAAGCTTCTGGAAGATGGGGTGTGAGTGCCACAGCATCAGCCTTTATTAGCTGTGACATTGCTTACCACTTTAACCCATGTTCTGTCATACAAGGAATGACCTCCAAGTGAAATAACCTGGTTTCCTCTGTTTTTCTGCCGTGTTTTTCATCTGTGTCTCTGACTGCAATTATTAAGAACAAACTTGAGTAATTTACTGTTAGCCATGCAGGGAGCAAGGTAAATTAAAAAGAAAGGGACTTATAAAATGATTCTTTTTTCCCCTTTCAGGGGACAATTTTCTCTGGTCTACAGAGAGAACAAATAAGTGCCATCTGATTGCACTTATTTGTTGTAATATATTATGACACGGTCATGAAGAAAGACCGACAAATAGTCTAGTGAAAAGTTGATGGAACTTTTAACTTAGACATCAAAAATTCATAATTACTCAATTTGAAAAAATATTAAAAGACATCAGATTTGATGGAAAATGGAAAAATAATACTAAATTTCTTTTCATATGGCTGCTATTCAGGCCATCTTCCTGATGACTTTATTGGAGATTTCTCACAGGAAACTCTGCAGAGAAGCCAAAAAGGCTCTTCCTCACCTAGAGAAAGGGCAGTGCTTCACCATCCACATCAATCCCACCTCGGACAGTCCTGTAAGTGATCATCCAAGATGGTCTGGGGCCAGTAAATCTGGCAGATTTATTTTAGAGCTCACTCCCCTTCATACTCCCCTGGTAAAACATGCAGTTTACCATTTTATCTCATTTTACCACTGAGGACTTTTCCTGGCTCTACCAGGTGCCAGTTGCTGCAGACTTGCCCAGCAATGGGATAAGCTGTGCAAGGCCATGGGTTTCATTGTAACTTGGCTCCCCTCGGGTGTCTTGCATACAAGTTTTTTGTACCTATTAGAAAGACTGAGCGTAGCCGTAGTAATGAGCTCAGCTCTTGCAAATTGTTAGCTCAGTTTTGGATTGTCACAGGGGGAAATATTTTACATGTCAAATCAGCTACTATTTATGAATTCCATTAATCTTGATCTATATCATGTTCTCATCTGAATATTAAGAAGGTGTGTGCATTTTGACAATTCATATCCTTCTATTAACAGCTGCAGTGAGATGTTCAGATTATTGCAAAATTGGCCTCTTACAGCTGCTGCCAAGGGCATGATCACTTGCAACAAGTTGAATAAATTGCAGCTCCTGCCACAGAAATCACTTCACCAATCACCAATCTTGTTCTGTGCTACCATAGACTGAATGGCCAGTATAGAGTCAGTTTGGGTATGCTAACCCGATTGATGGCTGTGTGGTCAAGTTCCCCACTCCGCACACCACTGCAAGGATTGCAGTGATTTTAAGAAATCCGTAGTGCTTTTTTTAAAAAAAACAAAACAAAAACAAATTCGCACTGGAGCAATAGAAACAGTTATCGTGCCTGTCATCTCAAGTTGAAGAAATCTTTGCATTAATGAGTTAAATAAGTGTATATACCATAAGCGATATATATAGCACTCTGCAAAGTTTTCTTTCCAATATGGGAGTATGCATTTAGTGCGTGTATATGATATCACATGGCATATCTTTAGTGATTGTATGCATGTTTACAGTTAAGTATTTGTGCCTCACTCTTTGCAAAATATAAATTCCATAAAAATGCAATCTGAAGCAGACAAAAGCAGCTTTCACAGAATCATAGAATCCTTAAGGTTGGAAGGGACCCCTAGAGGTCATCTAGTCCAACCCCCCTGTACACGCAGGGTCACTAGAGCACGTGGCACAGGGTGGCATCCAAGCAGGTTTTGAAGATCTCCAGAGAAGGAGACTTCGCAACCTCTCTGGGCAGCCTGTTCCAGTGCTCTGTCACCCTCACTGTCAAGAATTTTTTCCTAAAGTTCCTGTGGAACTTTTGGTGCTTCAGTTTGTGGCCATTACCTCTAGTTCTGTCGGTGGCCACCAGTGAAAAGAGGCCAGCACCATCCTCCTCCCTCCCTCCCTTGAGGTACTTATAGACACTGATCAGGTCCCCTCTCAGCCTTCTCTTCTCCAGGCTGAACAGGCCCAGCTCCCTCAGCCTCTCCTCATAGGGCAGATGTTCCAGGCCCCTGATCATCCCTGTAGCCCTGCGCTGGACTCTCTCCAGCAGCTCAACTGGAGTAGCTCAGCTTTCTCCGACACTAGAGTGTTTGGGTGGGAGTCATGCATAGTTAAATCTCATCCTATGGAAAGTAAGTTTGTTTTCCTGTACAAAAGGTCTCTAAAAGTGAAGGAAGCATTTCCCACATGCTAAATCAGCTATGGAAATGGTCTTGCTCATAGGCAGTGTTTTGAAACCCTGAACCCCATACACAGCAGCCCTCCCTGCTATAACGAGCATTGTACACACACGCACATCCCCCACATTGACATTTTGTGTGTGTGAGGGTATGTTTACAAATACATGGAGAGATTCAGAAACTTGCTCAGTCACGCAGAAGTCCGTGATGAGAGCCAGACTTTGAAACCAGTATGCCTAAGTCTGGGATCTTCTCACATGCCTGCATTGACTTTATGCAAAATTCTACCCTCTCCATCCTTCTTTCCTGGATGTGTCATGTATGCAATAGTATTCTCTGAAATTGACATTTTAAGATATACTTCTGGTTTCACTGGTTCTCATAAAAGCTCACTAGTTCAGGCATGCATAGCTAATGCATCTTTAGAAAATGCTTTAGCCTGATGTAAAGAAGGATATATTTGTTGACGCAGTCCTTTACTGAACAGAAAAATCACTAACAAGTATTAACATGATGTCCACTTGGAAGTATATAAAATATGGGCTTTGCTTCTCCTTAGGCTAATTTACCTTCTGGGTCAGGAGGAATGTGAGCAGTTGAACATAAAACCCTCAGAAAGGGCTTCAAAGTGCAGAGTTCAGGTTCAAGTGAGCTAGCTACAATAGACCTGACTCAAACACCTTGGGTAAACGAGCATTTTACACTCACTGAGAACTCACCTGATTCCATCTGGGCTTGAAATAGAGAAATAAAAGTGTCATTTGCCTTTAGCCGAAGATGTAGATGGGTATTTGCCCATGGGCCTCCTGCTGGACAGCTTTGTTCTGTCTGTGTAAAGCCCATATGACTTCAGATTCCCTTCATAGGTGTAAATAACTAAGAGCGGATGTACAACAAAGGTGCTGAAGGTGTCATGTATAGTAATGTTCATTTGAGGCTGTGCTGATCTCAGATAAAAAACTTCTTGTATACAAAAGCTTTGCAGAACCTGAGCTCAAGTGTTGAGGAAATAATTCCTTCTAACAAGGAGTAAAATCTTTTATTCGTTGGGCTGGTCATTTTTTAAGGATATGAAGCTCTCTCTATTGCAAAGCATTGGAAAGAAAGGCTAACAAAAGAATTGATTTGATGGAAAAGGGAACAGCCCAGGGAAAGAAATAAAAAGGTAACTTCAGTTACTAATTATTGTAGGCACTACCTATAAATGCTGTAATTCTTAAAAAATGCAATGTGCAAATCAAATAGATCAGGTCTGTGCGTGCAACAGTGCAGTCAGCAAAAGCTCAAACCTGTGTCACTGGAGCAGAAGGGTTTGGGGTTTTGCTGAGACAGCTCCTGGCAATTTACACTGTTAAGTCATTTGTAGCTATAATTCAGTATTTATAAAGCTCAATGCTCGTGTAATTTAACGTAAGAGTTATCAAATGCCGGTCAAGGGAGCTGGATTATGGGAGCACAAGAAACTTTCATAGTCCACAGAAGAAAAAGATCCATTCTGTACCAAGTCAGAAAGAGCAAAGAGCGCTTTGACTTTATATATGTATACTTTACTGATGACAGAGAAAGGGAGCTATGTAGTCTGCTAACTGAGAAGCAGCAGAGGCTGAGTCAGAAGACTATCATGACTTGTTTTGAGGAATGAAGAATTAGGATATTAGGATGAAGAAAAAAAACTATCTCCTTGCAATATACATAAAAATCTACTGCAGTGAAAAATGTAGGTTATTAATTTTAATAATGTCCATATTAACAGTTCTGTATATGACATATCATTTTGATAAAATCTGAGATGAACGTGGAAGGCAAGTGAAGGATGAATTACATCCTGCTGGAGCTTAGCCATGCTGGCCATAGTGAGCTACATCTTTTTTAAAACTGCTCCTTCAGTTCTGTAGGAGATTTGGGTTTATTTTGCATTAATGATATTTATTGAAATTGCTGAGTAAGCTCTGTTCATTGAGTAACCTTCTTCTTTCAGCCATGGCATCAGATATTAAATGTAAGACATTAAAAAGCTCAATGTAACTTAAAAAAAAAAAAAAAAAAAAGAAAAGAAATTGAGGGAAATGCTACCAGAACAGACGTGAATCATTCCTATTACTGCCAGCTGAACTATCTTTTGGTATTACATTTCAGGTTTGTATGATCTGCTTTAAATATGTGGGCCCTTTAAATGGATTTTAATATCTCTGAGAACATCGAGGGATTTTGCAGTTCAACATTTATAAAGCTCGGCTTATGTGGATACAGTTTATTAAAAGCAGGTTCTGCTTGAAAGATCTATTAAGCTACCACGCTTAGAGGAAGAGATGAATGAACTGTCCATAGCATGTCAGAACTTATTTGTGAGAATGTTATTTTTTTGCTTTAGTGAATACCAGATGAAAAATGTGCCAGTTAGGACAGATCTTTTTATGGGTCATATGTCCTTTCCTACAGTAGAGTCTTAGCAGACTGCCAGAAAGAACTGCTGTGTTGCATTAAACCAAACCCCTGCTTATCACAAGCACTTGCTGGATTCATCTCGTGTGGGCTATATCAAGGGTGTACACCATGGATTGGCTGTAGGATATTTCCTACAAAGTTGATCATATTTGACGGAAATACTCCAAATCAAGTGGAAACAAACACAGCTTGAGCTGAACTATCGCTTTGATTCATTACTGACTCCAAAGAGTGACATACAGCACACCTTATTTCAAGCTTGACTCCAGTCCTAGGTCACAGGTGCTCTCAGCCCTGGCCAGGTTGGCAGGGACCATGGGAAGTAACTTCCCCAACCTCCTGCTCAGGGATCATCTCTGAGTGACTTAAGTTCAGAGGCTGAAAAACAGTTTTTTGTTAAGTGACTCTCTGAGATACTGCAGGTATGTATTTCAGAAAGCATAGATGGGCCTTGGAAACATGAGAAAGATCCTGCTTTTAGTAGCAGAACATTTTTTAGAAGGCAATCATTCCATTTGTAAACCCTCCATCTGGATCCTCAAAAGAAGAGGTCACTGAGCACCTTCTAAGGACAAGCCAGGGAATTAAAATCCCTTAAACAGTGAAGTCATAGACTCCATACCGGTATGTGCTGTATTGCAAATTATTATTTTTCTTACACATTATACATAATCATCTTATTATTTTTCCTACTGCTGAAACTTTTCCTCAACACAACAAGCAATCAAGTATCTTCTTTCTCTTAGACAGTCTTCTTAATTAGCTGGTCTACTTAAACTCTTCAAAAATATTTTTTAACTTTTGAAGACTGCTGTTTCTGTTTTAGTGCTGAAGAAAGCTTCCTGTGCCAAAAATCATGTTTATTTTTCTCAGCTATATTAATTGGCCTTGCAGAAGACAACCTCCTCCCACGGACATTGCTATAATTACATCATGAGATTCATTACCACCAGGCATTCAGAAAAAGATAAATATGTTGAGAACAGGACTATCTTATAATGCTACTTATAATAGCATCTGGAGGACATATCAGGAAAGAAGGATTCTTTTCTTACCTTGTTCATTGCACATTTTTCTTAAATTGACAGTTAGTGATAGAATACTAAGTTAGATGGATCTTTGGTCTGAGTGAGGACAGTTCATATTATACTCTTGCAGATTAATTACTGTCAAAATTCTATTCCCTGGATAAGTTGTTCATCAAGAATCTGTTTAACTATCTCTTAGTTAAGTTAAAAAAGAGAGCTATGTTTCACATTTATAAACAGGAAAAAGGAAATCTATGGGATTTTAAGATTAACATCTGAAAATGCACAGCACAAGTTCCTGTGTAAACACACATTTGCCACAGACGTTCTTTTGGAGCAAAAATAAATCAGCACTCAGAAAATAAATAGCAAGAGTCTTGAGTCTGGTCAAAGCAGGTGACCAAGTAGTTGTTCCATGAGTTCTGTTTGGCAGCAGAAGTCCATTTCTAATTAGGCATTATCTTACATGGGTAGCATGTTTAAAATGCAAGAAATGTACTGTCTGGGTATTGCATTATCTGCCTGTTCTTCGCGTTAACTCATTCTTGTCATTCACCGTTGTACGCAAGTCTGATAAGAGCAGTGTTTCTTTAATTGTATCCAGATTTCTGCAGGGCCAAATATCAACAATAAAACAGAGTTGAGAATCTTTGACCGAAAAGAGAAATGTAGGCTTTTGTAATGTGTGTGTTCTTCCTCATCCTTGTTAAATTGCGAAGTCTGGATTAGGTTATGCATTTCTCTCCACCGTATGGGGTCACCTACTGTCCTTTTCATTTCTTCTTGTTTAAAGGAGTATATGCTATGCAGAAGGACTTAGTCCTTTACCGGATGTGATATGAATCAGTTATTTAGCTTTTTATGGTATCATTATGACTCCTTTCTTCTCTTGTCTACAATGACTGATAAAAAGATAGATAAGAGCCTCCTTTCTATGATCTAAGAGGACAATCCAGAGTTTGCAGGGTCCAGTCTGGCCTCAGGAACTGTTTCCAGGGAACAGGTGTTCATTCTTACCAATCATATTGTCAAAGAGTGCCATTACCTTTTTTTTTTTAAAAAAAAAAAAAAAAAGATTCTTTTGGTTTAAATAACTATACAGATCTGCCTGTTGTGCTAAATTCTTATTTCAGCCTACCCAGTACAACCACAGCTTTGTAAACAGAAGGAAAATTTGGCCCTACATATATTTTAAAGATTAACTTGTTTTGGCCACAACTACAGTAAATATTATCTTGGGGATAACATAATTACCAAAGTTACAGCTTTTTCTCTTGTTATCCTTTAAATAAAATTCACTCTGTTTTCATATGGCTAACTAATGCTTCAAATTTCGTTTTTTCATTTCTAGTGTGCTATTTCGTGTGCAATTTCCTCATTGCATGCTTCCATTTTTTGAGCGCTTTTGAAAAGCAAGAACAGTTTCACTGAAAGCACAATGAAAACAGTCTTACCTGTTTCCCTCCTCGAAAGTGCAGCTGGGCATGTGCAGTAAGTTGGCACATGCACCAATGAAAGAACTGTTTTTCCCCTATAGTAATTCAAGCTGTCTTTTCCAACTTCACCTGAAAGATCTTCCAAGGATTGGGATTCCTTTCCAGCCTGTGGCTCTTTGGCATTGTGATAATATGTCCAAATGGGAAAGAAATGAGTATGGCTGCTGTTAGCCAGAGACCAAAGAATAAACAGAGAATAACTGGCCCACAGTGTGAATATTGATAAATATATAAACACTCCCAAACCTTGCCAAATGCCTAACTGGAGCATGAGGTTTTCTCCAAACATTTGAGATGTTAGAATTTTTCTGACCTCAGAATTATCTCAAGGGAAAACACACCTTAACTGAAATCCCTTTCTTTGCAATGAAATATGTCTTCCTCCATTTTTCTGTGCAGCCGGGAATTGTGTCCCTTGCTTGCCTAAACCCTGGCATCTGCTTTTCAGGACTGCAAGCATTCTTGCGAATGCAGTGCTCCAGCTCTGAGCTTGACATGCTGCTTCGTTTCAATTCATAATTATCGGTCTTATTGATGGGCAATAACATTTTATTTAAATTTTTTATTTTCACAGTGTTACCTTCAAAGCTTTTGTTTTCTTCTGCAGTGATTGCGTGGATTTTCAAGCCAGGGGAACAGTTAGGGTCTTCCAGGGCAACTTCTACATAATGCAGGCAATATAGCTTTGCCCTGGTTGCTCCTGCTGTCATTCAGCTCCCCTGTGGATGAGCTAGGACCCACATCTGGCAACAGTTTAAGGACGCTGGCTGAGTAATGTGGAAGTATCTTAGCAGGCCTTGACTTTAGAAAACTATAGGCAACCTTCTCCTTCCTTTCATGTGTGATAACTTCTAAGGTACTTCTAAGGCTGCCTAAATAAGCAGCCTTAGTGACTGTGATAGCTAGGTGGATGTTTTCCCTCAGAGAGTGGCAACATAATTCTCATAAAGCCATCAGAAAGTAACAATCATCCAGTTATTAAGATCACTGAGGCTGCTTCTTATTTAGTGCAATGTTACCTGCCTGTTTCCTTGCAAGCCCAGGAAGTGCATTAGGAACAGTGTCTGCCAGAGCCAGGATCCCAGGACTGGGCAGAGCTTGGGGCTGCTCTTCAGTGTATATTGCTCCTGCCTCCTTGTATAAAACTCTGCCAAAGTAAACGTTGTGTGAAATGTCCTGATCAGATGGCGTTTCATGGTACCTGCCTATATCAGGCACAGGGCCTCCGAGATGATACTCAGCTTTACTCCCATGAAGATGCTCAGCTGAGGTTATCAAATAGAGACACGGAAAAGAAACAAAACCAAAAGCAACCACACTCACCCGAACTAATTAAAGCATCAGTGGGGGGCAGTGTTGGTTCATAAGTAAGGTGTTGAACTGCGAACACTTGAAACTGCAACATTGCAGCATCAGGGGGATATTTCACAAGAAAAAGAGGATTGGTAGCCTAATGTTTGACATGCTGCCGTAGGCAGAACCCCCCGCCCCGGGTCCTGTTGCTACTTTCTGAGGGAAGTAAATGCCCAAAGACTGGCCCCAGCATGGTTGACGATGCTGCAGTGAAAGCTTTGACCAACCAGTAGCAATGAGAATAAGAGTCTGTGGAACACCTGCCCAAGGCATCTTGTCAGGAGTTTGCTTTTCTTATGGATGGAAAGATCTGGGTAGCCATCCACCAACGCTGGGCTGGGCATTTCTTTCAGAAACAAATGAATGAGTGGGTGTTAAAGCAGGAAAGAGGAATTTGTACCCCCAAATTTTCCATGGGGTGCTCTGTCCCTTTGTCCTCTCAAAAAGAGCTCCTTGCAAGGCTGAGAAAAGCCTCATGTAATTTCCATCATAGTTTGTGACAAAGGAATTGAACCATAGAGGTGACAGCTACATAAGACTGTGTATACAAGACCAAATGTATATGCATATAAATATAATACATATATCATTGTTTTGAACCCCTGTACATAGTTCCCAGTTCTCTTATACTGTATCTGAGTTTCCACTTCTGGGATCAGGCTTTCAAAAGTGTTTGGAGCTGCAGGAAAGTCTGCTGCTCCTTCTGTGTCGTGTCTGAAATTTCCCTTCAATATTCCTTTTGTTTTTAGCAAAATGTCTGAGCCTGTGTGCTGAAAATCCTGTGAAAATGCAAAGGAATTGCTTATCACAGTTATTTTGCGAATTTGCTTTGATTTTCACTAGACTTTTAAGGAAAAACAGAGCAATACTGCTGTTTATTGACAGCTGTTTCAAGGTGTTTCGTTTGAATCAGTTATGCATTAAAACCAAGGCAATAAGAGTCAGGGAATGTACCATGAATTCTTCTTCTTCTTTCTTCCTGTATGCATTGTGGTGTGTCTGCTCAAACATGCTGGAAGCTTCATAGAAAGTTTTATTTATTAGAGCCATAGTGGCTATCAGAGCATTCATGGATTTGCTTTCACTTCAGAGGTGACATTGGATGAAGCTGAATGTTACCAAGTTAACATGCAGAGGCCATCCTATCCAAAAAAAAAAAAAAAAAGAAAGGAAGAGAGATTGGTGGCCATTAATCACTTATAAGAAGTGTTTTTAGTATTTTTAATAATACGTACATCATTTCTCTATGTTATGCATGAAGAATGAAGAAGACCCTCTGTGAAACAGGCTTCATTTTCAGTTGGTGAATCTGAATGTTCAAATATAGAAATGTTTCTGAGTAAACATTTTGTTTCAGACTTTTGGAATACAGCATCCCATGCTTCAGTGATTGTTCAGAACCACAAACTTGGTACCTCCCCTGGATGATGGAGACAAACAAACAAATTGTAATTAGGATTTTACGTTTACTTTCTATCTTTTTTTTTTTTTTTGTAGCTGCAAAGTTCTTTTGCACAAAGGAACGTGTGACTGAGGCCAAGCTGGAAATGGAAATTTGAAAAGCAAAAAAAAAAAAAAAATTCTTTTCCATGCCCTCCAAAATCTAAATCTCTAATGGCTGAAGGTGAAAAAGTTCCTACAAATATATTGTTGAAGGGTCAAAGGCCACCAAAATACTTATAATAAAGAAAAGCTTTGAAACAACACAGGTTTGGTTCTCTCAAACAAATACACTTCTTTAGTTCAAACATATAAAAATTCTCATTAAGTTCAATATGTTGCAGCACACTGCGGAAAAGTTATGTACCACATCTTTGCTGGGCTGGGCCCCTGTTTGCAACCAGAAAGTTTTTGTATTGAAAAGACTTTGAATAGTGTTGACAAGACATTTGAGGCTACCAAAGAGTGAGGTTTGGGACAGTGATCATCAGAAAGCTAATTTATTCTGAGAAGCTTAATCAATCCCAGTGACCAGGTTGCTTATAATAAGATGGTTCCAAGCTTTCTGAACCAGTAATCTCATCTTAGTATATGTCTTATGTAGCCATGCCTTGTCTACTTAAATTACAAAGGTTTCAGGTGGTACCTCCATCTGAGCGAGATTTGGAATTTGCATTCTTACAGATATATTTTAGAAAGAAAGTGAACTACCATACTAGGAATTGGGCGCAAGTTTTTTCTAGCCTGGGTTATGGTAAATAGGAGCATGTCCCTTGAGATCCAGTATACTTGGGAGGATGCACAGGACTTGGGAGCTCCTCCCGAGCCTGCCTCCCCTGGATGGTGGTAATGGGAAAATAATTGCATAATTTTCCATCTGTCTGGAAAACCAATGCCACGCAGGTTTTCATTTCTGTGCTGGTCTGCTAAGAAACTGTGTCTTTCAGCAAGGCAGGAGCACCTACCTCTTATCAGATGCATCACGTTTAGAGAGCACAAAGCTGATCCTTCGGGTTATAAAGCAACCAGGAGAGAAATGGGGTGCTTCTTCCCTCCCAGTTTCCATGGCAACTCATCATCACCCCCCTAGACCAAGGAACCCAAAGAGCACAGTTGGATGTGGGAGACGGCAATGGGGTTGCCCATCACACCACGATTTCTGAGCCGGCTTGGAAGGGATGCTGCACTCACAGCCGCAGCAGCAACAGCCCCAATCCAGCCGAAGGATCAGGGAAAAGAGGAGGGACAGGAGGGTGCATGCATGTGTGAGCAGTGGGGGGAATTAGTTAGACATCCAAAGGACAGCTGTGATTTCCAAAAATATCCTTCCCACGGGCTGAGCTGCCGATGTGTCACTATTTATCAGCGGACCAGGCCATCTGCTGCAGTGTTTCCCTGGAAACTCCTTACTTCTCCCCATCCCTCCCCCTTTTCCATCTTTTGCTAGCAGAGTGGGCGAGTGCCCTCCCATGCACAAAGCATGGAAGTGAAATGAAAGCTGCTCCCAGTGACGTTGGCACTTTCTAACACAGGGAATCCCTAAGCGGGAAGAAATCCTCCTGAGCGCCAAGGCGAGGAGCAAGCCGTGATCCATAAAAAATTACAGAAAGAAATGGAATTTCCACAGTGTACAACGCGTGCTTCTCCATCATTATCTGGCTTTAGAGATATCGCTCTCTCCTGCAAATTGCTCTCTTGGGGGGAAACAGAAGAACAGGTTTATATGTAAATGTTTTAGGCTGCAGTAGCATCACTGCCACACATTGCTTTCCCTTTTCCAAGCAAAACTTGAGAAATGTGGAACACGCAAAGCTTGAACACAGGGATTTTTTAGGTCTGCTAGACTCCGTGTCTAGCAAGGGGCCAAAACCGCATCATACAAGTGACAATAATGCAATAATGGATTCACTTCAAAATTAGAATTTCTTTGCAATGGAAGGAATTCACATAAGTACATTGGCATGTCTTATTTTTAATTTCCTTTGTGTGTATTTTTGTATGAAATAAGTACCTCTAAGGTAGGTACTGGTGGTGCCATTAGAAATGGCAAACTATGAAAGGATACATGCTCCCTTCAAGATCCCGTTTGAACATGTGAAATGTTCATCTCATATTTATTGATTTTCTCCTTATGAAAAAAAGAAAAATTCTAAAGGCAACAGATGTTTCCAGAAGCGCCGTGAACTGCTCTTCCAATTTCTGCTGTGAATCTGGCATAGGGATGCTGAGAAATACTGTATTTTCAGCGATCAACTAACTTCTGCTGAAACTATGCACCCCACTCTCTGAAAAAAAGAAGAAAAAAAAAGAAAAAACGGTCAGGTATTGATTTGTTTTGTATATGCCCCCCTCTCTCTCATATTATTTTAGAGTTTTTTTTTTCAGATTGATGCAGAGAGCTTCATTTTGCCTGTACTGTATCTGAAGAAACAGAAACATCAACCTTGAAGTATTAGTATTCCTCATAACAACATTTTGAAGACCAGTAATCTTAAAATTAAGATTTCTGAAGCTAAACTTAACAGAATAGTTACTCTGACCTACAGAAATCCTTTTGAATAAAAAGAAAAAATGAAGTATTTTTTCAGTGTTAAGCATTCTTACTGAAAAAAAGAGATGCATTTGTTTTGTCCATTGAACCCTTCCATTCTAGCCATTATTTCAGACCTTTTCATCCAGTAGACGTCAAATTCCAGCAAGTCCCAATTCCTTAAAGGCAAAATACAGCATGTGTGGACATGAATTCAAACCTCATTTTATCCAAAATACTTTTTGACATATTTTTTGGTCTTTCTCCAAAACTGATCTAGAAATAGATTTCCTCCCTTCAGACTACCTGGCAAGCTTGCAGGCTTTTCTACCTTCTATTTTGGCACTTCAGAATCAATATACTGATTTACCAATTTATTTTGTTTGTTCTCTTTACTTTTTAGGGAATTAATTAGAAAAGTCCAGGTAATCAGCTTTTTCAGTTTCATTGCTTTATAAAAATCTAATAATGCTATTAAGAAACCAAAAATTTTGGATGATAATAACTTAATTGCAAAATTGAAATAAGGACATGATATTTACTTTTTTGTATCCAAAAGAAGAACCTGAATAAACCTACTGTTCTTATCAGTCATCAAACTGATGATGCATTATTGATCTATTTGGGTTATTAGAAAATGCATACCTGAGAAGATCAAAACTGATTATGTATGGTCCAGAATTCTACCTGTTATATTTACCCAAAAAGATATCAACATCATTCTGTGGTTTGTTTTTAGAAGTCCTTGCTTGCATGTTTGTTTTTTAATTAAGGGAAATTTCACAACTGCATTCAGAACAGAGCAGAAACACAGTTAATGATTCAATAAATGCTAGATATGTGGCAGAAGTGTGCATTCAGATTCAGAAGTGAACTTCTCTACAGTCGTGATCATAAATCATGTTTGTTCTTGGAACATCCAAATATTACAGCTCTTATTTTTGGTCCAGAAGTAGCCATTTGGGTTTGCATTTATATTTCATTGCTGGTAGTTATTTATGTGTCGCTTATTACTTCTGTATCTCGATCACTCTAGGGGCCATAGCTGCAGTGCTAGTAGAGCCTAATGGTCACATATCAATGACCGTAGAAAGCTAAACCAAAGCAGGAACACTTGCATACTAGCCACTAGCGAAATGCAGATTATTGAGTAGGTTGTATAATTTCCTCCAGAAATAAGTAGAGTATACTTGATTTATTACCAGTAAGCAGTGGGAGGTGTATGAGCCAAACAAAGTGAATATTGGCGATGCAATGCTCACTGGAAATCTGCAGAATTGGACTCATCCACTGAGCAAAATTGTGGGTAATTTGAAAGAATGAATTCTTTGTGAAAGGAAATACAGGCAGATTAGCTAAGTGAGCAAAGACGTTGTTGCTCTTAACGCAACTTATTTATGTTAATCAATTTACCCTTTTTGGAATGTATGTAGTTAGCAACGTTTGGTGCAGAGACCCTGCATAAACCAGAGCCTCTGTTAAGTCCTGGACATTTACTAGGAGGAAGATCTGTTTATTTGGGTACACAAGCTCATGTTTCGAAAATAGTCTGTGACTCGCCATTGGGAGCTGGGAGAGACAGATGAGAGATGGGCCAGCTTTTTTGTTCTGATTTAGATAACAGGATGTGTCTGTCCTTTATTAGTTGTTTCTGGTAGATTACTCTGGACCTCTGCAATATTTTCCTTTGGTCAGAGGCTTCCCGGGAGGGTTGTGATCAGATTCTGTCCCTGCCAGCCAAAAAAGAGATAACTGCTACACCAAGCATAAAACTAGTGCTCTGCTTGTGCAATCACTTGGAGAACATAAAAATCATCCCACAACTTTCCAGAAGTACTAATGATTACATCATATAGTCTAGGTCCTGGCAGGTTGTTGTCATAAGACAAAGCAAATGAGTTCTTGGTACTGAGATGCAGCCTCATGCTTAAGGAATTTCGTATAGTAATTAATCATATAAAAAGGAAATAAACTGATAAATGGTTGCCCTTTCACAGGGAACACCATTTGTGAAAGGGTCTGGTGGGCTGACTTTGGCTCTCTGTTGCATATGGGAAGAATGGCACAGTGTTCCCTTAAGCCACGTTCAAGGGCTGTATGCCTCAAGCCTACACTCAATCTATGGTGGCTTGGCTATGACCATATTTATTTTCTTTCGGGGGAAGTAATAAGCTTGTGTGTGTGTGTGTATTTAATTATTAATATCTTATTCATGTGTGTGTGAAATAGCATTGTTAATATCCTGCTTAATGCATAAACATTCTGTATATCTGGAGCCTGCCCTGGTGGTTTGCCTTGCCCTCTTGATGGTGACTTTAAAGCCTGTAGAGCCAGGTTAAGCACCAAGCTTGTCCCTATGACCTTGCTTTCACTGGAGAGTTTAGATTTCTAACTGCTAGGGGAAGGCTTCCTTTAAACAAGCCTGAGGATATCAGGTTTTCAAAGTTTGGACTGCAACAGCTGTTTGTAAATACTTTTGTCAAAGACTAATGGTTGCTGCAGTTACCTATTCTCAGTTACCTATTAATTCTCTGCATGACAGAAAGTCCGTGTGAAGGTTTGAATCTGAGTGAAATCTCCAGAAGATGGATTAAGAAGGGGAGCCAGCTGGAAGTCTTATAGGCCATAAGAAAGTCAAAAATCAGCCCTGAGATCAGTCTAAGTGTCCTAGCAGGATTTTGGTTGAATGAGCAGAAAGAGAGACTCTGATTAAAAGAAAAGCAGTTTCTACAGGGGTATGTTTCTCTTATCTCTTTTGAGGTCCTATATCTCTTTCCTTCATCTTACATTCTTAGTAAAATAAATTCATTCTTTATTCCTCACATAAGATTTGCATAAGGCTGGGCATGATGTTGGGCTTGCTGGCTAACCACAGGTATTGCAATCCTAAGAATGACAGTCCACAAATATATCTGAAACTGCTCTTGAAAGTTCAATGGAATTATCCCTTTAATGCGTTATTCTTTAATGCAGGTGTTCCTCAACCACAGTGTTACGTTTTGTCTGGAACTTGGACACAGTTTGCCCATTTGGGATAGGTATTTCCTGTTGGCAGGTCTTAGCAATAACATCCTGGCACAGAGCAGAAAGGAGAGAGCTCAAAGATCTCCTTCAATTAGTACCACAAGGACAAGGGGGGGAAAAAAAAAGTTACCTCCTTAGATCTCCAAAAATACAGCAAAAATATTTGCAGCAAGGTGAACAAGTAATTCCTAGAGATTCATTCAGCTTTACATGTGATTTTTTTTCGCCTACAGTACTGTGGATTTATTTTCATCTTAGAAGTGCCATAAGTAGTGTGGCATGTAGGACAGTGTGAGACTGTCCTTGAATGCTGATTATCAAGTCTGTGCCAGTCATAAAAACTGCTAGCAGATGTTAATATACAGATATTACTACAAAAAGGTCATGATACTGTAATTATAATTATTCCAAAAGGGTGGTGCTTCTTTACCCATTTGCGATACAGCAATTTTTGCTTCAGTGATGAATGTACCATGCACCCTCTGTGTGCCTTTTTAATCGAAAGCTGAAACTCATGTCAGTATGATTTTCCCATGTAGTGAGCATGGTTAAGTATGTTGTTTATAGCAGTCCAAAGTTTGGATTTTAGTATTTACACCAGAACAATTACGCAAGAATCTTGTGGGCACAATTTGAAGGTTGTTCAGCCATTTATCTGTTCTCTCAAAGAAATCACTTTCTTCTTTGTGAAGTAAAGGACCTTAGATTGTAGAGCACCTGCTTAGTTTTAAAACAAAAATGAAACTGCTGCGGGTTGATTCATTTCACTGACATTTTTCTTTTGAGGTTCAGAGGCACAGGTTTGAAAGCCTCCTCATATCCTCTTCTACAGTCCAATTGACTGTAATTGGATTACATAGTTGGAAATGTTTTTTTATTGTTAGTTGCCCAGTTGCACACAGTTTGCACAGTTGTCCATGTATAGGACAATGCCTTAGACAGGGAACAGCTGAAATGCATGCATATGGGAAAAAAAAAGGTCTTTTATCAAAATAGCAAAATACCAGCTAGAAATCATAACCTTCCTTCAGTTATGTTGATATACAGGCCCAGAGGCATCCAAAGATTTTGTTATTAGTGTCCCCATGGATAAGATCTAGCACACTCATATGACTGCCTCATCCCATGGTTTAGGAAGATAGCTGGTGCAAACTGTCTCCAATGCACCTAAGTCATGGGCCTTGCTCAGGATGGGGCCAAGGCCTTCAAGGTCCAGGACACCTTTCTTCCCACAGATTAGAAGGGTTGGGACATTAGTATGTAATGAGCAACTGCATTTTTTGCACTGGTGTTTTATTCCTAGTGTTGAGGCTAGTCTTCAGCACAGTCTTATTTGGAGGTTTTAAAACAGCAAGGATGTGTTCATTTTCCTCGCTTCTGGCAGAGATACTTGTGGAACAAGGGCAGTCTTTGACCTCCTCCTACTGCTTGAATTACCTGGGTCATCAACCTAATGGGCAGTTCCTGAACATCTCCAGGTTGAGGGGTCAGGCAGGGAGCTGCAGGGGCTCGTCTTCTGAACCTTTTTGTATTATTGGAAGAAGCATCGTCTTCCAGCAAGCAGCCAAGGGGAGCATACACTGCATCATGCCGCAGAAGGAGCACTCAGCTGTGGAGGACATTTCTCACAGAGTCCTAAAAATGATTTTGCTGTCAAGCTTATACTGAGTGAATGAATGAATGAATGAATGAATGGATGAATGAATGAATGAATGAATGAATGAATGAATAAATAAATAAATAAATAAATAAGGACAAGGAAATTCTCCTCCAGATCTGATCTCTCCTCAAACTGCCTAGAGTTGAGCCTATGGGGCCAGTGGAGCCTGTACAATGTCAATACTGGATTGAGCCAGGCAGCGTAGATCCAAGGGACTTACTGAGCAGTCCATCAGAGATGCTATTAGCTGATGGTTGGGGTTTTCTGATTTGTTTTTTCCACTCTCCCCCATAATCTCTTTGTTTCCCGAGGCTGTTCCTTCCATACTATTTATGTCAATAACAGTTTGAATAAGGAAGAGCCTTCCTGTAACATTCATGTTCCTCATCTCCAGGCGTGACTCACACTGAGTACTGGGGCTTTAGGCATGCCAGGATCCTCCTTCCCATAAGTTTCTGCCTCTGCATTGTTCAGAAATGTGCTCTTAACCCGCAGCATCCTGAAAGGATGCATCTTCATCACCGGATTTGACTGTGTAGCGTAATAGCATCACCAGTGGATGGGAAATCAGTGCTGACTCGCAAATTCATCACAGGAATGTACTTCCGGCACTCTAACACTGGCTATAGAATAAGGTGAAAGGTAAAAGCAAATGTATCATAGATAGGTAGTGGTGCCTCACACTTTCCGTAACAAATCTCACCTTTTGAGAACTGAGAATTGAAGAAAGGTTCTCCAAAGCGACACAAACTCCTAAGCTAAATAATGGCACCAAAGTGTGGGGATCAATAAGGTATGGTTTGGTACAGATCTGGTTAGATCACAAAAGAATGTTAATCCTTGTCCACAGAGAACATGTGTTTTGCCTTTCAGCTCAGCCAAAGTAAGGTCATTTATATATCATGGTGTATAGATAGAAATAGGTGAATTGACAGACAGACAAATAAATGCTGTATATAAACACTTAGAAATTATTTAATGCAACAAAATTGCTAAGTAAAACTACTCCAATAAATACTATCAGTGTCTCAGCTAAACGTTATGCACTGAGTCTCATCAGGAGGAAATTGTTACAACCCCAATGGCAATTGCCAATGAAATCATATTGCAAGCTACAAAACCCACTGTTTCAGACTTCAGCCAGAATGGAATATTGGGTGCTCTAGTATGACCTTCTGTGTAGCAAAACCTCACATTTTACTTCACAGTTTGACCCCAAATCCCATGTTCTGGTTGATCTGCAGTGTGTCTACAGAAATTCAGCCTGCTTTGAGTAAAGATTCAAAGGACATAGAATTAGTATGATCTCTGGGAATTTAATGTTAGAACGAATCTCTATTCAGTTTTAATGTTAAAATGGAAATAATTAGTGGGTTTTTTTAATGCAGCTTCATTTTAGTCTGAATCTGTCTTTACCACTCAAGCATTACCTAGAGTTAGCCTTACCATATGGCTTAGTATATCTTTGCTTTGACATCAACACTGGCTTAAGGAGACTTTTTGTGCTCATGCTGCTCTCAGTAGCTTTTCTGCATTTCCATTCACATCTTTTTTTGTGGCCAACCTTTGGTGAGGACTGGACAGTAAATTAGGTCAGGATTTCACTTGTAATATTGTTCTTTATCCTTTTATTGATCTAACTTTCATTCTCAGAAACAGTTCACACAGCTGAAGGAATAGTGTGGAGAAAGGTATGGCAACTGGATTGGAATAGCAGGAAAGTGATCATATATTGCCAAGATGAAAGTAGATAGTCTCACATATCTGTCTTCTAAAGAATTATCAATAATCTTCTTCCAGGGAAATTGTATAATTAATTCACCTCTCAGCTTTCTTTTAGTTAAGTTAAACAATACAAACTTTAGTCTTTCAGGAGGAGCATGAGGTTTATTGATTCCAAGTAGCATTTTAGATTCTTTTCCTCATGTTCCTCACTGTGCTTTATGAAAATGTGACCGCTGGAATTAGACACTGACTTCCAATAGTTCCCCGAAGATGCAGTTGCCCTCTCTCTCCTTCTCTTAGACATTCCTGTATTTCATAAAACCAAGGACAGTGCTGACTTTCTTTAGCCATCATGGCTATCTAGCTGCTCATCTACAGCATTTCCTACGTTCCTAACTGTCTGTAATGTTTCATTATGTCACTTGTAAAGTAATTGGCATTTTCTCTTAATACTACCTAGACCAGAGTGTTTTGAGGCTGTTTATCTCCTCCCACTTTGAGTCTTTCTGCTGGCCACTAGGCCTGAAGTAGAAGATTCAAACGGTTTATTTTAGTGCCTATTCCTCAGTTTGGGCTCAAGGGTGGATTAGCTAGGTGCCTTTGCAATTGAAGCATTTGGTAGCAGCCAAGCATGTCATAACAGCCAGGTCAGAGCCAGTCACAGCTCTCTGCCCAGACTTGCAGGAAGGAGGGAGACTGGGACCTCTTTGTCATGCTCTGAGCCTTTCTAGCAAGGTGTGTCTCTCCTCTCTGCCTGAACTTGCAAAAGTGAAGGTTGCATTGCAGCACTCAGGATAACCTCAGCCTGCTGCTTTGTTTTAAAGAGGATGTCAGAGCACAAGTGAAGAAATGTACCAGTGAAACATGGAAAAGCAAATAACTATCAGATGCTGTTTGCCACTCACCAAGACTTAATTTAGTTTCTACATCAGCTCACCCTGTACATTTATTTCTTAGAAAATAGAGAGACCAGTGAGGCTGCAATACCAAGAAGCTGTTAAAATGTTAGTGATTGCCAACCATTACCACATAGCTACCACAGACAATGGAGAAGATAATTGCTTTATTTGCACAACGCTAACAGTGTGATAAGTGATTTATAGGTCCTTCAGAGCTGTGTGAGACTTGCCCTGTCCTTCTGTAGGTTTGGCTTCCACCACTGGGGCACTACTTACTGACTCTGGTAGGTTTACATTGGTATGTTTACAAAATCAGATTGGATTGTGGCTATAGCAGCTTGGTATCTCCTGCGCGAAACCTACAGGAGAAACTGAGAGCTGTTAACACAGTCAGATGTTCCTAATTCCAGTAGGGAATGACAGCATAGAATGGCAGCAGTGCTAGTTTTGAATACATCTAAAAACAGTAGAGATGGTAACTTGCTTCTATATCTGTTGAAAAATGAGACGTAAAATGTTTAGCAGATCTTAAACTTGTCCATGATTCTCAGGATGCTCTTCGACCAACATGATTATCTTTGGGTTTGTTTGTGTGATGACTCCACTGTGGTCACTCAAATGCACAGTATAACATTTTGCATTCATGATGTAACACTTACTAGAGGCACTTTGGGAAGGATTTTCAGAAGTTCACAGTGTTTTCCAATTTTGTGGTGACTTGTATTAATTAAATACTCACATTGACATTGTCATTCAACATTAAACACTTAGTAATATGTCAAGAAATCTCCCACAGTTCCACAGCCATTTAACAGGGCATTTGTGCCTGTTTTTTGAAAATCCTGTATAAAATTCTGTCTAAGGGGAGTACAGCACTCCCATCTCCTTCTGCAGGAGAACTCACTCATTTGTATCTTGCAGAAGTCATGCAGCATGGGAGCCAGATGAAGGCAGTCAGAAATTGTTAATTTGTCTCAAGTTTTGGGAAACGGCCTAGGCTAATAAAGAATAGGGACACTAAAGTGTTCCTTTCAATTTCTGAACCAAATCCTTTTATAAAGTGTTGTCCCAAGAACTAGAAAGGAAATATTCACCTTACATTTTCCACCTTGGAAATATCAGACACTCAGTCTGAAATCTCTCTTCTCTGGAAAAGAGAGTGGAATTTGGGATCTCCCCTTTCATGGGAATACCCTACCCAATTGGTTATGGGAGAAGAGGCTTTCTCAGTCTCTCTTGTAGCTCTGTTATCTCGAATAAGATACTTAATTCACTAGGTAAACATCGGCCTATAGAGTGACTTCAAACTCTTTCTGACTTAATTAATATATAAGCAACATGCAGCACTTTGAGGAGAGCTCCAAGCTGAACAAAGACAAGATCTGAGCTTGGCTCTTTATGCCTTCATTCCTGGCTCCTGGTCCTGACCTAATGGGCAACCTACTGTCTCTCCTTGGTTTTATGTTAGTATTTTAATAAATGCGACTCCATCTTTTCAAAGTCTGAGTTTTCAGTCAATAAAAGAAAATAGGAAAAGAAATAGAAAAAGAAAATAAAAGACCTTTTATTGTTGCAAGATGAACCAAAACTTTTAATTCACATGGTTTCATGGCTCAGCATCTTCCAGACATTTACGTCCTTTGGAGCAAACAGCACCATGTCATATGACTGGTTCATTTCATCTCTTTTACTTGTGCCTTTTTTTTCCCCCTTAAATTCAGTACATATAATTGAGTTTTAGAACCACATTGCAGTGGAATTCAAGGTGAGCACATCTTAATGTCATTACACATCTTACAGACATTGCTCCACAGAAGTTCTCCAGAGTTGGGACTGAACCCTTTTCTGGCTGATATGGAAGCTGACTGCATTAAAGGTTGTACTGAAATCCAGGACTGAGTATTCACAGCTGGCACAGGGAGTGTTGCTCCACAGTGGAGAGGGAGGACACACTATGCAGTTTTGAATGACTGCAGTGATCATGGTCAGAAGAGCCATTTTTGCTTATATCTGTTAGATCTCCAGAGTCAGCCTACTGCAGTGTGAGTCATTGTGGAGTTTTTTTTAAAGATTAATGCAGGCATGTAACAAAGATGTATGTTGCTATTCAGCCACATCCTAGACAAATAAACAGAGGGAATATTTTATGAGGCTCATGCCTTCTTCCTTGTGTGACAACATCAAATTCTGAAAAATTTCTTGCTCATAAAAATACCAAGAAAAGCTAAAAATAAAGGTGTCAGTGAGAGCCTGTCTTCCTTTAGTGTCAGTGAGAGACTGTATTCTTCAGCTTTTTTCTATTTCCAATAACTGCAATGCCACTTCTCTGCCATATGGAAAGAGACTTTGACTACTGCCACCCACCATTTTTCAGTATGCCAGTGGAAAGCATCCAAAGCAAACCTCTTTATCCACGGGCATCACAAAGTCATCTGAGTAAAGGAAGCACAAAGAGCGCTGACAGCTGGAGGCCAAGTCCTGGTGGCAGGAAGAATCCACGTGTGGAAGATTTGGCCCTGAGGAACATTCTGTAAAAGGTGAAGAGGACAGATAAAAATTCAATCAAAAAATTCAAAACTTTCAATCTCGAAGATTTCCACTGCAACCTGGTGTGCCACAGTCATATATTGTGAATAAAACACAAATGCTCTAATAAAAAACACATCAAGAAAATGATGCTCCCCATATTAGTGCAATATTCAGAAAGAAATGTTGGTAGTGCACAGATAACTGGTCTGCTACATGGCTCTCAAGACTGAAATTAAAGGGCTTGAGCAGGTTCATAGCATCCATGTGGAAGCTCCAAAGCCTTTCTGAATACTGTTCCCCTGACTTGAGAAAGCATCTGGTGATTTAAATAGATGTCAGTTTTGGGGATGTTGTAGTAAGGTCTGGTTTACAAAGGGGCAGCTTCTTCAGAAAAGCACACTTTTGCAAACTCCTTAATCCCAAATTAGGCCAGAAAATCCTAGGTTAGCTCAGACATTCAGTGTGCCATGCACCACTTTCTCTGTGTCAGTGATGACACAAAATCTTTGCCTTTGGTGCTTTACTCACAAGTGGGAGAGTGGACCTGCAACTCAGTGCTGTGTCTGGTAACATGATCAGTTATCTTTTCATTTCTGCCTGCTGCATTGCATCAAATTGACTCAAAAATAAACAGAATCTATTCTTAATTTGCTTTCTACAGTCATTGTGGCTACCCTTGAGTGTTTATCTGTCAGTGTGATGGCAGGAGGGATGCACGGGACAGTGTTTCTGTTGAATGAGTCTGCCAAGGCACTGGTCAGTGGGGTAAATTTATTCTGAATTAACTTTTAAAACAGATTAGTTAAAGCACATTAAATGTCCAGTTTCACTAAGAATTTAAAAATAATTATCTGGTACACAAGTATTCTGGACCAAAACAATATTCCTGTGAGATCTGCTGAAGCAATAACAAATAATATAAATCCTAATCCTAACCTAATCCTCTTGTGAGGTACAGAAGATCCCATTTGCAGTTCTCTGTAGCCTGAATGCAAAACAATCATATTTAGGGACCTCAGTCTCTGTCAGGATGCTGAAAGGATAGGTAAAGATAACAGCAGCAAATTATGACTGCTCTAAAGACTCTCTGAGAAAAACAGACAAGACAGAAATGAAGTGAAAGGAAAACAGGCTAGTAGAGGAGTGTGATTAAGAGATTTTTCCCAAGAAAGCCCATCCGGTAACCCCAAATGTTTCTGAGGAAGGAATGAACCATCCAGAGTGCATCTACTTGTCCAGTATTACATCAGACACAATATATTTCCTTTCTGCCTAAGCAGTTACTCAGCTCCTGCCCTGGTAAGTAAGATTATACTCACTTTGATTTTGATCAGATATAAATACCTCAGTGAGCTTCATACCCAGCTAAGCTGCTGTTATGGGCTCCATAGCATGTGCAATGAGGCAATATATTTCATGATGTTGTTGAACCCTTTGCAAATTATGTTTAAGCAGGGACTTCATCTTGCCACTAACTGCATTCTTGTCAGTACAACCTCTGCCACGAAAAATTGCAAATAAAGAGTCTGTCCTGAATACTGGTTGAGGAATAATTTTTGCTGTATGTTTTGGAGCTTGTGGCAATACTTGTGAGACGGTGGACATGGTAAAGCAGATATTGTCTCCAAATATGGCCTTTGCATCTGGTAGCAATAGACAGCTATGTGTATGTCACAGTTTATGTGTATCCCAGTAAATGGATAATTTGGACTACTACTTGTTATTGTAAAATGTAGTTGTCCCATTTTTCAAGGTGCTGTACAAACACACACTGAGAGAGAAGACTTACATGCCAGAGAGGAGATGTCAGCCAGTGCAGGTGACATAGACCAGATAGCCATATCAACAGCTGAGTGAGTGACTTCCTACACCTCTGTTATCCAGCTGCTGGGAATAGATGCAGGGTCAGAGTCATTTGCAGAGAGCAACTGGCTTCTTCACCTAAAAAATCTTTTCCATTCATCTATTCCCTTTAAATAATGATGACATAGTCAAAATGATCAGCTGGACATGGCTGTCCATCTGTGCGTGTGCTGTGTGCGACCATGGCTGTGCACACAGAATCTATCTGAGACTTTTTCCTTCTAGTCCTCGAACACCTCTGAACTGACTTGCAGCAGAAGTGAAGCATTTTGCAAAGACTGGGACATAAAACCTTGAAAAAAACTTTCCTCTTGTGTTGTTGCTTGAGCAGCTGCATGTGATAAGGTTGCAGAATCTTATATATTGAACAGCTGAAGTTGTAATGCAGCAAGGTAGTGTTTTGATCTTATTTTTAATTTGATACTGATCTTATTTGGCATTAATCTTATTAGTATCTAGCACCAGCCAACTGCAAAGAATAAGGTTATGTGGTATAATATGATTTTGGCTTTGCAAATCAACCATTATCAGTGATAACTGAGAATTTTTACAAGTATGCCTCCTTCATTTTGTTTTCCATTGTATTTCAGAAACACATGCATATTTTATTAACTGGTGGCCTGTAAAGTCTTGACAGCTATAAGAGTGGAGAAACATCTTTTATGCGAAAAATGCCATAAAAAGTCATTCAGCGGGCTAGGTTCTGTACTCCAAGTGCTGCTCAAGAAGCTAAGGGGCAGAAGTCCTAACCTAGATATTATACCAGAGAGCTTGTAAACCAGTCTGCCCTCTACACACCAGTCGCTGTCTAGTTAGTGGACAACTTATTCTAATATTCCTACTGACATAGGGCTCTCAGATTTCCATACGAACTACTTTAATTCAAGAGTTACATAAAAAGCAGAGTAGACAACAGCAAATCTATCATTTTATCACAGAGGATCCCAAACCCCATTTGCCTGCACATTGCCATCCTGCCCTAATGCTGTTGGATGCCCATCATGGGATGGTGCAGGGATCTGGTCTGAAGAAAGATGAATCCCAAGTGATTCCCTTCACTGTAGCAGGAATGGGGGGCATTGGCTGCAGCTGAAGCAGAAAGAAAGGTGAAACCAAAGTCTGGAAAGGGAGAACAAGTGTGTGAGCAAAGCTCAGGTCTGTCCCCCAGAATGAAGGACATTTTGGTATAACTGAGCATCTCTCCTTTAGAGCCCAGTTCAGGCCCACTGAGGCCACAAGTGCAAGGAGCATCTGTTCAGGCCTTTAAGGGTCTTGAACAAACCCCAATGTAAGAGTATAGAGACTGAGAATATTTTCAAGTTGAGAACCCAAAACCATGGGAAGCGGTACCATGGAGGATGTGCATCTTTCTCCATAGCAAAGCAAATACTGCTGTTTGAATAGCTCTCCCCTGCTCTCCCCCTACATGACTATGCATGCTTTTACAGATGACACTAGCAAGCCTCTATAAAAAGATAGATTAGGAAGACTCTACTGCAGTTAATGGCTAAGAGAGCAATTTCAGATGAAATTATGTTAGAATGAGGCTTTTTGACATGTTCTCTGTACTTTAATTATTTTAAATGGAGAAGCCTGTGTTGCTTGGTAGTTTGCCTCATTTGACCACTACGTTCTTTATTCAGTGAAATGAAAAGTTCAGGAATATCCAGAAAAAAATAAGTAAATAAGTGGTATGTGCAAAATAGAGGTCTGTATCTTATAATGCAGTGGAAAAGAGCTAATGGATCATGGCAGCTTTCTAATTGATCTGGGAATTCCAAAGTAATGCTGTAGGACAACTAGGGCCACACAGAATAGAAAAATGAACTGAGCTGAGAGACTGTTGTGACTCTGTGCAGCATTAGGCATCAAAACAGATGTTAGAAAATAGGGAAGGATTCAGAAAAGAAGAGCAAAAATCACCCAAAGACCAGAAATTCTCTTTACTGTGAGGTTATTTGAGAAGCACAGTCCATTTCATATGTTCAAGGGAACTGATTTGATGTCACCCTCCAGAGAATTACCTGGAGAAGAGATCACAGACCTTTCTTTTGCATAGCAAAACAAGTTTAACTAAGAAGGCAGTGGCTAGAAGCCAAAACTAGATTAATTCCAACTAGAAACAGAGGTGGAAAGGTTTATAGAGAGTATGAGTCAGAATTTACTGAGCAACATGGCAGATCTTCCAGTATTTGCAAATTTTAAAAAAGGCAGAATAATTTTCCATGAGAAGTGTTATTGTTGCACTGAAAATAGCTGAAAGTCAATGGTTACAGAGGAGGTCAAACAGACCAACTCTTTGATGCACTTAGATGTGTAAGAATAAGTTGGCTCAGGCATTTCATTTTTTTACAGCATTTTGCTAGTTAACCATTCTTTGTACATCTAGAAATGAGGTTTATAATTTAAGCATAATGTTGCAAAGAGAAGTACATCTCTACTATATTCTGTTCAACTATTATAGTGAAAAAAGCTCATCTTTTTGAATAAATAAATACGGAAGATATAAAAATTACAGAGCTGCAAAGATGTGAAGAAGAAATGATTTCCATGCCTCTAGATGATGTCCTGAATACATTTTTTAAAAGAAAAATCAATCTACTTATTGATATTTTCAGTAGTACTGTTAGGATATCTAGTCTATGAGTTAGAAAGCAAAATGGTTTCTCTTTTTATTCCTGATGTGGTTTTTGACAGTGCTGAATTCCATAGCTGAATATTCATGTAAAAGACTGCCACAGTAATAACATGAGCAAAAAAAGTCCCTACACAGTGATTTGGATGGCAGGGGGCCAACAGGTTTCCTTTTTTTTTTGCATCTCACAATAAAATTGCACAGCTGGAGCCTGTACATTGAAACTCAGATCAACTGTAGGTGAGCCTAAAGACAAGTTCTATAGGAAGAAAGCATTTGGGATTGGTTGAAGGTTTTTTCCGGGTGTCCATTTACGCAGTCTGGCATGGACTTGACCCAGAGTTTAGGACTAAAGTTTCCCACCACTCTCAAATAAAATCCCTGTTTGCCTTTACTGAGTGTTAGTAAGAAAAGCCACACTGGTCCCATTTCGAAGAGTTCAGGGAATTTTGTTCCTGCTCCTTGGTACTAGTTGTGTAGCCCCAAAACCTGGTGGTATAACAGAGCATGGAAAGAGGAGAGTGCAGATGCAGCAGCTTCAAATAGAGCAAAACCCAAGACATCTTTCCACATCTATCTACAGACCCAGCTCCATACTTGCCAGTGAGACAGCAGAGAGGGTCAGGGATGCAGAAACTTCTCCAGTGCCCTTCCTTATGTAAAGCATGAAGAGGAGAGCCACTTGAGGGAAGGGGCTGGTTGATTTAAGTGGGATTTGGCTGAGATGCTGTGCAAGAGACATCACCCTCCTCCAGAAAAGGTCAGGACAGCTGAGCTATCGCACTGCCAATGTTCATAGTTCTCCTGATGCACAACAGACCAAGCAGAAAGCATGGGTTGAGGAGCATGTGGCTTTCATAAGAGTTGTGCTGAATCACAGCACTTGCAAACTGGGCAGGGGAACGGTGTTCCTGAGGAGCTCCACGCTCTTAGTATTTTTGAGTGGTGGCCTAGGAGAACCCTAAGGTTCATGAGGTGGTGGGTTTCTGTTACAGCACCACCAGCATAAGACAGGAGAGAAAAGGGTTATGAGGGATCCATGTGTGTCTTTCTTTGTCAGCTGTTCTCAACCAGAATATCCTTTGGAAAGTTGCATTTTAACACAATCTTCACTTACAAAGTCAGCTATGCTACAGGAGGAAGGAGACCACCCCTTTCCTGAAGCTCTTGTGCAAACTTGAGATACGCTGCATCCTTTGCATCAGGCCAACATAACTCATTGCATCATTTGAGTGTTGACTTTGGAGTGACACACTGACTAGTCTTTGAGATGATTAACTCACCAGAAAAGGACAGAGAAGTCTTGATGTGGAAGCACAGGAAGAGGAGCAGGGCAGAAAGAAATGCTAGAGCAGAAGTGATTTCCCTGCCCTGCTTTAGCAGAGTGGCCATCCCATCTTTGGGCAGGATGAAGGAGCTGCTCCTTTTCTCCATGGGGCAGTTAGGTAAGAAAAGACATAATCCCCAGATATCTGCTGCCCCCATCAAGCTCCTGGTGCACGAACGCTGCGTCGATCAGAGAGATTGCTCATAGACACACACACACACATCCCACTGAAGTACATGCAGCAGTGATGGTCAAGGCTTCTAAAGCAATTTTCATTGAATGCTGTAAAGCTTTTGTTCAGATCTAAAATCGCCTCTTTTAATGGCTCGCACCCCCAACATTGCCCTCGTTTTCTTATTTGTCTCTGTTTCTTCTTCATCTCTGTTCTGTGTTCCTTCTTCCTCCCCTTCTCCAGCCACAAGCAGGTACAAAAGAAAATGAAGAGGCTAGAAACAGAGGTTTATAAGAGGGAGTCTCAGTCGAAATGGAGAAATGAAGGATAATAAAATACATATTTGAAAGAAAAAAGAGGCAACTTTTCTCAGATGGCTGTTAAATGAAATCCTTGTGAAAACTAAGAAGTGTCGGAAGTGGGGTTGCCTTGAGAGGGTCATTCACCTCCACAGTATGCATATGTTGGGATGCAATATTTCGCTGTGAAAGCCTCACTTTGTGTCTTCCTGTTCCCCCCAGGTGCCCCCTCTGCAGCTTGTAACATTATTCCCTTTTCTGCTTGTTCCTCTCTGCCCTGCTGCTCCAGATGAGTTATTTTCCCACAGACCCGGATAGAGAGGCACTTGTAGCAAGAAGACATTTTGTGCATGTGAAACCTGAGATCAGGTACCTCACACTACTAAAGAGCAAGGGTGGATATTTGTATGCATTAAGTGATGCCTCCAGTTAGCTAACTTGATGCATCAGAGTTAGCTAACTTGGATCTTTTGAGGACTTTTGTTGCCTGTTGCTTTTGTTGCTGCTGTTGCATCAGACATCACTGATGCCTCATGGCAAGGAAGGACTACATTATCATTATAGCACTTGGAACAGTGTTGCTTGCAAGGTTGCATGACATTCCTGAAAAGCTTTGAGGCTTTTCACGAAAGCTAGAGAACCGACTCTCTTTTCCATTCATGTAATGCTGAAAATTGGATGGCTGTTATAGACACCTTGGTTTCTTAATCTCTAATATGAGACAGTTTAATGGATCAGGCTTCCAGAAAATGCTAAGCTTCTTATGTCAGAAGACACCTTTAAGGTATGTGGTGAGACCCCTAGATTGCTAGCCATTCTATTTGTTTTTTAGCTGCTTACAGAGGAAGGTGTTCCCATGGAAAAAAAAAAAAACATACTGAAATACAATAAACAACCTTGTTCATTAGGCAGATTGAATGTAGAGCTGTTAGGTATAATTGAATGTAATAAATAATTTCCAGTTAGTACTGCCTTCATGTTTTGCCAGCATATTCATGTCACAGACACAGTGAAATGTGAAGTGCTGCAGTGCAACGCAAGTGAGTCAAAACTCATGCTGTATTTTCCTGTCAAAATATGTTCCACACTTTGATGCCCTTGATTTATTTGCAAAGTACTTTCAGTCTCACTGTGCCTCCCTGGCATTTTTTTGAGCACTGCCATATTGCTAAAGAGACATTTCAAACAAGTCACAGCTCATCAGCAGGGCATTCCCTCGGCATTCTGTATCTAAATATTGACGGGTGTTTGCTGTTTATGATATTACTAAATACTAAGCTGCTGTTGTTAGGCTGGGGCATAATCGGCTTCTATTGTGCCTTTGATCAAAGAGAGCTGACAATGCCTTTTAGCTTGAAAATCCCCTTCATTTACCATCTTACACACACAAAAAATCTGCAGTTTCAAGCAAACTCCATTTCTGACCCAAAGCAAAAATATGACAGTGGTGCCATGGCTTTGTTCAGACAAGTTAAAGCAGAGGCGTATTGACTTTCCCAAAGTTCTTTGCCCCCAAGTTCTGCTCAATGAACATGTTTGCTTTTATTTAACAATATTGTCACAGGGGGGGAAGCCGTGCCAGGGAAGTGGGCCGACGGTGGTGTTTCCGCGCGGTTGGGATGATTTCCTTGTGAATCACCAGTCTCACGAAAGAAAGAGCCCGTCCCCAACACGAAAGGTGGGGAGGCGGAAGGAAGGACAAGGAGCTCCTTGCTACTGCCTCTCACGCTGGAAGCATTTTGTGAATGACTCCAAACACTTGAGTGGTTGGCTCTTGTTTGAAGCCAAAGGCACAAGAGAGCGATTCTCTGTGGTCATAGGGTTTTTATGCATTTTTTCATTCACATTCTTTGTCCTTCAAGCGCTGCCTCGGGACACGGGGGCAGCAGCATGTAAGCAAGCTGCACACAGAGAGCTTGGGAGAAGAATCACTCAAGCAAATTGCTGTGGCCCCACATTTCAGTTGTTTGGTGAGGGGATGCTCTCAAAAAGGTTGTTTCCACCCACTGCGGCTGTGTGTGGCCCACAGATAGAATCACAGAATCATTATGGTTGGAAAAGACCTTCAAGAGCATCAAGTCCAACTGTAAACCCTTCGCTACCAAGGTGGAAAGCAGGATCTGCATCATCGTGGCACGGAATTGCACACTCCACAGATGAAGGCGTGCTCTGAGCATGTGGGCCCTATTTTTCTCTTATCCTTTTATTTCACTGGGAAAATGGGAATAGGGGGTCTGTCATCTCAAATTGGAGCTCTTCAAAGGATGTTTGCAGCTCCTTGAAGCGGTGCAGAAATATCTGAGCGCACCAGCTCCCTGTGTGCGTGGCTCTTGTGGTTATCCCCAGGCATCCACACCTGACCGCTCTCTTCAGCAGCACTTACTGAGTCTTGGCTCTCACCCTACTTGCTTATTCTTGTGCATCACTTGCTGCTTTCTGCTCTGAGGCACTCTAGGGGAGCAACACTGCTGAACTGAAAAGACTGTATCTTATCCTGGCATAAATAGCAGAACAAATTTCAGAGAGGAAGAGAATCTGTCCTGCAGACAGCATTTCAACAGAAACCATCCAGATGAGCATTTTCCTTGGTTACAAAGCAAGAAAGGGGAGAAGAAGGTCCAGGAGCTAAAGTGCTGGGATACTAGTCCAGTCGCATCCTCTGCCGTAGGGCTTGCCATGAGTGTGGCGGGGACGGACAGTGAGGTGAGGGACAAACGAATAAATTCATTCATTAAAGGTTATCAGAGGACAGCATGGAGCATTTGGATGTGGCACAGATGTGGGCAGGAAGGAGAAGGAGTTAGAAATGGCACAGAGATATAGGCAGATTTAGTCTGAACTGGATACCTAGCTCCACAGAATTCAGAAAAAAAACAGAGAGGGTAGAGTTGTTTTCATTCATATATATAAATGTATGTCTTGCTGCAGCAAAACCTGTTCTGCTTCACAAAATAAATCAGGAAAGCCATTTTTTAAAGTCTTGATAAAATCAACAGAGAAATGTTCATTTAAAAATGCTAACGAAATGCAGAGGGGGAGGTAAGTTTCTGTAAACAGTACTTTATAGTTTATGTTGCTAAGGAAGGACCATGTTCTGTAAAGGGCTTAAGTGTGCTTAGCTTCAGGCACAGACACATGAAGGTAAGACAGGATCTAATCCCCAGTGAAGTCAAAAAGAAAAGGTTTCTGCAAACTGCTGCAAAATTGTGTCCGAAGAAGATCTGGCTAAAGATTTGGTTTCACGAAAGAGAGTGAAAGAATAAGAAAGAAATATAGGAAGAACAATGAGCCAGATGTTCTTGTGGATCTTCCATAGTGGGTAAAGGCAAGCACGAAATGGGCTTTCTGCTGTTTTCCTTAGAACAGTTACTGTAATCTTTCCTATGCAAGAAATGAATTATCAGGAAATCAATTAAAAAGTCCAGGAGTATGCCAGGAATGAAATTCTGGATTACTTTTTACATATTTTTGCTTAAGTATTGCTAGTATGCAGAATTAAAATATTTGGTTCACTGGGCTGAGTCTGGAAGCTCTTCTTTAAAAATAGTTATTGACAAAGCTCTTAAGCGCACTTTCTTCTATAATAACATTTATCAGCTTGAAACTGAAATGTTTGCTTAATTTTTATCGACCCGAGTGAGGTGTTTGCTGTCAGGTTACTTGTCCAGGTCAATGACACATCTGAATGGATTTGGTAGGAGCCTGGTTTATTTTTGGTTTTATTTTTAGCAAAAGGATAACTGAAACATTTATTCCAAAAAATAATCAGCCCTGGTTTATAGGCTTTGCATATTAGAACAGATGGCAGAAAAAGAAAACCAATAGCTGGATTTGCTAAAGATAAAAAGCTACAGATAAAAAATTCCGAATTAAATTTTATTTTGAGTATCATTCGATATGCATTCTGTTGCAAAACACTGGCACTGAAACTTGTTTCAGCAAAAAACAACTTTTTGTCTGGGAGCAGCAGAGGGTGCTAGACAGACATAATTAGCTATGTGCAAGAGCTCGTCCGGGCTCTGGTAGCTGTGAATGGAGACCTTTGTGTGCTGCATGTTCCTGGAGTCTGCAGAGACTGAAATCTGCATAAATACACTCAAATGTGAGAGCAGGGAGAGGTGGAACAAGTGTCTTAAAAGTAACCAACCAGAACCAAAAGTGAGGCAAGAGAATGTGTTCAATGCCTCTAGGTATGAAACAAAAGGATAAGGGTCCTTGCAGGTTGGTGGGATGCCATCTCTTCAGGCACTTTGACATTTTTGAAAATTGCAGTTTTTGTTTCAAGAATGTGGGGAATTCCAGTCATTACTTCGGGAGCTTAGAATGGCCTTTTCTCACCCATCTGCATCTTCCTACATCTTCATAGTGACAATGGCACTAACTCACAGAGCTTTTCGCCTTCTGCTCAGAATATATGTATGTACTGTACTAAATATTGTGAGGTGTAAGCGTACACTGACAGTGAAACACGTGCTTAAATGAATTGCTGGATTGAAAAAAAAAGTAATTATTATTTATACCTAAACACATGTTCAAGCATTTTAAGATTCTCCTTGAAAGGTTTCACGTGAAAGCATATTAATGCAAGCAATGACTCCTTCAGGAGCTAAACATCTAGAAAATCTTCTCATTTTTATTAATTTATCATTCTTTATCAAGAGAAAAAAAGAACTTGTTTTTCTTCACTGCGTTTGGGGGATAATCTAATGTATGAGTATGCTTTTTTTTTTTTGTGGCTATGCTTGTCTACATCTATAAAAATACATTCTCATTAAGCTATTTTACGATGTGCATGTTCCTCTTCCTGCCCATTTTTCTACTGTTGTAGTTTGTGTCCAGTGACCACCAGGGGAGATGCATAAATCCAAACACATTCATTGTCTCAGAGGTCACCACAGAATTTTGGGTTCTCATTTCAGGGGAGTGATATTGTTCAAGGCAAGGCACAAACAAACAAACAAAATGAATCCCTGTGGCAGCTGCAAATTTTAGTCTCCATTCCCAGCTCTTCTGGGATCCTGGGACAGGATCCTAGATAACAAAATTCTCAAAATATTTAAGTGGGGAGAGGGAAGAATTCTCATTCACAGTCTAGATTTGAAGCCTTAAAAGTTTTTTGTAGCTTTTTGTAGAAACCTGAGAGCTATTATTGTGGCAAGGAAAGGCAGAGATCGTCAGTTTTGGGACACTCTTTATTACTAATGCCTCATGCTTGACTCTGCAGGCAAACTGTGTATTTAGGTACAGCCCTTTCTTCACTCTTTTTTTTTTTTTTTTCTTGGTAGGCTGTCAGTGACTCTTTTGATGGGACATGGCTTCAGTTTGTTTATCTAGGAGTCTGCTGGACACCTTTAGAGCTATTATTGTTTGCTTGTTTTCAAGAGTAGGGATGAGAAAAGATAAATTAAGTTTTAATCCTCAGTAAACCTACATTTAGCAGTCACATACTGTAGCATTTAGTGTGTCATAGAAAAAATCAAGATTTGGTAAGTTTACTGAAAAAACTTACTAGAAAAAAAAGGTATGCCTAACAAAAAGCATAAGGCAAGCATATGTTTCTGCAAATTATTATTCAAACGTAATGAATTTACAATATTTATGACAGGTGTTAAGAAGAGGGCAAATAAATTAGCCATCTACGTACAGCATTATAGAAACATCTGCACTTGTAGCTTTGCTCAGTCCATATATTTTACTATAAAAAAAAACACTGGTTTTGTTCAGGACAGAAAGGCAGAGAAAAACAGAAACCTTGTTGGCAAAGAAAGATTCTCTTGTCTGTCCATTTATAGAAAAGACATTTTCAGGAGCCTTTCCCCACCGTGTCTGCTTGCGCGGGAAGGACTGAGGTCCTGCAGACTGGGAGAGCATGCAGAGGCTGAGGGGACTGAAGCATTTGGGTATTTTAATCCCACCAGAACAACTCAGGTTCATTTCCTGGAAGGATCTGGGTCTATTTAGCTATGAAGTTCCTCTTCTCCTTAGTTTTGGCCTTGTTTGCTCTTTATACAGGTCTTGAAATGAAAGGAATAAAAGATGTTTCCTTGGGGACTGCACTGCAGCTAGTCAGGGGTTTGTGGATGTTCTCCTGGTGCCTGCAGAATAGAGTATCAGTTGCTTTATTAGGCTGGTAATTCCATGTTTAGGCTCTCGCACACACAATCACTTTTTCTATAATTCCCATTTTTGTCAACTAAGAGGCCTGTGCTGAGACATCCTGAAGTCACAGGGTCTGCAGATCCATGCAAGCTCCCAGCAGCGGGACTTGTGTCCCTGGATTAATGTCACAGATAAATCACTGCCCAGATAAACCACTCTCAGACTGGGAGGATCAAATGCTGCAGTCTATAATGAATCTTCAGATGCCACCCGCTTGGCACAGAACAGCTTACAGCAAAAACTATGGAGGAATCTGGCTTGGGGTGCTCATTTTGTGTTAGAGAAATAAGTCATGGCAGAGTTGTAGCTAAAAACTTTCTAATGTTTTTCCTAATGTTGATATTTAATTTGAGGAAAAAAAAAAAGGTGTCTTTGTGTCTTTGGGGATATTTGGATCTTCTTTTTTCCTCTCCCCTTCTTTCCTCTTTATGCCTGCCTTTCCTCTTGCTACCTTCACATCTTATGTCTGAATGCAACAGGATAAATTCTGTCTAGGTCTTGGGTTTTTCTTGTCCTAAATAATTTCAGATTATTTTTCTAAGTTGCTGATATTTTTACCACCAAGAGAGGTACAAAGGGAAACAACATGCCTGTTATAAAGGACTCTGCAGCTTAAAGTCAGCATTAAGAAATGACTGAACAGAGAGGCTTTCCAGGAGCAGTGCAAAATGGTGGGGCAGGAAGACCAGGAGGAAAGAAGAAGGCAGAAGAGGAACCCAGGAGGAATTGTTAAGGCTGAGTCTTTTTTCTACCTACATTTTCCTGGGAAGGAACAGGGGAAGGGTGGGCAGCCATCTGGTGTTCATATTTCACTGGTGAAGCACAAAGATGAAGTTTTTTGACATCTGCGTAAATCTGAGTACGTTTTCAAGACAGGACAATGCAGGAGCAAGGAATGAAGGTGAGCATGTTAGGAGGCATGGTACCTAATTGTGTGTTTTTCTAATAAGAGTTATCCTTCTATGAAGCAAACACCTTTGAAAGTTTCTATCTGACATTCTTAAAACAATATATATGTTTTGCTTGTGAATGACCTGATTTTGTGAGAAAACAGAAATGGTCTATACAACAAAAGGACTCATCAGTGCAATTTCTTTAAATTGTGTCCTTAGGTTTTCCCAGGGCTGTTACCGCTGGTGAAAATGTCTGGAGCCCTAACATAACTCAGTACAGCTGGGACAGAGTTCCCCTCAAAGTCTTTACTACCCAGTCAATAAACAAGAGATAAAATCAACTGAAAATGTCAACAGTGTATTTCCATTACAGAAATAGACAAAGAAGCAAAGTAAAGGTTGACATAGCTATGTAAACACTGTGTGTTAATAGTGAGTGATAAAGGCTTATAGGGCTTTTGGGAAGTGGCTAAATTCCTTTACTGCCCATATCTAGACAGACTTACTCGTTCTGGTCAGGAAATGGAGGTGAGGGGTAAGAGGCCCTCCCCTTTTATGAAAAAGTGTCTGAAAAACCCAAGTTTTTTGTATACAGAAAATCTGTAAGAGGAAAATATTGTGACAAAAGAATGATTCCCAGGAGAATTTCTCTTCAGCAATGCCCTGAAACATGTATTTACCATTTGAATAAAATTTGTCGGAAGTTCCCCTACTGCACTAGTTGTGACATAGGTTTTCTTAAGGGCCCTCATTTTAGCCATTTGTGGATCTTTGTTGTCTTGCTCACCTCTAGTCCAGCTTTTACAAGTTTATCCCTTCCAGTTTTATTTGTGACTAAGGAGTCCCTGCCTGGACATCTCCAAAGTTTCACAGAGCTGAGAAGAGATATGCTTCAGTACTACCTTAGGATTTATAATAGGTAGTGCAGAGAGTCATTTTCTGGAACATCTTCATTGAGAAATGCAAGAATCATAATTAATAAGTCCTTTACCCTGCCTTGAGTTTTAAGATTTATTTCATAAGTATGTAAAAGATAATATATTTTCATGGAGGTTTGTATTTTTCGTCACACTGTGAGGAAAGAATTGGAGCCTGGGACCCTTTTGATGAACAGGTATCTCCAAGCTCTGCAGGCTGGAAAGCTGCTCTCTGAGTAAACTGAAAGCAGAAATTTTCAGTTGTTGACTGAAAGTGGAAGGAAGAAGCAACTTTCAAGGAAGGACCAAATATCCTCAAGCTTGTGCTAACAGGGTCAACATTGGAAATCCTGTTGTGTTGAAATACCAGGAGCAAAATCAGCAGCTTTTTCTTTCTGCAGACCATATCTCCTTTCTGAGAAGAGCTAAGTGAGCATTGCTAGTGACTGGGGCTAGTTGTGCGAGGCAAAGATGCCACTTATAGAGCCAAGTCTAGTTTTGTGATCAAATATTAGCATAGCTGGCACAGTGGGACGAACTAGCAACCTCGGTGGATTCTTGTTAATTATCCTTGCCTGGGCTGACCTAACAGCAGTTCGAAGCTGTGAGCTCATCTGACTGAACTTCACAGAAACACTTCCATAGTGTGAACCTAAGGTGGAGAATGGGACTGCTTGGCAGCACATTTGTATGAATTGGTGAGTTCTTTTGACAAGCCTCCAACCTCACCTATGAAGAGATTTACTTGTAGGCTCTTAAAGCAATGCGTGGCTGGGGAAGGAGTTGCTTATTTTGGTTAGCCATCAGACAGATTGCCGTTGCAATGCAGAAGCAAGGCAAATGCTCTGTTATAAAATCTGGCTGCATTCTAATATAAATATCTTCTATTGCTGCCTTTTTGGGGCAAAGTGAGATCATACCACACAGCATTCCCAATTATCATTCTCTCTTTATCTAGGTTTTTCGGTGAAAAATAAATCAATTTCAGTAAATCACAGGTTTGCCATTTTTATTGGAATAATAATGAACTACTGTTCTGTGCCTTGCAATGTGCAATTGCTTCCTAGCTCTGAATATGAAATAAATAAAGACATTCTTCTTTGAAGGGTTATAAAATGTTGGAGTCACTGAGAGCAGCTAAGTGGGGGATAACTTTCCTGACTGTCGAGAGCTTTGCCATGTTTATCCTTTATACTTCCCAAGGACAATGTCTATACTTCTGTCTAGACCATGTATAATGTTAAAATACCAATCGTACTTAAATTCAGAGATGCAAGAATCAGTAATTCCCTGGCCATGGAGGCACAGCTTTAACACAGGCTGCCCTGAGAACTTCAAGCTGCTACAGCTAGGTTGAATCTCTTCATGTCATGCATTTTTCTGGCCAGACTTATTCTTGTGCTTTTCAGCTTAGATACTGTGTTTTTAAGGAAAACTGAAGATGCTCAAGGCAGTGCGGATGCACTGCACAGGCCAATGCATTTGTGTCTGGTCACTGCGAGAACAGCTCCCTAGGTTTCTTATGGTTCCACCAAACATAGCTCCCAAAAGCCATCCCAAGATGGGACAAACACTGACGGATAAATTGATGTGGCTTATGTCAGTATGCTGACTATGAGGCTGAGGCAGTGGAGGAAAGCCTGAGAAAATGTCAAAAATAAATTTAAAATGGTCCTGCATAGCAAACACCTGGGAACACAATGAGGACATGTCACTGCACAGTTTATCTTCTCCAAAAGTATTTGATTTGCACATATTTCCACATTTGTGCCCTATTTCTGAAGCACTCTTTGCTTATATTCTTGCTTAAATTTTTTGCCTAAGTTTTTCTTTTATCTTTGGTTAAAATTAACAACTGGTGACTGAACAAAGGTCCTTTAAGCCAAGTGACTTGGTCTTGGATTAGGGTGACTGTTTCTTATAAAAGAAATGATATCCTATCCCATATGCCACTGGCAGAATCAAAGACAAAATAGCATCCAAAGTATCTGTGGTGAGGACTGAACCTGCTGATCCTGGATGTGCCCTTAGCATAGCTTAAAATACTATGCTGAATATTTTTTGAAGGCCAACATCTACATCCCACCTTCTCTTTGCAAGGGAAAGGAAGGGAAGGGGAATTGAGAGCTGCTGGTCTGATTTTCTAATATGCTGAATGCTTGAGAAGCCACAGCTGATGGAGTCTCATTCACACAGTGCTGTGCAATGCTAACTTCTGGGACAATCAGGTCCAATCTGTCTCAATCCATCCCACAAATGTCTGATTTCTGTGCATCGCATTCTCCTCAGTGAGAATAGGGTAATAGTCTCTTGTGTCACCATGGTGAAAACTGCATGTTCCCCAATCTTTGAGATAGTATAATAATGAAACCCATATTAAATGAGAGAATTCATAGCTGCACATTTTCACCAGATTTTTAGTACTGAGCTGATACTGGAAAACAAGGGAAAAGTGGAGAAAGGGAAATGTGCAAGTACCAAAATGAGGCAAACTTATGTCCGGTGGAACAAGAGAGGGAAATAATTATATTTTTGTTGTAAAGCCATATATCTTCACTACTAAGTATTAAATAAAATCCAGGTCACATAGCTGAAGCCTGAATCATGAACCATCCACAAAAAACAACCAAATCAGGGGCTCCGCCATTGTCTAACATTTCAATGTTTAATATTGCAAACTTAATGTTCTACTTGTGTAGTTTGTCCATGCATAATATATCCTGAGAGCTTGATCTTGCTCCCTTTGACTTTTGAGATGCAGATCTTGATAACCTGGTATTCGTAACTAATACAGCTGTAATTCTGTCAGGGGGTTTTAGTGGTAACAGAAACCCCACGATCAAAACTGCAGATAACTTATCTCTGAGAGGCATGCATGCAGGAGGACCTGGCAAGAGCTGAAAGTGGAAAGGCCACTGCAGGGGACCTAAGTGCTGATTTAATGGCAGTTTTATTGCTGTGGTCTTCATTCCAGACCCCAGCCATGAGGAGCAGGGAGCTGTCCCCACAGGGTTTGGTGGCACACAAGGCATGGAGAGGAGCTCATGTCTTCCCAAACGTGGTTTTTCAGACTCAGTGGGGAGGCAGCAGTGGCAAAGCCCATCTGTATCAACCTGCCCTTGCATCCTGTCCTGCTCAGCGATAACAGCCACATCCCATGCGTGAGGATGGCAGCAAATTAGCAGCTGTAGTTCTGCCATCCCACCTGGGTGACAGGGGACTTGCTTCCTCTTTGTAGCATGGGGTGAGTTTGCCTCTTGCTGCATTTATCTCCAAGGCATACACAAACGAGGTGATTTACTTGGCTGGGCTAAAGATCACATTTCCCTTCTGCCTATAGCCTGAGTCACTGTCCTTGTGCTAAAAATACTGAGATGTCTCACAGGAGATGTCCCCAAGCACTGTGGTCACCTCAGTCCATTCGCTCACTCCTTTGGTGGTGACATGAGTTTTCCAGGTCTTTTCTTACCTGCCAAATGCTGTCTTCAGGCATGAGGTTGCATGGGAACACATGACCATGCCACGTCACTGACTCTCCTGACCTCACTAAGCAAACTGCCATTTCTTATGTATATCATTACAGCATATGGTTGGAGCAAGGAGGCTGTCTGGCCCTTCTAGACCTATGCTGAATCGATCTGAGTGAAATGAGAATAATCAAGGCTCTTTTTCTCTTCTGATTGGACCCTCAAAGCCTGTTGTAGATTTGCACAAGTTCAGAAAACTTCTGTTTTCGATTCATTCTTTTATTTCCCCTGGCAGAAGGACAATACTGTTCAGCAAATAGAAACCTCTGTGGTATTTCTGGCCTAGTAAGAAGAAAGATTTTTGCAGAGTTATAGAAAACAAAGGTCTGTGGTCTCATGTCTTGAATACAGTTTCAGACTATATAGGCAGGAATATAAGAAGTTCCTGCCGCAAATTGCTTAAGACACAGATTATGCATACTCTAGGAGCACTTTACCTGAAACAGAATATCTTTCTGCAGATACAAGTGACATAAACCAGGATGATCATATCACAGTTTGCCAGTCCATTTGCCCCACTGCTGAGGTTATCTGTGCCGTTGTGTCAGCTGGGAGGGTGCTCCATCATGCCACTGCCTGAAACTGCAAGAAAGGAGACTGGGAGGGCACCCCTGGTACCAACTGAGAATGATGCACCTCCCAGTTTTGCAAGAACAGTGAGGAGCCACAGCATTTGTGACCTTCCTGACAAAGCTGTGGGCAAGCTTTGCTTCTCCTTCATGTTAATTTCATAAAGGGCATCATGAAAGTGGACAGCAGGTCTTGTCTGTGAGATTTCCCACCTTGGTTTAGAGACAGTAACTGCAGGGGGAAGAGATCTGGATCAGAGCAAGCTCTGGATCTCTCAGAGCTTTTTGCCATCCTTCTTACACCTTTGTGCCTGCCAAAGCTTGCATATCCACAGTAAGGTATACCTGCATGGCCATGGCTCCATACCATAGCCACTGGGGATTGTTCCACTGCTTCACAAAAAGCCACCTAGCCTAAGGGATGTCCTGGATGCCAGATGCAAAGGTTTATTCTCTAGTGGAAGCTGTGACAGCCTGTGGGGTTTTTACAGGCTGAGTCATTAGTTAGTGACTAAGACTAATTATTCATCAGTGGCTGACGATTAAAACAATCTTGCAGCCTTGTGGGGCAGCATCCTTCATAGTTTTGCAAAAAAGTTCACTTCAACCTCATATTTAATTGTCACTTTGCAGGCTGCACATTATGAATAACATTGTGATTCAGATGTCTTAGAGATGATCAGAAATGTCTTATCTGGAGAGCCCCTAGTCATGGCTATTAATCATAGTTTTCCCAGAAGAAGGTCCACCCATGCAACAAGCCTGTTGAACCCAGCAGCTGGAGAGCAACCTCCTCCATCCATTTCCTTCATAAGCAACAGAGAAAAGCATGAGAAGAAGCTGTAGCCACTTCCTGTGAGTAGCAGACGAGCAGTCACTGAAGGCCTCTGACCCCAACACCTGCAAGGATAGTTATCTTTCATACCCCCAGGTCTTTGTTGAGGTGAAATAAAGGTCTTATTCCTGATCATCAGACTTTCCATAGAGCTCAGTTTGAAGATCTGAATAGCACTCACTCAGCATCATCTCCCATTTATGCTAGAATGTTTATAAGGCTGCTGAGCCAAAACCAGAAGTTCAAACAGTTGTAGAATATTTCTTACAAATTTGAAAATTTAAAGCTGCTTGTTTTACCTCTACCTTGCTGGATCAGGCTGGGAAGACACTTAGACAATCAGCATGTTTCCTTATACACCATTGACAAAGCCTAAGGGAATGTAAATTTTGTTAGTTTGTGTGTGTGTGTGTGTGTGTGTGTGTGTGTGTGCTGATTTTACATTGCTGGGCAGATTTGCTTTGTTATACTAGTTTCATACCTGCTCTCCTCCTCTGGGCCTTTGTTGTTCAGCCATTGGAAAGGCACAAATGAGGGTGAATTTCATCCTGGTTCTTTGCTACATTGTTTTTGGTGAATGACTACCTCTCTCTAGGTTGTTAGTGAAATTTAAAGGGATTTTTTGAAATTCTGAATTTTGAAACTAGAAGCTGCTAGCCTTTTGTGGTGGGTCTAACAGAGTTGCTTCCAGCAGCAGCTGTGCAGGCTTTAGGTGTTGCCTGGCCAAAATTCAGATCCAACAGATGTGTAGTGGATTCCATCGTGGGTGCCTCAGGGGTACCTTGTGTTCAGGTACACCTTAGCTAGTCCAAAATGTAAGAAAGATGTAACCTGTGCAGGAAGAAATGGATATTTTTGCCATTGAAAAGTAGACCACATGCAAGGATTGAGCCTGCTTTGGTTGGTATTAATAATTATAACTGAACAGTGTTGTAGTAATACTGCTTTTACTCCCTGTGACTTTCCTAAGAATCCTAGGATTTTTGACTGTACCTAAGCATTAAATGACCTTTACCTAATTCATCATGACTCTGAGATCTCCTCCTGCATTAGCAATAGCTAGTTTTTTAACCAGTTGAGTCTATAAAGGTAGGTTTCCCTTTTCCTGTCCAAAGTGCTTTGCCTTCATCAAAACAAAATTTCTACGTCCATTTATCAGCCACTCATTTAGGATCAATTTTTGCATTTACTGCCCTGCTTAGTGTAGGATCATCAACAGGAGTGCTCAGTGTCATCAGCCACTTCATCTTCCACCTCCCTTTCCTGATCACTGATAAATACATTGGACAGCATAGGTCCCGTCATGGGGCATCAGCAAACTACACTGATATCATCATTTGTTGTGAAAGCAGAGCATTTGTTTGTACCTTTTTGTTCATCCTCTTCAAGCCAGTTGCTTATCCCTGAAAGGAGCTCTGAGGAGACTTTAGTTCCTTTCAGACTTTCAATAATGCTTTGTCAAATGCTTTCTTGGACTCAAATTGTTCACCATCAACCTTACCCATGTGCTTCATGATTCCTTAGACAAACTTTTAATGCATTTTCAAGGCATGGTTCTCCTCCGTGCATCGACTCTTTCTTTGTGTTAGATCTCAAGAAAACTGTTGGACTTGCAAAAATAAAATTCTGTACAAAAACGTACTTCTTATCCAATCTGCATGTGCAAATATATTTTGCATGTCCCAAAGGGTGACAGATTTCTCATCCAGTTTGAGATTCGGTGCTGACTGAGTGTCTTCTAAACAAGTGATTTTCATCTAGGCAGTTTTAGGCTGCTTTGGCTGCTTGTGAAAGACCAAAAAAGTTGTACAAAATGGGCAAACGAATATCACTCCCAGTTACTCTCATTTCATTCTGAACCATATAGCTTGCCTAAAAGAGGAATTGCCCAATTAAATAAAGTTGCCCTTCAGGTTTGCATGCAAATTTATCTAGTATTCAGACTTGCAGGATATCAGAAACTAAGAAAAGGCAGCTTGTCATTACCCACAAAAGCTGGTACATGGTACATACCCTATGCTTCTAGAAGAATTTTGGGGAGTGCAACAAGCATAGAAGCTCCTTTAGATGCTTTAGATTACCAAAGCCAGCATTGCCATAAGCCATATTCCTGTGTCACAGCTGTAGATAGCCTGCACCAATGCTTCTGTCATATGAAGGCTTCTGTCATAAGTAGCAAGGTGAAGTTTTAAGACCACTTCTGAATGCAAATATAAATCAGACAGCTTTCAACATGGTCAAAAACTTGGACCCCCTTGATTAAATGGGCATCTTGCCACTGATTTCCAGGTAGCTCAAGACTTCAAGGTGGTGCTTTCTGAACACCTGAAAAACATTTTAATTCTTGTTTTCTTGGCAACAGACCTGCAGTTAAAGGAAATGGCTTGGCCTTGAGGCCAAGCATAAAAGATGTCCCTCCAGTGAGCAATATGCACTGGGAGCTAAAAGCTACCAAAACAAAGCATTTGGAATGCAAATGACATCACAGTCCAAGCAATAACTGTGCTTGTGCTGCCATTCAGAGGGACCTAGACAGGATGGAGAGTTGGGCAGCGAGGAACCTCATGAGGTTCAACAAGGACAAGTGCAGGCTCTTGCACCTGGGTAGGAATAACCCCAGGCACCAGGACAGACTAGGGGTTGACCTGCTGGAAAGCAGCTCCACAAAGAGGGATTTGGGAGTCCTTGTTGACAACAAGTTAACCATGAGGCAGCAATGGGCCCTCGTGGCCAAGAAGGCCAATGGGATCCTGGGTGCATCGGGAGGAGCGTTGCCAGCAGGTCGAGGGAGGGGATCCTGCCCCTCTGCTCAGCTCTGGTGAGGCCGCACCTGGAGTATTGGGTGCAGTTCTGGGCTCCCCAGTACAAGAAGGACATGGACCTTCTAGAGAGGGTCCAGTGGAGAGCCACGAAGGTGATTAAGGGGGTGGAGCATCTATTGTATGAGGAAAGACTCAGTGAGATAGGCCTGTTTAGCCTGGAGAAAAGAAGACTGAGAGGAGATCTGATCAATGTGTACAAATATCTTAGAGGAGAATGTAGGGAGGATGGGGCCAAACTCTTCTCAGTGGTGGCCAGTGACAGGACAAGGGATAATGGGTACAAGTTGAAACACAGGCAGTTCCATCTCCATGTGAGGAAGAACAACTTTCCTGTGAGGGTGACAGAGCCCTGGAACAGGCTGCCCAGAGAGGCTGTGGAGTCTCCTTCTCTGGAGATCTTCCAAACCCCCCTGGATGCCACCCTGTGCCACGTGCTCTGGGTGTCCCTGTTGGAGCAGGGGGGTTGGACTAGATGATCTCTAGAGGTCCCTGCCAACCTCAACCATTCTGTGATTCTGTGAAAATATTTCCAGTGCACACAGCTTGTGCTGGAAAAGGATACTTCCACTATCCTCCAGCTCCCAACCACCACACTTTCAGCTCCACATATTCACAAACATGCTGACAAGCTTCAAAACAGACTTTGGCGAAATAGATATAAAAGCAGCTCCCATGCCTCGTGGTTGGTGCAATGCATCTGCTGAGCTCAGCACTATGTAAAGCTACAGCACGATGTGACCCTGTAGGCAAGCTACTGGGGCGTAAAGGTGACTTTAACATTAGTGATGTAGCCCAAAACATGTAGTTTTTCTAGCCACATGCATCGTGAGCATGTGTCCAGGCTGAAAGGAGAGGATTTAGGTGTTTAGCCCTGCCTGAATTTATTCACAGTATTTATCATTTGCTTGCCTTCAGGGACAATAAGTAAGCAACAAACAAACAAAAATGGTTTTAATTTCATTTAAAATAAGCATTGTAATGCTAAATATCACTTCTTCTAAAGCCTAACAAAGAGCTTTTTATTTTAAATGACATTTGAGCTTAGAATTTTCACTCTGTATCTAAACCCATGCCTATTTTCTTGTGCATTTCTGTAATCTCATCCTACTTGAAGTCTCCAGAACTCCTGAAATTATTGTCTCATTCACATGACAAATACCTAAAATGTCAAATATTTGTGGGATAATTGCTGTTTACTTGACATTTGTAGCTGTCCTGAATTTCATTGGATGCACGTTTGCACAGTTTAGCCGTTAATAGTAAGCTTAACATCAGCCACTTTGCAAAGTTAAATAATTCAGCTGTTTGTATTTCCCTACTAATTGCTGAGAGCATCCATCCACACAAAGGATTAAGTGACTGAAAAATTAAACTATTATTCTGTTGGAAGAGATCTGAAAAATTATGTTTGGTACTTTCATATGTAGCATCTTAAGCAGTAAGTTAATGGAGTTCAACAAGTTAAAAAAGGCATTCAGGTCTGCGTATGAAATTCTAGCCTGATGTGCATTTAACTTTAGAAAAACATTTTAGAATGGAAGTAGCAGTTAGCTTTTAAATTCCGTCCACTATCAGGGTGGAATGCAACATTACTACTAAAATGAAACAGTTCATTAAAAAAAAAATAAGCCATCGACTCCAAAAGTATCTGAAAGCTGGCAGTAGGCATTAATGAAGACAGCAGGCTCTTCTGCGATTGGGGTGCTGAAAACAACACAGCAGTATATAATCAAATGAATAGTTTATGAGTCATTGTAAATCTGTCTTGTGATAGTGCCTTGAAACTAGAATTACATTCTTTCCCTAAACACTTTTAATTTAGTGAAGCTTTTTTACTGATTTTTTACAAGCAAATGTAACTTTTAAAAGATTTCCTTCTCATTGCAATGATAACTCCTGCATAGAGTTTATTGGTAAGAAATCAAGGGATACATCTCAAGGCAGTAATTTTCAGAGTATTCAGTTCAGTTGACTAATCTGCTTCGTTTACATCTCAAGGGTTCTTTCCCTGGTTAAATAAATAGAGAGGCTTTCACTAACTCTTGCACTTGCTGCTCTGCCAGTAGCAATGACGTTCTAATTTAGCAAAGGAAAAATAATTGCGGTGAAAGTAGCTGTAAAATAGCAGATGGTATCTCTGCATCCACAAAAGCAATTTTATTCCATTGTAACTTGCACAGAGTAAAGGTGACTAAGGTCAAGTTTCTTTGGTGCATCTCTGTGGCATCGAGGTGGGCTCACAAGTGAGGGGCAGACTGAAGAAGATGTAGCTGGAAGACTTGCCTTGTGGCATTGACACCATAGCTCCTGCAACTCTTGGACATGCTGTTGGGATGACATGTGCAGCATCTAAATGCCCAGTGCATGCATCCATAGAGTGTTTTCAAGACGTGGGGTAAAGGTGTGCATGCAGTGCAACCTCCAGCCCCACTACCAGCTGGATGACAGGAGACACCAGCTATTGCTGCCGAAGGATGGATGGCGTGGTTCTGCATGGCCTTGCTGCTTTGGCGTCTAGCAGCTATTGGCCATAGCCATTTCTGTCCCCACCAGCAGAAGTATCTGACTTTGCAGTTCCAGATATTGCCTTGCTCCCACGGCCTAACACCAGCCTCTCACCTTCAGGCAAAATTCAGTGTCATCCCCATGCCTGGGAAGCTTTTTACTGAGTTACCTGCTCCACACCTCTGAGAAACCCTCCACAGATCCTCTTGGCTGGGGATGGCTGCTATAGGGAACACATGTGCTTGCTGGAGCTAGCGCAACCAGGAGGATGCTGGAAAAGGCCCCTTTCCAGCCAAGTGATCATACTTTGCCCCTGTTTTCTTCTTGCCTGCAAAGTTCGCTGCCTGTTGAGCTTCCGTTCTTCCAAGAAATAGTCTTTGGACTGCTCCCTCTTGCGTAACACATGTTCTGCAAGGAATATTTCTGGGTTTCGTGTGGTTGTTTGTCTGTATCACAACGTGGTCTGTAAAACTGGCTATGTGCCATTATAGTAACAAAGCTGGTTGCAGACATGATAGCAGTACTGGTGGTTTTCAAATGGCTGAGCAATTTATTTCCAGGCACTACCTATTTTTTAGTATTGAATTGTGCAGCAACCAGCTTCTGACTTCTGGGGTGACTTTGCTTCCAGAACTTAACATGGAAATAATTGGCCAGGCCCTATTTCAAGGTTACATTCTTACTAGAGTAGGATGTGATTAATGAAAGCTCCGATGTTGTTATAGGAAGGGGCAATCTATGCTGTAAATGGCTATAAACACAGCAGGAGAAGGTAGTGTAGCTACTACTAAGCCAATGTTTATAAACAACTTGTCAAACTTTATCACTGTTGGTTAATCTCTATTAATAACGTATTAATGCTTTATAAACTATTTATAAAGAGAACTTTAATATAGGAGGAAACTTTTGCAGCTCATTTCTGTCACTGTGATCATTTTCTCCCACTATGGAACACTCTGATTTTTTTCTTAAAGTCTGCAGAAATAGATGCTAAATGCTTTTGGCCTTTCTAAATGCAATACTGATATATTGGCAGACCAAAGCATATCACAGAGTAGGTTCTGATTTGGTACCCAGTTATTACCTGCTGCATTTCCACTCTTGCTCTATGCTGGGCAGTTCCCTGCAATAGCATCTGAGCAGTGAACACTTCAGGGTATTTGGCTTCTTTCTGAAGGTTCCAGGGCTCATCTTGGGCAAAAACTCCACATTGCCCTTGTTCTCCTAGTTTATGGAAAAAATCAGATGCTGCTGAAGAACTGAACTTTTTCACCAAACTTAGAAAGACAGACAACTGTTTAGAGTAGGCCACCAGGAACCATTTGGCTCAGACTTTTCAGTGGAAATCAGTTTATCTGAACCTACTTCCCTGCTCCTGCACTTCCACTGAAATCATTGATCCTGTTGTATAGTTATGTGTTTTCTTCATGGAGCTCAACAGAGTATTGGGCAATGCTGAGACCATTGAATTAATTCAATTCATTGCACCGTAGAAACATAACATTTTATAAGAACCATATTTGCTTCAAAACTGATTTGACAAGACCAGAATACTTCTGTGATAAATACTTGACAACCACAGGAAGCAATAACTGTTTTTGAAAATGCTATCTATAACCATTTTTCAAAGAATATTCATATTTCTTACTTACAGGCAAGTCTCTATTATCCAAGAGTGGTTTATACCCACTGTAAATTAGCTCTGCTAAAAAAAAAAAAAACCTTTACATTCATGAGTCATTCTACTTTTTTTTTTTAAAGATAAACATGGTGTGTTATGGTAGCTTGCTTACTTTACATATAGTATAAACTATTTGTGCAGTCCATTTGTTTTTTTTTTTTGCTTTGTCTGAGCTATTCATCACCTGCCATGGATAGCTGAGGGCTGACAGTGCATCCATCCTATCCTGTGTTGATAAGGAGGGGCTGTAACTAGACAGAAAAGAAGGAACATCTGTACAGGGCAACGCACTTGTGACCTAGTAGTCGAGTTTTCTTTTGGCATGAGTCCCCCCTGGCTCCAATAGAGCTCACACTGAATCCCAGATTTCTTCCCCACCCTCCTTTTCCACCTAGAATCAATAAAAGCCAAGAGGAAGTTGAATGTATTGCCTGAACTGTGGGAAGAATATAGCAAATGCTCATTGTTTGTTTGCTTTTTTTGCATATTCTTGGGTGTTTCTGCTTTGGTAAAAGGTGTATATTGTTGGAGGCTGACAAACAACGTTTGGTCAACCAGTGCAAACCCTCAACAAATGTTCAGGGTGAGCTTGAAATTCACAGGTGAGGGTTTGTGTGACCCACTGAGATCCTTCACATCAAGAGCGCTGGGTCACACAAACCCTCACCTGTGGGTGAGGGTTGAGAGCAACCTGTGCAGTTCATCTCCATCTGACCACCATAGTCATAATGGCTAGAACAAACTCTGCTAGCTTTCCTGACTGATACCGTTTCTTCAGAACTGATCATGGTGTTTTAGTGAGCTCTATTTGGGTGGAAAACCTGGAAGAATTAGGGCTGAGCAATAAACTAGCATTTCTAAAGCTAAACCAAAAAAAAAAAAAAAAAAAAAAGAACTGAGATCTTTCAAAAGTGTATTCTGGTGAAAAGCCCAAACTTATGTTTGATTTGTTGTAACTTAAGGTCTATCTGCTTGCAAGTTTGCTGGCTGTGCTGAAAAAGTAAGCACTAGAGAAGAGGTGCTGTATTAATCAAAAAAAACAAACAAGTCAAAGGAAAATTTTTGAAATCAGTAGAGTGTTTTAAGAGCTACTGCCCAGTTTTGGAAAATGACAGACAGCAAGGCCTTAAATCTTTTTCACATGTCAATGAAACAGAAGCTCCTAAGAACCTACAGTTCTGTAAAGGTATTTAGATGTTGAAATGTAGAAGTCTGCTGATGGGACCGAGTACAAGAAACTAGGGTACTGGCAGATGATGAGCATGGACTTAACTGCCCTTCCCTTGTCCATGTTAGTCAGCATCTTTGCACTGGATGCACCAAAGGCAGTTTCAGGCAGATGTGCAAAATCTGCCAGAGTTTTCCATGAGAACCTACAAAATGTAGTTGATTTAGCAGGTGAACTCTGAGTTTCTTTGTAGGCTCCCACAGTACAAATCTAGTGTATTTTTGAGGCCTGCTGGATAAGTTCTTACATCCTCCCTAATTCTTAGCTCTCTTTCTATACCACTGGGATGAACTGCCATACACACTAGTTTATTTATTTGTTATTATTATGTAAAAAAAAAAAGTGAGAAATATTTCTTTCCAGAGATCATTATCTATGGCATATTCTCTTGTTAGTCTCTTTAATGTCTCTGTCAGCTGTACTTGCCATTAGTGAATCACCCTGTTTGATGACTGAGACTGTCTCACTTACCTCTGTTTGTTTTTATGGGAGATGTGCTGGTCAGGCCAATATGAAAACCACCCTGCAGACAATTACATTCATTTCCAAATCAATAAAAGCAGAAAGCATTGGAAAATTATGCATCACACTATCTCTCTTCTTTCATTTCTCCAAATCATTTGCACTTGAGAGCTTGACAGGCAGTACCTCATGGTCTCACATTCTCCTATGGTCAACTCTTTGGCTGATTCCATTTAGTGTCAGAATGAGAATTACCATCTATCTCCTCAGTGAATTTTACTTTCCTGCTTTTATTAGAAAGCAGAGCCTCCCTGAGCCATTTTGATCTTCCCTTTGCAATTGACTCTCCTGCCAACCCAAGTGGCAAACTGAGCAAACTGTCTTCACAGTGTGCAGCCGCTGGGGTCAACATCTTCCTTTCAAAAACACAGTCTTTGGACAGTTGTAAAAGTTGACCCTTGCACCTCAAGCAGAATGAATGGGTTGGAAAACCGTTGATTCAGGGCTATAAAAGAGACTCTGACATCTCACACTGACAAAGCTATTCACTCCACTAGCAGCCAGGCAGTTGCCGGAGGAGACGCCAAGATTGCACTGAAACAGAGAAGAAACTTGTGCTGCAGATGAGGTACTGCTTTCCACACACAGCTGTGCAAAAGGTGGGATAGGCACATGATGTGCAAAGGCACTTCGAGAGCTCATGCTCTGCTAGCCAGTTACTGGGGGTCATGGAAAGGCTCAGGAGGTATTGTGGTGATGCTTCAAAGCAAAGAAAAATGATGGAGAAATCAAATTAATGAACTACCAGAAATTAAAGTACATCCTTATCCTAAAGATAGCAGCTAAAACTATAGGTCGGCAGACCAGGAAATTTCTCCTTTTCTTTTAGCTAGCTGGAAGAGCTTATTTCATTATATCTTGCTGAAAATGATTTTTTTATTTTTTAATCTGAGGATAATTCCATCCCAGATATGTATACAAGAGAACTTTGCTGATGGTTTCTGCTCTTGTCCCAGGCAGACTTTATCTAAACCAGAAAATTAGTGAACAAGAAGCTCTGATGTGAAAAGATATGTGAGCATCATTTTTGCATCTTTCTGAGGGGGAAAAAAAAAAAAGAAAGAATGAAAACAAAGGGCCTTACAACATGTAATTAAGTAAAAAGAAAAAAAAAAAAAAAAAAGAAAAGCAAAACCCATACCAAACACTGGTGGATTTTACTCAGTTCCACCAAGAGAGACATCTGTTCTGGTGGTTTCTGAGAGCTTGGCTGGCCGGTGCTGATGCTGCAAAGGCTGAGGCAGCTGTGGGTGGGATTCCCATCTGGATAAGGGAGTGTGATGATGTCAGGTGCAAGTCCTAGCTGATGGTTAATGTAATGGAAAGAAGAGCTGCCCTTCCGATGTGCCACCTACACCTTCCTGAGATAAGCACTCAGCACACCCAGAAACCTGACAGGGGTTGTGTATCGCTGGTGTAAATCCCAAGCCTCACACAATGGTGTAAGGATAAGAGCTTGTCCCTCGCTGGGGCTGTCTCCCTGCTCACTTACCTGCTCTGAAACCAGCCCCGCAGCATGAGGAACAGACCTTTGGGCCAGCATTTTCCAATGAGCTTCAGGGCCTACCACCAAAATTGCCTCCCGGTGGCCGTTTGCACAGAAGCAGTTAGGAAACTAATTCCCAAGTGAAACTGATCTCATGTTCCCTGTGCTACAACATGCTTTAGGGAAGCTCATGCTCAGTCACACAAGCTGGCTCCGTCTATTCTGTAATTCAGCCTGTTGGGAAACTCTCGGTTAATCTCATTTCTATGAGGCAGTGAGTGAAAGAAAATTATACTGGTGTTGCTTGGGTGATTAGCACTGCTAATTAGAAGGAATGAGGCTGTGTGCCCATCCAGAGCAGCCTGCATTTCCGTTAGGTAAACTCTGCCAAGGGAGATTCAGCTCTATTTTGCCTGACTGTTCCAATTTTGTGTGAGCCAGATACTGTCTTCTTCATGGTCTGTGGTTTAGATTGATTGTAAGGTATTCGATTCTTTTTTCTTTTTTTTCCTTCTTTCTTCTAAGTGATGGAGAAGATGCTGTGGAAAGTAGAGAAGAATAGCGCAAGAAAGATACTGGCAGTCCAGAGCAGGTCCACAGCGGTCCCAGGGCATCAGGGTTGGAGCCCTTGCCTTACAAGAAGAGGTTGTGGGACTGGGTTCAGTCACTTGGACCAGGGGCAACACTGGGGTGCCTCGTAGCATCCCCAGCAGGGGATGATGGAGCCAAGGGCCAGATCCTCACAGCGATATCTAGAGGTCTTGAAACAGGAGACTCTCTGATTGGATATAGAAGGAAAAAAAAAAAAAAAAAAGAAAGAAAAAAACACCGCTAGGAAAATTAGGCATTGAAGCAAGGGTCCAGATATCTGTCCCTGGAGGTTTCCAAGTCCCATCAGGACAAGTCCTTGAGCATCCTGGGCTGAATTCAGTATTGATCCTGCTCAGATCTGGAAACTGATCCAAAGACCTCCTGAAGTATCTTCCAAATAGAATAACTGTGTGATTCTAAGGATAAGCATGTAATTTCATCCTTAAATAAGGATGAAAATAAAATATACTGAACAGGTACCTGCTATGTCTCAGCTTTGACTACAAGGGATCCAGGCATAGTTAATTTCCCCCTATCTTCTATCCTCAAATTCCATTGTTGTAAAAATTACAGAAGAACAAACAAAAGCTCGTCATATAAACATGCCACGCAGCTATTTAACCACACATGGACTTTCCTGGCCTGGTTCCTAGGGCTGGACTGTGTGCCTTTGCGTAAATCTCCATAGGACTGAGACGTAAATTAGCAAGCTACTGTCGAGGTGCCTGAAACCAAATTCCTGGAGTTGTCCAAATCTTAGTCTTTAAGCTAGCAAACTGCTTAGTTTCATGCTTCAGCCTCAATGCTTAGCTAAAATCTACCTGAGGGAAACTCATGTAGTTGCTTCACCGATCTCTGGCTGTAGTTAAGATCTTCTAAGTGAGAACTCTTCTGTAAATGCACTTTTTCTTATTGGTCGGTGGCAGTACAACTTTCTCGGAGAGTGAGGAAGGTCTCTGATGTCAACCAGCAGCATTTGAAATGAAGAGAGACTTACAGAGCTTGTAAGGGTTGTGAACCATGAACAGCACATTTGATGAACACCATAGCCATTTATCTTTGTCAGTGGCACGAAGGATGTTGCACAAGCTCGCAGGAAGTCCCCATCCAGGGCAAAGAACGACATTCCTCCCCCACCTTGCGTATTTATTCCAGTGCTTACAAGACACAGGCAGTTACAAAACGACCCTGCTGTCACAGCACAGCGGAGCTGCCAATGCACATGATTCCTCTTCTTAGAAGTGCAGCCCCCGCTGCTGTGTCACTAAGTGAGGGATCCCAGCTTTGGCAGAAAGAGAGGACTTGCTCTGTCTCGAGGGAAAATCTTGCAACGGTGACCTTACTGGTTCAAAAATCAGACAGGCACTGGGAAGACTCTCATTTACTACTTTTCAACACTATAGGAATTATGACACATTTTCTATTATAGACCTAGATGGTATTTTTGTTACAATTTCTCTGCATCGCATTGCCTACAGAAATGTAAGGATATCACAGCTTTGACCAGTGAAAAACAGGATCTTCGCTTGCAGAAATTCCTTTCTGAAGGGGCTGCTGTTCCTTGTGGCTGTTCAAGTTGTTCTAGATCGTTGAAAGGTCACCCACCATTACGAACGATGAAGTCATTTGACTGCATCATTGCGGGGAATGGGAAGGGGTATTTTCTATTTCACCAACTTGTTTATTTCTGAGCTGTTTTTGTTTACTTCTCTGGAAATTTGCTAAAAGGAACAAGTTAAAATATACGTACACAGTGTTATTCAGCAAATTCTCATTTTGCAATGACATACGCTGAACACCCTAACAGATCCCCACTGTCTTGGGAACATCAATACTCTGCTTTGTTCCAGCAGGAAATCGTTGCCATCCCAAGCATAATAATTGATTTTGTCAGTGACACTGTGGGAGAGTTTAACTTGCTCATAATTCTTTTTTTTTTTTTCATAGAAGTTACACTAGGGTGCCATGTGAGCTCTGACAGGGGATCCTAAAACATAGGTGTCTCCTTACAAACGCAGGGAGAGCTACCTCCCTCCACCATCATTCAGAGTAAGTTCACAGAAGACTCTGCTTGCTCAAAACAAAACCATGTAATTAAGCACTGTTAATATAGCACTGTTACACTATTATTTAGCCATGAGGAGTTCTGTAACACTGCTTTTGAGACCTCCTCTACACCCTGGCCTGCCTAACTTCTCCAGGCCAGTGAGGAAACAGCTCTCTAGTCTAGGGAGCAAGAGACAACATCTAGTTAGAAGTGGTCTCTGGGTAGGATAAGACATCAATACAGTACTTCTTACTCCAAGACAAAACGAATATCTACATCCTTTGAGTCTATTCCCTCCTGATTATGGGAAAGGCTGATGCCACCTTAGGGACATCATCCTGGGCAGAGATGAGTTGGGCACATGGTGCTCATGCTTTGCATTATGGCCAACCCCAGGTGGGCAAGGGCATATCATTTTTATTGGTGTCTGTAGGCAATACAACCCAGAGGGCCAAGATTCACTAAATCCATCTAGATGAAGCAGATATTTGCCTTCCTGAACTGGGGTTCTAGGCAGAGTTCACAGGAGGTGCCAGCAGTTGACTGTGCTGTATACCTTAGGCTGAGGCTCCATCTACCAGCCGCCATATCCACCCACAGCGTTGCTTTCATGTCCACAGTTTTTCAGAACATGAGTCTGCTAGACTCTGGTACCTCCAGAAACAGCAGGATTGTCCTACCACTGCCTGGTGGAAATGAGGATCTGGTGGGAAATCCAGGCTGGAGGTGGGCAACTTGTCCGTTGTCTTTAGGGTTGCTGGTGAGTATCTATGTCAGGAATGCTCTGCGTGTCCCTGGCGACACCAAGCAGAAAAACTGCCCTTTTCACCCTGTTTGTTAGAGGAGTTCAAGCTTTGGGAAGAGCTTCACTTGGACAATAAAAGACGGAGGAAAGATGCTCCCTGAACATCCTGCTCTTTCTTTATATTTTGCAGAGTAAATTGTATATTAAAGGACTTATATCTTAGAAACTTGGGTTAAACCCTGATTCTCTGCTAGTTTACTTCAGTGTCTGTAATAAAATATTTGAGAAGAAATTTGCAAAGTAATATACAGATCTCCAGACCATTGTTCTCTATCTGAAAAGGAGACTAATTTTGCGTCTTTTCTAGCCTGTTCCTTTCTTGGCTCCAAGCACTTCAGAGCAGACACAGACTCTTGCTTTGGGTTTAAGCAGCTCCCAGCGTAACTGGAAACTTTTTTTTTTTAACTAACTGAGGCCTCAGTTTCACTGCAGTGGAAATAAATGATTCATTGAGGTCCATTTTCAGAATTCCTTTCAGCTAGTAAAATCCCATATGGAAAACAGGGGGATTGGTCCTGTATCTCTCATCTTTACATTCCCTGTCCCCAGCTGGCATCACTTGCCAAGTCTAGTGCATATGTGTACCTACCGCCAGTCTGATCAGGGAGCCGAGCTGCCTTAAAATAGTGACTTATTGTTTCATGCTATATTCTTGTAGGGCTAGTTTTCTGCCAGATGATTTCCCTTGTCCCTTGTCAACATGAGAAAGAGAATGAGAACAAAAGTCGAAGAGCAGGACAATGTCTTTCAGGAATAGATTGTCTTATATCAGTTGTAACATTTCATGAGTAGAATAGCTTTAAATTCTCCCGTGTTAAATAACGTACATAATTCCTCTTATGGAAAACCAATTTTCTTTTAGGTATTTCTTCTTAGGTATTTTTACATAGAAATCCCATAAGTGGAAGTTGGTGTATAGATCTAAAAAAACTCACGTTTGTTATAAAATCCTGCTTCTCTTTTGAGCAATGAAAATGGATGCTCATTGCTGTGGTTTGTGCAATCCTTGGGCTATACAAAGCCATATGTATTTCTTCTTCAAGCCCATATCATGTTTTCAACATGTGCTTGGAAAAGATAGTAGCACTGTCATGCTCCTAAGCACAGCACAGTTATCTGCCCCACAACTCACAAAGTGGCAGCAAAGTGGAAGATTCTATGGGCTGATAAAGATTATCTTCTGTTTCCTGTTCGAGGGACGAAAAATGAGCAAAAATAAAGGTCATCTGTGTTTATATTAACAATACAACAGTTCCACTATGTTTCGTAACAAAGTTGTGTCATTATTTATCCACTTGTCCTTTATATCATTGCTTTGAACTCTCTGAGTTTGCTTATCATGATATTTCTAGAATCTGTAAACAGTCAGGGAGAAGCATTTCTAGTTTTCTAAATAGAGCATTAGGTCATTTTATTATCAGAGACCTAGAAAGCTGCCCATCTGTTGTTCTTCCACATGTGGAACAGCAGGCAGCCTCCTCCTAACTGTTAATTATTTCAAGGAAGTTACTACAGCGGCTTTGCCATCTGTGCCCTGTTTCGTTTCTACTGGAAAAGCCTGCCCTTTTCCACTGCTCTTGGTGAATTACAGGCAATGCTATGTTAAGAAAACACACAAATCCCTCAGCTAACAACCCATTGGTGATACAGTTTGCCAAAAATGTTTTTTTTTCCCTTTTTGTTAGCTGAGCAAAGGTAGGGTTTCATTTTCACTTTAAAGCATTACTGCATTTCTGTTTTAAGTTATGTTTGCATCTTCCTTAAGTCCTCAGCAAAAGGTGAGATTTTCAACTGCATGCAGCAAGATGTCTCTCTTGCTACTTTCATATAATGGCAGAAGGAGAGGCAGACAGGGAGTCAAGGGGACAAAAAGAATAATAGTTAACCAGGTCTCAAGATCCTAGGTCCCTTTGTGGTTCACTGGAAGCATGTTCTTCCTTGTTGGAAGATGATGGAAACATTGAGGTAAAAGGGTTCAATCCCAAAGTAAACAGAACACGCTGCATTGACCACTGTGTCCGTTCGTCAGGGACTGTGTGCCTGCAAGGGATATGTGCAGTATGTGCTTAGAAAATTTTTATAGTTCTTGCAAGTGGTAGAGCCATACAGAAAACAGGAAGGATTATTTTATATGGGAGAATAAATTCGGTAGTTTTGAAGGCAGCATGATCCCATTTTGATTTTATGGAGCATAGGAAATCACATGTGAACTTGCAGCAACCTTTCGCCTTCCCATATACTGCTGTTCCCATCAGCTCTCCTCGGCAGTGCCACCTCATTCAGCACATCCTATACCTTGAGAAATCATCACCTCCATTGTGCAAATAAACACTTTAACGGAGCCTGAGGATATGGTGCTTGGGGCTTTGCCTAATTCCCATAGAGGCTTATACTGAAGCAAAATTCAAGGCAATTCCCACCTGAAGCCTATCAAACCCTTTACTCTTACCTCCAGCAAGTATTTTTCCATCAGCAAACTGACAAACAGTGGGAGAACAGGATCAAGCAATTGCCTAATGACCACAACACTAAGTATCTGTGAGTGCACTGGCTTGTTGATTTCTTAAGGATCACCCTTGGCCTGTTGAAAACATAGCAGAAGAAATGTCCTGGTGCCCTGGCTGGGTATCTATGGGCTCTTGCTGCTTCCATGGCTGTCCCAGAGTATGAAATGCTCTGCAACCCACAAAGGCCAGCATGGGCTGTGCAGGGTGCTGAAAGATCTGCTGTCTCTCGAAGGTTTTTCTTGGGGTAGAGCAGGTATGTTTTTCTATGTTTTTCGGGTGGATTTATGTTGTCTTGGAGTTTAATTTTTCTTGGTCTGCAGAGCTGGCATTGTGCAACACTAAGCACACTACCTAGGAGTTTAGCATGTTGTAATGTGCAGGAGGCCCATGTACCTTGCATGATAAGAGATATCATATACATATATTTATTTAAATTCTTTTGATAGCCCAGCAGCAAAACCCAGACCAGAGTCGGAGAGAGCTTATTTAGATGGTGTAAATATTAAACGGAGTTCAGAAAGGATGGTGGGCCAATATAGTCCAGTGGGACTAAGCTGGACCAGAGGGATGCTAATGTGAATAATGCTCCCAGCTCATCTTGATAGCCAAGAGCCATAAATAAGCAATATATCTATGTCAGAACACAGCTATGTGTATTTTCATGCAGTCAGGATACCTTGCTGCTTTCATATATCGAATCCATGTAGGGAAATGCATGAGAAGTTGCTTAGAGGATAGCATTCACGGAGCAGCTGGGTTAGTCTCCTCAGAAAGACACGGTGAATAAGACTGAGGCAGTTAGGTGCCTTTGGATTCAGCTCATGGTGTGAGTCTGACCTGGGAAGTACCACCTTCCCCTTTCTGAGGAAAAAAGGAAAAAAATGATGCGTCCATAGCTTTAGAGGATTGAGCGAGAAGGTGTGAGCTTCAGTGAGAGTGCATCCCTCTTTCCTGTTGGCCAGACAAGCAGGGGTAGCTCCACTGAGGGAAAGTCTACCTTGCAATCAGTGCAGTTAACATCTGTTCATCCTGGCTGATACCTTAGCCTTCAGGGGGTAAATCCGTGGTAAATGCTGATCTACTCCATATCGATCCCTGCCAAAGATGACTGAGGTACATGTTTTCAAGACTCCATCTTTGCCACAGAGAATTTTATCATCAATGGCCTTATCAAACAAATTTGTTAAGTCAACGTGATAGTTTTCTTTAGGATCTGGCTTTCTGCAGTAGGTAATTATTACATCCCTGTAAATTGTCGTGTGAGAGAATTTCCAATAGGAAGAGTAGATGTTCCTGCTGTGTCCTGCACAAGAGGCATCCGGCCAAATTTCTGAATCCCCAGTGACCTGTAATTTACTGCATGGGCTTGGATCACTTTAAATATATATATATATATATGTACATATATATATATATATTTAAAGTGAGTGTACATATATATATATATATGCACAAGCAAATTGCAAGTATAAATTATATATGATTTTTTTTTGATTTTCAGTTTTCCAGTGTGGGTCTGTGTGTGTGTGTGTATGATTGCATATGGATCAGTGTGCAGGAAAGAGGTCTTTAAGGCGTACTCACACTGTTAAGCATACTGGAGCTTTAAGTATAACCTCCTCTCATCAGGAATTACCGAATAATTGGTATAACAGCAAGGTCAATATCCTACAAAGTGTATGTGATGCTCATTTTATCAGTACTCTTCCATAAACTGAATGCTGCAGCCAGCACAGGAGGAGAAAAACAAGTGAGAGAGTAAGTAATTCTACTTACTAGAATTACTCTCTATTGCTTGTTTTTCTCCTCCTTTCATAAGTTTGTGTATTCCTCATCCAAACAGCTTGTTACATGCTAAGGAAGTCCCTTGTCCTAAATCTTGATTCTATCTTATTTATATGTCAGGAGTGTATGTTGCGTATGTTCCATCTTGATTGTACATTATGTAATTTAATAAAGAAATTCTGCCCCGGAGAACTTCACCACATCCCTCAAAGATGATGCTTTCTCTTGTTTATGAGGCTGGAAAATGCTGCCTTCCAAATCGCAGTTCTGCTTGGCAAACCCACGGGCACTGTCATGGTTTTCCATGCATACATGCCCACTTACACTTCTGCTCTCTGCCGCAATCCCTGATGGAGGGCTCTGCTTCAACACCAACCTTTCCTCCAAAAATGGGAACACCGCAGGACAAGAAAAAGCTTTTCCAGCAACTTTGCATTTCTGCCTGTGAATCTTCTAAGGGGGCTTTATGAAACACGTAGTAAGTGTATAATAAAATAATACCAAATAATAAAGCAGCAATAAAGAAAATTAGAATAAGGCTGAGTTCAGCTCAAGGGAGGGGAGCAAAGAGACTATAAAACTAGGAGGGAAGAATGAAAGTAACCTGTTTTCTATCAGAAATCTAATTTAGAGCTCCAAATCCATTCCCGCAAGGACAGGAAGATGTGTGTGACATGTAAGGAAATGAACTCTCCAGGATGTGCCTTGGGAGTGCTCTAGGACAGAGGCATTTTGGAAAGAGGTGATAATGGCCTTAAAGGGCAGAGATGAGATTGTAGAACTCCTGTGTGTGGGTTCTGGAAAAAAAAGATATATTTGAAAACCCCCCAAAACAAAAGCTCCCGGAAAATACTGTCAGCTGGGCTAATTGCAGACACTTGGAAAATGGAAAAACATTTCCTTTTCCTTTTCTTTTTCTTTCTTTCTTTCTTTTTTTTTTTTCTTTTCTCTGTAACAGGCATTTTTGCAATCTGGCTTCTGCTCAAATCACAAGGAAAACTGTCCTGATTTCTGTCTCTCTGTAATGTGTACTCTGCACAGACACCATCTGTAACTGTAAAAATAAAGGAAATCACCAATGGCCAAACTGCTAAATACTGAATGGCACCCACTAGCTTATCAGCTATTTCAAAGTGGATAGATTTCATGGGTATGGACATAATGCAATCTCCATTTTTATTCATCCATCAAATAAGAGCATAGGAGAAGATACCTGTATATCTAACAGACAGATATGTCAGCCTCCACTAGTAAACATAACATGCAACTTCTGATCTAAATTATCCAGATTGTGGGGAAATTGTAAAAAGCTGGCTCTGAAGTCCATTACCCATTCCAATGCACCCATGACAGACAGCTCTGTTTGTGCTTACATCTATACATGACTTTTTGATTTCTTAGCTGAGATGGCGATTATATTTGTGTTACTCTGAGCATACTCAGAAGCTAGTTGGATCTTGTACCAAACCAGATTCCCTCTGGCACCCTTTTCTCTCCTTCTCGTTCTGCTCCTCATCTTGCAGTAGCAACTCTGTGAAAATGGTGTTGAACAGAAGAATATTTCTTTATCAGAATCGATTACTGGAGTTCTTTCTTTGTTTCATGTTCTACTTCAAGGACTCAAAAAAAAAAAAAAAAAAAAAAAAAAAAAGAAACTTTGAAGGCTGTGGCCCTGCTATGAAATATCTCCAGACTGCTGATCACCAGGGTCTGCAGCAAGGCCCATCTTCTTGTCAAGGCTGCTGAAAAAGTAGACAAAGATAGGGTGTTTAAACTAAAATGAGAAACTTGTGTTTTTCTGGTTTGCAACTGTTTGTCTTTTTTGTCAGTGTTCAGGGATTTCCTATTATCTTTGTTGAAGGTTTGCCCTCCTATTAATTACTGTGCCAATTTGTCTAAAGTGTTGATCTGGTTATCTCTTGTCCTTGCTATTTTGTAAAAATAATGATATCTTGACCTGGCTTTTCTCATATACCCATTTGTATTCAATACTTGATACTCGAAAGCATGATTTGGAAAGTCAGAGACCAGAAATCCTGCTAAGCTATTGCACAGTTTAACTCCACGGAGACCAGAGACATCTTGAGCAGATAGCTTTCTTAGGTTGGTGTACATATTTTCACAGTCTCCAGGGTCTCTCAGCTCATTATGTCCAATGGAGAGCATCTTGATGTCAGCTGTTTTGATGCAAAATGGACTTCAGCTTAGTCCCAGAAGCACACGGCTAGAAGTCTCAGGGAGGATGCTCCAGGAGGTAGAGCAGCGCTGTTGCTGAAGTCTGCCTCCCAGCATCTCGCCTACTTTATCTGTCCAGAAGGACCTAGCACTCACAAAGTATATGACTCTTGCACTAATTACGTCTTCTGCAGGCTTTAGCACTTCTTGAGCACTTAGCAAAAGCACTGAGCTGTCCAGGAGAAAGCTACAAGACTGAGCCTTCGGCTGACTTTTTGAACCATGTTTAAGGTACTACAGTGCAATTCACAATGGTTTGGAGTTGATGCACAAGTTATATCCATTTCTCTCGTTTCCTTAGTGCAAGCCAACAATTAATCATGGCACAAGAGGTAAATGAGTAAGGGATTTCAGTGTAAACTCTGCTGTTGGACTGGTAAACATTTCTGGTATTATTGCAAATAACCAACACAAGTGTAAGGAATGGAAGTTTAGCTTTAGCCCTGTATGTTTACCATTGTGACTTTAAACTGTTTATATGAAGAGGAGTACTTTAAATGTCCCTGAGTAGATGGGCAAAACCACATGGCTACTAAGGATTTAACTGAGATAAAATGTTTGCCTTAAAATTTAGAGAAACACGGTCACTTTGCAGCCGTGTTTTGTCATATAAAACATTGCTGTTGATACTGTGCTGTGACGACAGCCTAAAACATTTATGGTAGCTCCAGAAATGAGGTGTATAGGAAACCAAGAGGCAACATCTGGACTCTTCTTTATGACTGTGTCCTCAAATAGAGCTAGTTCAGATCTGTCCACTTGAAACAGAAGTGCAAAGAAACCTTCACTCCTACTGTTTTTATTGGCATCATTAGCTGCAGGCTTGAGCAGATTTCTGTAAAGCTCTAGGTCTGCATGGCAGTAGGCAAGGGTGTCTGTTTTTATGGTGACCAGTAAAATCCTGATTGGGGTTTTCTACCAGCTTGCATGTTAGTTGGAGACTTTGGAGAGTTGGGTGCTGGTCGCAGGTGGTTTGCAAGCCTGCCAGGAGGCCTTGCATAGGACCTACCCTCAATGTCAAGGAACTTGGACATGGGACACCACCATCAAACTCATCTTCTGTGTGAGACAGGTGTAACCCTCCCTTCCACCAAGAGACTCTCCAACTTGCAGATGGCAAAATGATCACGTCTGAAGTTGCTCTCTACCCTGCTAAAGCTATTTCACTCTGCAGGGGAAAAGGAAGAAAGAAAGAAAAAAAGCCAGACATTTACTGAAGCAGAGAAGAGAGGGCCTTTCTAACTGGGTCATTATGGCACTCAGCGGGGATAGCGAAGCCACAATTCCGGCCTCTTTCCAAGGTCTTTTTAAACATCCTGTAAAGTTTGGCGCCCTAACTCAGGCTTTTTAAACATTTGGCATTGGCAAGTAAAAAACACAGCTCTCAGAGCCCATACAGGTGGGGAAGGATGACAGAAAGAGTGTGTCGCTAGGTCTGTGAAAAGGTTTGCTTGCAGTGGGGGCCAAACTCCACTCCACTGCTGTTTACAAGTGTCTTGTGCTGCCCACAGAGCAGCTTTGGTCTTGGGACCTTCTAAAGGAAAGGGGCAAATGTGCAATTTCTTGTAGGATAACCACTGCAGACTAAAGTTATAAACAACATAAAGATTTTGTGTCTTTTTGTTTTGATTTGTTTTGTTTGGGTTTTTTCTTGCATATGTAACTTCCCACTTAAGACAAATGCTCTGAGAGAAGATCTCAGGCTGACATTTGCTTTCATTAGCTACAAAATATACAAGGACAGATGTAAACAACACTGCTGTCCTCACCTGAGAGCTCTGTTTTTCTCTTATCAATGTCCTTAGTGGAATGTTTTTGCTACAGTGGCACCAAGAGGGCCAGCGTGACCCTGGTGGACTCTGCTCCGTTCAGTGCTCAACAGACAATAAATGTCACACCTCCTTTTACAAGTTTTAATTAGAAAAAAACAGAAGAAAACAAGCGCCGAAGAGAAGATGTGCATCCTTATCTCCTGCCTTTGTTTTTGGCCTTTACCCCTGTGTTCCCTCTGCATCCAGCTCCAGTCACAAAAACCAAAAACACCTTTTTCTGCAGGTGCATCAAAACAGAGCATGTTTTGTGGCTTTTCCCTTGCACATTGGTGTAGCTGTGGTCACGCTGCTCTCAAGTCAAACCTCACCGGCCAGTGTTTTCTTTTGCTCTCACTATATTAGGGAAATTTCTTGGCTAAGGCATCTCTGACTTTCATTGTCAAAAGCTGAGCTCTGCAGTTTTCTTTCTCCTATTTTCCTCACAAGAAAGAAAAGGGGCTCCTAATATTATTTTTGTGTTTAAATGCATAAGATCATGTTATAAATTCATAGAAGAGTAACTCTCCCAAGCTCCAAAGCAGCATCCAAGCCACTGAACCTGTCCAGTGATGCAAATACTCAGTTACAGGTGCAATGCATATGGGAACATATGCTATGTGGTGGGATGAAGACCCTGCAGAAACAGGAGTGAGTCAGGGAGCCTCATTCAGTAAGCAGGGACGCCATCAATTCCAGGTTCGTAGGTACAACCTCTGTCAAGTTCCTGGATTTGGGGAGATTAAGAAGATTCTCTTTAGAAAACCCAGGGCTTGCTACACATGGTCTATTTGGGATGAAAGAGTGAATTAGTGTTATACTGGGAGAAGTATCCTTTCATGTTTTCCAGTCTTTCTCAATGACCTAGATATAGAAACAATCCTGCAAAACCATGCCACCTGTGCTGGTGTTTCACCTGAGCAGTCATATTTTACTTCTTAAGACTCTGCCACATGCCCTGCCAAAGAGCAGTAGAACATGGTGTTTTCGACTTGCACTAAATGTGTGTGTGTTTTGGGGTCACTGTGCTTGTTTTAGCTGATGAGGTGATGAGGAAGTACTAGCAGTGCAGTCTGTTCAAAATGTAGCACTATATCTAGGTACAGGTGCCTCATACTGGCCTGCAGACACTGCTGAGATTGGAGCCAGATGAATAGCTCTACTTTTGCGAGGAAAAGACAATTCCTTACAAACTGACAGACTCAGCTAGCATGGTAACAGTACTCCTCTTTATACAGCAAAAGGCCAAGTTAATTATCTGTACTACACAGGATAGCTCTGTGTGTCTGATGGTCTTTGCTCCTTCCCGAGGGAGGGATGGTTTATTATTTGCTAGCTCCGGATCTGAAACTGCTAAGAAATTTGTTTTGATTTTTCTCTGTGGAAATGTCCTAGAATAGTTAGTGCTGCTATTTCCCTTGCCTTCTCTCAAAGATGAGAACAGGAGAAAATTCTATTTGGCCAGGCAGTAATGCATTTGGTTCTGATGACCAGTTTATTATGTTTCTTATTCATAAACACATCAATTTACACATCCGTGTATATGTTTACACATGCACATAATATTCACACACATGCATATACATAATGCATGCATACGCACAGTATAATAGATATATATATATGCACACATGCATACATGCACTACTACTCTGATTGAGGGAATTTGCTCAGTGGTTTTCCTCACTGACATTTCACTTCAGAAGGATGCTTTCTTTAGCACAGTATGGTGGTGGGATAAGAGAAGAACACATAGACCAGCCTTTTGCTTTGTCAATGAGCTGTTGCAGCGATCGAACACTCTGCATTCGGAGACTTCCCTGTGAACAATATCAGCATTCCACCAAAGTCTTTGAAAAGCAAGCTGACTTCATTGAAACTGCAGGTGAATATATGACAAGAGTAGGGAGGAGGAAAGAGCATGTTGAATATGTTTCAGATTATGGGTCGTGGCAAGAAAGCAGAAGAACCCTTGCAACCTTTTCTAAAGAAATGCTCATTTGAAATACTTTGGAATAGAGTCAGATGATGAGACATAAGCCTATAGAGAATGTATGAGGTTGGTTAGTTTAGGCTTCTTGTGGATTTCTATAATGTAATCATGCTGAAGTCTTGCCTTAGTAATAAAGAATGACTCAGCACAGCTTTTCTCCAAATTTATGTTGTGCGTGAGAAGCCTCGTGATATGGTCTTGAGTTTCCTAGCATCTAGCATACATAGCAGAAAAGCATTAAAATTTAAGGGTCTGCACTTTAAAATATGAAGTTGTACCTGGTTCCCAATTCAGGAAAATGTTAAGCGCTTGTCTTCTTATTCTTCTTGATTTCAGTGGAAATAGTACATGTGCTGAGATTTAAGTATATGTCTGTGCATAAGTGCTTTGCTGAACCCATTAGTAACAGCTGATATTCTCAGAGCTATCTCTCACCTCAGTTCCTGTTCAGGTTAATCATACTTATGAAGCTCATCGGAAATACAAAACTAGTCATCGGTCAACCACCCATGAATAATTAAATATATTAAAATATAAAGTGCACTTGTGGAAATCATGTTGTGCCAGCAGGCATTCTGTTCAGAGAAGTTAGTTAAAGCTCATGGAATAAGTTACTCATTGTGAATTATTCACTCATTTGTAATAAACAATTCGTTTTCACCAGAAATGTTGGACTGGTTTATTTAGCAGGGATATAAACTGAGAATGGGATGGAGTATATACAATATACTTGGATTTTATAAGGCATTTGCTTTTATACTTTCTAGAATGATAACTAAAGAGTTTATACAGTTGCTAAAAGCCAAAAACAAAATAACGCATTGAGTATGGAGAAAATATAATTGATCTCAACCTCTTGATACACTCAGCTGTTTTTAAAGAAGAAGGAGTAAACTACATATAGGTGGATCAATGAACAGCAGGTGGATGGAAAGATTTGGGCAGATACGCAGCACTTACATAGAGGGGACATAAGAGACATGAAAAAGCAATAAAATGAAGTTCATTAAGAAAAAAAAGGGGGGGAGGGACTTAAACTGCTATTCCAAGGTAAAGACCCCATTTCCAAGGCAAGGATTTATTCAAAAAAAAACTACTCAAGTGTGAAGGCCTGAAATGCCCAAGAGATAACAAGTTGAAGAGGATTTTGTTACATGATTAGACTATTCAAGTAATGGTTAATTTTCGTCCTGCACGCATTAAAGCTTCTGCTTCCCGAGATCAGGCTGGAGGCTATTCTCATATCCTGGGTGAGTCCACAAATGCCACAGGGGAGGTTCCTCTGTCTCTGAAAAAATTGTAGCATGAAAGGAGATCATAAAATAGAAAGACTCGTGACCTGTCGGAACCAGCATGGACAGCGGTAAGTACCACGGAAAGGATTTACCCAAAGCAAATGTGAATCCTACAGAGATCACCCATGGCTTGCCTGTGTCACCTGAGACACCAAACTTTGCTGGGGTAAAACCTTGAGAAATGAAGCTGAATTGGGTCAGAATCTTCTCTTGTTAGGATAATCCTTGTCAAAATTGATGCCTCCCTTTGCTTGTTTTTTTTTATTATTATTATTTTCTCTACGTTGTTTCCATATTCATGTAACTAAGATGGAATAATGGGGGGAAAAACATATCTAAGAAGTGAATGGAACAAAAGGAAAGTTCTTCAATCCCATCTTTCAAAGCACGCACCTAAATTCTAGTATTTTAGTCATAGAAAATATCTGTGGAGTATAAAAACTTGGGAACCTAACTTCAGCACAGGAAGAGACCCTGGAATGGCTACCCTGGGATTGTTATCCTTGCAGAAATCTGTTTCTCAGTTTCAAGTGCTTTTGGCTATGCATGTGTGCAGTAAGCATATATATAAAATAAATCTTTATTTCAGCTTAAGAATGGATCTGAATACCTCCTACCTCCACAAGACACTTAGGCCTATATCCTCAAATATATTTATTATTGGAAATTAGTTTCTTAAATATCTTTGTGGATCAGGACTTACAAACTAGACTAGAAATCCCTTTAATCATTTGCTCCGTTTAGGTATCCTCCTCTGCTGCCAGCTATGCTGGTGAAGGCATCAACATCACTCCAGTGGAAGCTGCCACTGCTGCATTTATGCAACTATTCTGCAAACCAACCTGCAATTCAGCAGGTTGTTGCCCTCATCTTATATAGACAAAATCAGCTGCCATAACCCAAATCCAGACCATGCAGTTTAAATTTAAGTGTGTAAGCCAGCCGGACTGATTTCTCCTGAAAAAGATGTGGAAATGAGCAGTCTGAGGGTGATAAATGGATCATCTGGCATAGCTCTGCATAGCGTGATGATCTGTCTACAGCTGTAAGGCATGGCAGCAGTTCAGCCATATTCAGTGTAGCCATTTGCCTGCACCACACTGAAAGCAGGAAGACCTAAAAATATCAGAGGAGAATGTTTTGAATATGACAACTAAGAAAGGGTAAACAAAAGGAAAACACTCTAGACGGGGTGGACAGCCTTACATTATTTCTATTAGGTTTATTCTCATTTAATATCTCATAGAATATTGCTGGACTTCCAGTCTAAAATGTCACCGTGTGTAGTGTGTATCAGGACCCACTCCCAAACAACATGTGCAAAGTTGTAACTGCAGCTTTAGGCTGTTCTTGAAATGCATGGAGGGATGTTGCGGTGGTTTTCCTTTTTATCCCCACCTACAGCCAGCATTTATTTTTGGCTGCTTGCTTACCTTTAGTGATTACTTAGGGTTACAAGAGATCTGTTCCTGTTTTGGTGAAATTCTCAGAGTTCAGGCCTGAGATTTTCAAAAACATCAAAAGGTAATAAATGTTTGTTTGGGTTTTTTTTATTGGCAATGGGCAAAAAATTTGGTTCAGTGGGAGTCAAGCAGCCCAACCCACTATGAAGAGTGGGCTTTACAAACTATGAAGCCCTCCATGTCATATTTCCAGTAACATAATGTGAAAATAAAATACCTTCATAAAACAGTGAAAGAAACAGAAAAGATCTGACTACTGGGGATCATCAACCTCACTAAAATTTGCTAAATTATGGCTTCAAACAAGTATCTTTTATCTAGATAGTTTCATTCCAAGCATCTGTATAGCCATCCCTACACCCTTGGACCTGCATGGAGTTCTCTTCTAAACCTCTACAAAGGTAATGGAAAATGGTGTCTGTCCCTTGTTGACAGGAATCAACCAGGGCAAATATTCTGCAAGACCATGCCTTTAAAAAAATGTAGTATCTCCCCACAGCTTGCCTTCCACTGTCATCTCTGTTTCTCTAGTTTCCGTATATTTTTTAATGGCAAAGGAGGCCACTTTCTGTATAAATTGAAGGGCTTTTTTTTCCCTTTGGCAGGGGCATGGCAAAACACTGCTGATTTAGCCATCCCTGCCAGTTGCCTTCTGCTTCTACACGTCTTATCCCTGATGGTCTGCCCACAAAACCTCCACAGAGCAGCACTCCTAAGATATTTGGCCTGCTGATCATCCTGCATAGCTATGACCTGGGAAACACTGCTGGGTCCTTGGGTTGCGAACTGGTTGTTCCTGATCTAAGGGAAGCTCTACGCATGACATACCACTATCTGTCCAGCTCCAGTACACAACTGGCTATAGATAGTGTGACTCATCAGCAGTGTCCCCTGACTTCTGCCCAAATTCTTTCCAGTGTCCTTTTATTTAAGAAAATAACTTCTAACCTTGAAGACTGGTTCACAGCTTGAAAACATTGCATTGATTGTTTTTTTTTTAAATTCCTGCTAGTGTTTGTTGCTATAATGGACCTGTAATGTGAAAGTGCTAGTTTAGGGCAGGTGCATAGCTACAGAGAAGTGGAATAGAAGTGGCTCCAAACACCTTTTTGCCCTTCAGATATTAACAAATTTTTCTTAATAGCATCTCTGTGAAGAGCCAGCTCTTTCGCCTGCTTGTTCAGTGAGGCTCCAGGCAGTGGAATAGCATGGCTTAAAGAAATAAGATGTAAAACCTGGAGCTGAATGATACCGTAGGCCTGTTTCTGGCTTAGTCTAAGTGCTCTGACTCATGAGCGCTCACATCTTCGTCTGCAGTTGCTCAAAACTCTTTACTGCTCCCTGTCCACGATGCTCCTCTGCCAGAAGATGCTGGGTGGGGTAGGAGGAGCAAACGTGCCTCCACCAGTGCCGTATGATATCTCAGAGTGCTCATCAAGGATGGGTGGACAGGCAGGGGGTTGTTGCATTTAAACATGCCACAATTGAGGCCACGTGAGCTCACGACTCGGAGCTCGCATGGCCCTGCTGCACCATATGGGTGATGTGAAGTGGCCTTCCAGGCTTTATATCATTGCAGGAACCATGTTCAGCACTTCCACACAAGGATTACCATGCTATTTAGAGGTATTCTTAGCATTGTATGTCCAAAAGGAAAACCAGTTGTATAGTCACTGAAGGAGGCACAGGAAGTTCCTACCCACCTTGCATGGAACCACTGAAAGGATCAGGAGGAAAAGGGGTGACTGTTTCAAGTATTTCCATGTTGCCAAGCAAAATTGGACAGGATATATTTTCTTAAAAAGTTGTCAATTCTGTAACGTATTTCCTTACTGTTTCCCCCCCCCCCCCCCCGAAAACCTTAAAATCAATTCTCCACAGATTTGCTGTGCTTTCAAGGTGCATTTGAAAAGGCTGCTTTGGTTTCCCTGGAGTCTCTTACAGATGTCTTAAGTGTATACCAGCTTGATGGCAGAGGGAATTGCACATGGCCTTCTTTCTACAAAAGTGGTTGACTATTTCAAATGGATAATTGATTGGACAGCTGACATAGCACTCAATTGACTACTCCCTTTTCCAGCCTGATTGATTATTTTTCCCTTCTTTCCTGGTCAAGTGAAGCATACAAGTGTCTCTTTTGTTGTTGTGGAAACACTGAGGTCTTATGTAGCCTTTTATTTAGATGGTTTCACCTTCGATGCGGGAAAATGGACCTTTAGAAGTCAATGGGTGTAGATCAAAGCAAATGGGAGAGGAAGAGCTCATAAAATGGGAAAGTGAATAAAGGCTGGACGATAGATGACTGTGAAATGGGTTCTGGCAGCAAGGCAGACACATCCACAGCACTTTGTATTCCTGCAGCTTCCCACTCCTGTGAGACTGGAGGGGACAAGAGAGTCACACATCTCCTGTGGAGTCTGGGAGAGAGTTTCTGGTATGTCTACAATGGGGCAAAGTCTTCTGGTGTGCTCAGAGCACTGTGCTGGAAGTGACAAGTTTCCCTGGTGGATTTTGGGAAGGAGGCAGGGTTACCCCAAGATGCCCTTCAGACCAGGCTGGCCGTCAAAGCAGGCATCAGGTTGGAAATGGGGTAGACAGGCAACGGCCTCTGGAGTTGAGGGGATCCTCTGTGCCTGAACACAGTCAGGTTGACTGGAGCTGACTGATACCTGAACACACTGATAGCAGGACATTTGTCACCTATGGAAGAGCTAGGCACACCTACAATAAACTGCACTGTGGTGGGGCGATGCAATCCCTCCAAACTCAAGATCATCTTCTAAGGACATTGCAAGCATGCATGTTAATTTTGGAGGGGATTTTAACTCCTTAGTACAACAACCCCTTTAGAAAATAGGGCTGAAGCTGCTGGGTCCTTGGATGGTTTTAAAGGGTGTATCCAAAAGCACACCAGCTTTTTGTGTGGTTAATGTTGTGCTGGCAAAGATGTTCATGATGAATATTACATTCACTCAACATTCACAGCATGCAGGTTCGTTTCTGTTAAATTCTCTTTGTGTTGTTGCAGGAGTACTAAGTGGGTGTAAATATAATTTGCAGCCAATTGAAAGCTATTATATGCTGCCAGAGTGATGTAAAAGGGTCTCTTAGTGAAATAAATATCTGCCTTGAGAGTTCATTACTGTCCATACAGTAGCAATATAGTCAAAGGAGTATAAAGCTCACTAAGCCGCACATCTTATTGGCTGAAGGTGATATAACATCCATAAATGAGCTTGGTGGAAATCCTTATAGCATGGTCTGAGTCCCTCCGTAGCCCTTATTAATGACCTGTATATTTCCAAGCCTGTTCACCCAATCAAATGGCTCAAATACATTCCTCATGCCAGGATTTTTCCTTGCGATTCATGCAGTTAGAGGCAGCCATCCCACTGTAAAGGCATCAAGAAGTTGGTAGCTCTGTCCACTGAGGTACAGTATTGCTGGGAAGATAAAGGCAAGATGGAAAGTGTGTTCATTTTTTTGCGTATTGTTTTAAAGTTCAACCTGCTGTCTCTTTTCTCAGCCTATATTTTTATTTGCCTTATGGTCATACTAGGTACACAAAACCTTAACAGCACTACTTATTACACATGGCACATGTGTAGTAATCTGGCCAGCTCTTCATCTCAAGAGACATTGTCACATCATGGAAGAGGCATTTAACTGTCTCAGAAACAAGGAGGACAACAGGCAAAAAGCAAGAGGGAAAAGGCAAAACAATACTACTTGGAGAGCTTTTTGCTCATAAGCAGTGATAAGTATTTAGACACTGGGTTTGTGCAACCTTATTCACAAACATAGCTAATGAAAAATTTGACATCAAGGCAGATCAGTAATAATTTTGCCTGCATTCCAGATGGAGCAGATCCTGGAGAAGATCTGAGAACAGACTGCCCTTCAAAACTTGGGGACACCCACCACATATCCCTCTTGCAGCATGGAGACCTCCATGCTGCGCAGTATCTATTTGTCTGTTGGTCCTGTGAAGCAAAAACATTGTCCTTTTTTCAAACAAAACAAAACAAAATGACTCTTTGGGAGCATTTGATGACATGAAGCAGGGGTGTTTTTTGCGTGTATTTTTCCACTCCCCTTCCCCCTCGCCCCCACTCATTTTAGCAGATAGAGTAGGAGGAAGTGATTGAAAGTGAAGCCTGGAAACAGCTGTCTTCTCTTCTAGGTCACAGAATTATCCAAACTGTTTGCAAACACAGGTCTATAAAGCTAACAAAGTGGAAATCACCAAACAACCCACCGTATACTTTATGTTTCATCTGACGCCCACATGCTAAAAACTACCTCAGTTGCATCTGCTCGCACGGAGAGATCCTTGCTGAAGGGCATTCTCTCCCCTGCATGGCTGGTGTGAGTGTGATGATTTTCTGTGCTGGGAGGGTTTTCCGTAACTCCGGGCAGTGCCAGCATGATAATATCTGTGGCTCCCTCTTCCACCTGCCTAAGCATGAGTGAAGCCACCTGTCAACTCCCTCCGCATGTTTCCGTAAAAAAGATATATATTTTTTTAAGAAATGAATTTAGCAGGACTAGGTGTGTGGAGAGGGAAGCAAAGCAACATGGCTTCGTGTTTCCCAAGCCTCCAACACAGCTGCTTGCAGTCAGCGCAATCTCTGCCATAGGCAAAAGGCAATCCAAGAGGAGCAAAAGTTAAGTTTCACACCCGCAAACATCAGTGGGGTGAATATGTCCTTGCCTCTCTCTTTAGGCTGCTCCTCTCTGTGGAAGTTCAGAGTGCACATTAAAAATAAATACATGGAAATGTTGTTGTAGATTCATCCATCTTCCACTGTAATTCTAGGCCAGTTAGACTGGCAAGCTGCTTTCAAATGCCTTATCTCTCCCAGTGAAGCTTTTTCTACATGGATATTTTATTTTTACGTGTCTATAATGTGACAGTCCCCAAAGCCCCTCCGTGCCTGTGCTGCTTTCCTCTAGGCTCTATAGAAGGGCACATGAGAAAGTTGCAAAAACACATCAGCTTCACTAACTTTCCAATGTACCATCAAGTTTTATGGGATAACTTGTGAAGAATCCTCACCATGGCAGCCGCTGAGCCTCTGCTCTGGAAGAGAAAATGTAGCAGGTGGATTTCAACTATTACATGGGCAGAGAAGGAGGGTAAGACAACTAAAACAATCTTTACGGTAGCGTGGTCTATGGGCACTGCTTGCTGTGTGATATCTTTTACACTTTTCTGATGCTTTTTTCCAAAGGAAAAGGTGTAAGCAGCAATGCGGAAAAGCAGCTTCTGGTACCTTTTCAGTAGTCCAGAAGCTTGCAAGGTCTGTTGGTCTTAGGCTGCATTTGTTAAGCTGTCATCCTCCATACAACAAGCATTTAAAGAATAAATCCTGACAGGGCAGGGGAAAAGCCTCTTTGTGGACTGCATAGTTATCTCTCCCAGTCGCAAGCAGAACTACAAGAGCATTAGTGTTAAAAGAGCTCTTCATCACTCTCTGAAGTAGCTCATTCTGATGGAGCTACTATGAGCATATTGTCACAGAGGAGCTACCAGGTATCTCGTACTAACATGACCTTAGCAACAAAAAAGATGCTCCTGTGTTTGATTTTTTTTTCCAACATAATTCAAAATCTCAGCATCATCCAGGTTATATATTCCTTGCTTTTCCTTTGCTGAAGGTTTTTCCTTTTTTTTTTTTTTTTTTTTCCCTAGGAGCGGGTGGCAGGAAGGGGCGCTAATATAACCTTTTAGCTCGACAGCATCAGTTCTACTTCTGTTCTAGCAAGGCAGTTAAGGCTTTTTCAGCAAGACTGGCTTTAGGTAGAAACAGTCCAAACAGTCACTGCAGTGCACTGTGGGCTAGCAGCAGAAGATGGCCCCACTGCGGCAACCTAGTTTTCTGCCGTTGTGCATGAAAAGCCATGCAAAATTCCAGGCTCGCTGCTCCACTAGGATTTGAATGGGATATTGTGAGACATTGGAGGTTGCTCCTTCCCTTCCCTGTCTCCCCTCCTACCAGCAAGTCTCTGTATTCCTGCAGAACTGAGTGGGGTAGTCTGGGCCCCCAAGCCACTCACACAGCCTGGGAAGGACAAGCCCACTCCGATATGAAGATGATGAGAAGATCCTACAAAAAGATTTGATCGGGTGATAGGACATACAGAAACACAGATAGATCATTTTTATTAGATGGTACATGAGTCCCATGTAGTGCTACCTAGGAATACTTACAAGGAAAAATAGTCCTTCTTTATTATGAAACAAAAACAATGCATACGTTGATTCAGATCAAAAGGGAATGACGTAAGACACAAGCAAGATCTATTTAATCTTGAGTTGAAATGAAAAGTGAATCTTCTGATTTTTTTTTTCAAAAATAAGCATTTTGTCTTTTACTGGTAAAACTTACAAACTTATAAACAAGAAGGTAAAAAATGAACTGCTTAATGCTTTTCTTGAAATTAAAAATTTTGACTTTGTGAGCATCATTAAATATTTTGTTGAGCTTTTTATTTTAAATATGGAGAAAAATATCACTGAAAACTAATTATCCTTATTTGATGTCTAAATATATACATAGTTATATGCAACTATACACATAGTTTTAAAGAGCACTTACTGCAGGAATAAGGAAGCTTTTCTTATTCCTAAAAATGAGCTCTGAGAGTTGCATCCAAAAATGACAGTTAATTTGCATGTTCTTCAATATATTGAGTTGCTCGGTTTCAGCCATAGAACTTCTAGGACAAGTCTGTAAAACTAATCCTGAACAATGCGTTGTAAGTTGCTATGTATGCAATATTGCATGTTTGACATCACCAAAATACTAAGTAAGTACATCAATAGAGTTTTCTTGATGCACATTTGCTGAAGAGCTGAGTGAAAACACTTCCTACATTCCATGTCACCCAACAGTTGAACCCATGGGAGCAGAGAAGGATCAAATGTGTATTTGTGATAACATATGTACTACCTGCATTTTAATTTCATTTGGTGTCTAGTGGGGGCAGAACATAGGACACAAGGGTGGTGTTGGAGGCTTTTCTCCCATTATCACCAAGGTTTACAGCAGGGGGAAAAGATCCTGTAAATATGGTCATGAGTCACATGACTTTATAGCATGTTTTGTGTGGGGGACCCTATAGTGCTGGACAAGCTCTTCCCATTTCAAAGAGAAATAAATGAGCGATGCTGCCTCTGAAAAGCCACGACGCTGAAATGTCACCCTGACTCTTGAAGGCCTCTGGCTTTCATGTGTTTTTCACTACTCAGAAAGCTGAATCTGTTATTTTAATTAATCTGGTGTATGAATAAATACAGCAATCACTGAGATCGGGAAAGAATGTGACTTATGAGGCTCTTTGCTCCTCTAACATCTTTTTTTTTCAGATGACACTATTGGTCTGATTTGGAGGAGCTCTGTGACCTTTCTGAGTTAATCTCTTAGAGCTAGGCATGACACAGAGCCTCGATAACAGGCCTTGGGGTTCAGCACAGCTCTCCAAGACAAGCTACAACACAAGGTTTGTTTGAAGAACAAGTCTTTAATTGGAACAGCTGATATAATAGGAAAATACAGTCATACTTCTAGCACACATGTTTTTCCAACTGTATCAGTTGTTCTAATACCAGACATTACCTCTCCCCACAATCCTGGACCCACTTGTGCCCAAATTCATCACAGTTACCTCAACAGTCCTACCCATCTGGTGAGTGGAAGTATTTCCTGACATGACATCTAATTTCTGTTGGTGGTGTGATCTAGCTCTTACTGTATTTTATCAGCTTGCATTTAAAAATTTGTTGGAGGGATTTTAATTTTATAAAGTCAAAAAAACAGAAGAAGTATCAGGGGAAAAAAAAGTCTGTACCGCCTAAATTCTGTTTCTGCAGCCTTTATAGTACGGTCTCTAATTATCTAGGAGTTTTCTTCCTTACAACATCTTCCTCATCCAGTGCAGCTCTTCAGAAGTCAAGGTTTTTCTTTAAGTAAGTGCCTTAGGATGAAACAAGTACCTACCTCTAAGCACGTATGTTTGAAGCATTAAATGATATTTTCCTTGTGCAGGAAATCACAGATTAATCCGCTTGCAGGAATGGGTCTCATGTAGAGTCTGATCCTGATTCTCTCTTAAGAGGAAATTAAACCTCACTTGTAAGAGAAAGGCTATTAGGATCTGGGTGAAAAAAATAAAAAGTCTTAACTTGGTAAATACCATTTAACCCACAAGATTTCCCATCTCCTGAAGTAAACCAGGATGCTAGTTGTTAAAATACAAAATTAAACATTATGTTGCATTATGTTGGAGATAAAATTAACAGGAAGGGCAGACATCTTTGTAAAAGGAAATAAATTGAATGGATTACATTCCATTCATCCTCTACAGCACAGCAAGAGTTTCAAAAGTTGAATGTGGTGCTATCTTTCTTGCTTCTAATTCCCAGACTCCTTCCTTCCTCAGAGTGTTAATCTAAGTTTTACCCCTGATATTTGTCTGCCGCTTCTTAGCAACAGAGTAGTGTTTTTTCCTTGAAGTTGAAAGTTGTGGATTTGGGCTTTTTGCTTGTTTGTGGGTTTTTGGGGGGTGTGTGTTCTGTAGTATGATGCAGAATGTTGAGATTTTAACTGGTTATAAATTCATTACAGTTCAATGCATCAAAAGTATTTCTTTCCACCAACTTGATTGGGTGCAGGAACTATTATGCAAAATGGCCCCTTTGGCTTCTAGTTCTAGGTGCATAGGACTCAAGAAAAATCCTTCTTTCATAATTTTTCGACTACACAAAAAGAGAATTATGTGAATTTATATACAACGTGTATAACCTTATCAGGTTATTTAGCTGCAGCTAGTCTGGGCTTAATTGGGGCTTTTGCAAAATAGCACTTAAAAGAGAAGGAAAGACGGTTAGACAGATGTCTGCACTGAGCAGTCAGGTGTGTTTGCCCCTGTCTGTGTAAGGTAGAGCAGCCCAAATGCTGCTTTAAATCATCTCTGAAAGTGCACTGGTGCTCAGAACAGGTGAAACACAGTTCTTCTGGGTCGTAGCACTGAAGGTCCTTCTCCGAGCTCAATTAAAAATGCAAGGTTAAAGGTTGTGTGTAACAAGTTGAAGCAATTATCACATACTTGGCCATCGTTCAAAAAATTGATATGCATGTTGTTTCCCTCCCCTGTGCCCTTTCCCAAGCCCAAACAAGATGTTTGCCAGCTCTACATTTGTAAGCCAAGAGATGAGCTACCGTAGTGCATGTGGCCTGCCAGGAGCAGGAGTTCTTGGCAGGGAATGGTGCCCATGGCTTTTATTACGGCGACTTCCCCTCAGGTTTTCTTTTCTTCCAGCTGGTGGAAAGTAGCTTAAAACTATCTTTGCCTCATACTAGAAAAATCTTATGGTCTGCAGTGTGTCAAAAATATGGGGTTAGTGCTGCAGGGTCCCAGCACCCTTCATGCAGCTGTGCCATAAAAACTGAGCAGGACTGGTGTCCTACTAGACACTCACAGTCATCCTTCCTCACATAGACAAGGAGCACGAGCTGTTTTCCAAGCTCTGGAGCACAGCCTCAGCAGCAGCACGACCTTTCTAGCTTTTTTTTTTTTTTTTTTTTCCCCTAATGGATTGTAGTTTTGAAATTCTAGGAGTCCTTTGATACAAGATGGTCAAGAAGACTTCTCAGTGGTTTATGGTGCAGGATGCAAAGTGGGAAGGAAGGCGTGTGGTTTTACTCCTCATCAGCTCAGTGTCTGCAAGCAGGTTGGGTTGGGGCTGGTAAAAGCAGGCTGTGCACACATACGTTGTACTCTAGAAAACTGTTCTTTTTCTTCAGCTTTCTTCTTTCTATGCATCAGACAAATGCACTCCATACTGCAGGCTTTATGTTCACAGTGCTTGAAGACATGCTACCAAGCACTGTGGAGGTTTCCTCAGCAGGGCTGTCCAATGGGCAAGTCTTCCATGGGCAACTAGAAAAATATCTATTTACCTTTGGTAAATAACACCAAAATCGTCCAAGTGCTTCCATGGTAATTTAGAGCTTTAGAAAGGCATAGAGACTTGGGTTCTGGAGGCTGGGAGCACATTACAAAGATGAAGAAGGCAGTAAACATTAGTGTAATATTTTTCAAGTGCCTTCCTCTATCATTCCAAGAGATCTATAATCAAGATGATTCAAAAGAATAGTGCTGGTGATACGTGGGCTCTGTCTGAAAGATTTATTGTTGAAATTGGTGGGCTAAGAACACCTCACCTCCCTAGTTTCCCATCATCAAATATAATAAAAGTAATTTCCAAGTTAGTAACAATATCATGCATATGGCGGATGAGGCACACAGGTCATGAGGTCTGTCACATACATAAAAATTTCTTGTCTGTTTGAAACGGTTTGGAGAAATTTGGAATAGTTCTTCTGTTAGTAATGGGCCAGCTCAAAAACAACCACACACTGTACATTTTGGATTTGCATACCTCTGTTCCTTCCATCTTTGCCATGATTATGCTGTCTTTATTTGCTCAGCTTACACCCTGCCAATCCTGTATTAGTCCAACTTTCCAAAGATTGTGTGACAGTTACAGAGATCATGCAAGAGTGTTTAAATTACATCTGGAGCAGGCATGCACAAATTTAAGCATGATCAGGTATTTGTGGCCTGGCTGGAGAACCCTTTCTCCTAATGAATAGCAGTTAGATGAGTAGTCCTGTTGACTTAAATGGAATGACTCATGCAAGCAGTGCGCATTGTAATTAAACATTGCTTGCACATAGGTGCAAAACCAAGAGGTGTATATGGAAATTCTCCTCCACTGAGTGTGAGCACCCAGCTCCTGAGCAGCATGAACAGTTAGTGCATGTGTCCACAGGCCTCCCTGTGGTAATGAGTCATGCCTCATCTGAGGCTTTGCCGGGAATAAGAAAGAGTATCTTTCTTTTTATCTAGCAGAGTCTATTGGTCAAAGTGATTTTTTTTCACCTGGGAAAACAGAAAGATTTGGAGTTGTATTTTCACTGTGGTAATGGAGTCATTAAAGCAGCCCATTTCTTTTGGCCATTCCAGGCCAATAGAAGGTAGGGGGGAAGGTTTGGAGATGGCAAATCCTAGGCAAGGATCATTCCGCTTCGAAAAGAGCGTTTCTGTGGGCAGCAAATGCCCTCGGAAAAGGCAGCAGTTTGCAGAGTTTGGAGAGAGCTCCGTGGCATGTTACTCCTGAGCTTGATGTCTTTTTCTCTCCTTAAGATAGGGACTAGAGAAGTCCAGTGGTTACTATTTTTATGCAGAAGGTTCAAGTTAATCTCTGTTTTCGCATGAGTATAAATGCCAAAGTCTGCATACATATATTTCAGCATTGAAATTATTCGCTGAATTTATGGCATTTCATTAGCATTTACATTATCTTTGGGCCCAGAGGCCCCAAAAGAAACCAAGACACTATTGTGAAAAGGACTTTTTTTCAGGTCTTTATCCAACTGGTTCTTGAAAACATCCAAAGACAGAAAATGCACAACCTGCCCTCCTGCCTGACTATCATGATGAGAAAAAAAAAATCCCATCTCCAGTCTTAACTTAACTAGCATCTCTCTTCCTGGCACCAGTCATTGCTTGTTTCCTGGGATCCCTGTACAATTCTGTAGAAACAGACAATTCTAAAGAAACAAGGCAAGTTGGATCACAGCAGAAGGACATACCTAGCCCATATAGAGCTTGCTTAACTGGGATCAGAATTCCACCTCACTCCGTATCATGTCCTTGAGACCAGGTCATAGTGATGTAAGAGTGAAAGGGTATGGAGGTCTGTACTGGCACTTTTTTGGAACACTCACCTGGCTTCCAGAAATTTGTGTCTCATGGGTGATGAGTTTATATTTTAATAGCTCCTGAATCATTTCTTTGTCCATGAGTTTATCAGATTGTTTCTGAATCCATGTAAACTCCTGCCATCCACAGCATCCTGTGGCAATGTGATTAGTTAATTGTCATATGAAAAAAACAGCTTCCTTTCATGCTTGAAAATTTCAGAGTTTGTGTTGGAAACCATCACTTTCTGTTTGTATTAAAGCTCTTTACTTGAATTAGGGGAAGCAGTGAATAACTCCTTAATCACCATCTCTGTTCAATACATGTGGGATTCACAGGATGCCGACATGCATCTTCTCATCGCTAGGATTCATCCTGTCAGCCACTAGAGTTGCCTTTCCCTATACCTTATCCAAGTAGGGGTGCCCTGTACCCTCTTAGGTAGGTGTTTGCACAAGGACTGCACAGGATTTTCAAACATACAACTGCAAACTGACAGCTTGTCAGAACTGACTTTTTGTATTGTCCATCTATTTTCTTCTCTTTTCCAAAGGGGTCTGAGTTTTCTGTTTTAGCTGAGCACTAACCATGTTGTGTGCAGGGCTATGTATTTGAACCTGAAGATCTCATCCTGAGCAGGAATAATCCACGCAGATCTTGTCCTCAAAACAGTCAGTGAGGGCTTTTTCCCCCATTCTCACCCATTTATCTCCACTCCAATGTCCTGTCCATTCAACTAGGCCAGCTTCCAGGTATATTCCATAGAGCTGGTTCATTGCTGCTCTCATGTGACTTCATCTCTTGTCCAACATACTACAAACCTTGAACTTCATCAGAGGATACAGCTTGACACCAACAAAAAAGAAGTGTTTTGTGCCCTGAATGAAGACCTGAGATAAGATTGTGTTCCACAGATTTCTGGAATAACATTTTAAAGACCTGACATCTTTATGATTCTTCCACAGCTTTGAACAGTTTCCCTGAACAAATTGCTCCATCACATCATGCTTGAGTTTCCACCTCTGTTGGATAAGAAATTTATAGTGACTCCTTAAGAGCCAGGAATTATTCCAGATATTCCCAGGGAATGGTTTTGAACGAGACTCTTGAGGGTTAACATTGTCATTTCCTTGGTGGTTCACAGAAAGCGTTCACGGATGTTAGAATTAACTGACCGCGTAAAAACATTGGTGACTTAAGAAGCTGACTCAGATCACCCCTTTGTTTAGACTTGTCTATAAATTCTTCCAATTTTTGTTTGCTGAGAACAAAGAAAAATTGCTTTAAATGTAACCACAACCTGTGGCCATAACGTGCAACATCTGAGGGATGGGTCAGATTTTCTCTTAGGTGAGTGGGTGCAGCTTCTGATGATGGTTCACAGGTTGGCCCAGGAGCCTCAAGGCTGTGAGCATTTCCTCTCTGAAAGAGAAATTGGTCTTTCTGCGTAAAACAGAAGATCAATTCCACATAATGCAGAAGATCAAAAGATGTGGTTTAAGAAGGCTACGGGCGCAAGATGATGAGCTGGAAAAAAATAACCTGGAAGAGTGGGCATTTGCTGAAGGAATATACAGGCTCATACCAAGCAAGAGGAAGGGCATACAAAGGAAAAGTTTCAGCATGGCCCGCAGTCCAAAAATACTGGTGATTACAGGTTTTAAAGTACCACTCCAAGCAAATAAATAGAAGATAACAAACCCACGAGAGCAAGAAACCTCTCCATCCAAGTCAAAGTTTTGCACGTGCACGGCAGCAGGTTGGAGCCCCAAGGGACTGAACTCCCTGTGCATTTCAGGCACTATGAGCACCTGAGCATCCCCCAGTGCACTTTATAACAAGGCAAAAATGCAGATGTGTCCAAAAATGCAGATGTGCCTGACCAGACCACGTGCTCAAGGGCAGGCACAGCCAAGCACCAGCGTTAGAGAAAGGGCACCTGCATGCTCGTTGCTGATAAAATAGTGCCTCTGGGGCACGGGTGTTTGGGTCAGTCCCTTCATTGCATCCACCCCACACGGATGCTCGGAGAGCTCGAGCTGGGGTGTGTGTGTCAGTTCAGCCCCAAGGGAGATTGCAGCATGCAGCCTCGCTCCCTCTCGGTCCTTAGCCTACCAAACCTGCTAGCTTAGCTGAGATAGTACGAAAAGATTCTGAAAAATAACATTTCAGGTTCTGAAAAATATCATTTCAGGTTCTGAAAAATATCATTCCAAACTAGGCCTGACTCACCCCATTATTCAGAGGGAAGAGTGTTTGCATTCAATTGCTTTGTGAAACCTTAAATATTTTAATTTTGCTACAGCAACGCATGCTAATTAATTATTCTCTCCAAACAAGCTCAGTTTTTTTTTCTCTAGCTCTTCAGCACTATATTCAGGATACTTACTCACTTATTTTTTTGCCAAAACACTGGAATCTGTATCAGTGTGACTTATTATTTTCTTGAGGTGTCCCTGACCATCAGACACTTCATCAGATTCTTTAATATCTTTTGCATCCTGTTGCTGTAGACAAGTTGTGCACCTGCTGGACCATCTGCAGTTGCAGACTGCAGTTCGGCCCACGCACACAAGAGATTTCCTTATCCATTACTTTACACTTACACTAAATGGTATCTGTCTGTACAGAAAGGCTCTAGCGATGTTTCTCAAGAGGGCCAGCTCAAGACATTTCAGAAGTACGGGCAAAACTGTATTTTTGGCTGCCACGAGCACCAAGGACCTCTAGTGCTGTCTCCAGAAGATGAGGGAGTGCTCCAAGGAGTCTGCAGGGCAGCATGCTGATGCTGTCCATCTTGCACCTGGGAAATGGGAGGTTTGGAGACAGGAACGAGTGCAGCGGCACCAGTGAGTCTAGCTTATCAGGACTGTAGCACAGCCAAAAAATCTGTGGGACTACGGTCCTTTTCCTGCCAATTTTTTTTGCTTGTTCCCTTGCTTTGTCACATGTTCATTTCTTCTTCATGTTTATGGAACAGCACTACCAAGACTTGCTCCAATCACCTGTCAGTAGCATAAAATTATGTTTTTTTCTTTTTTTTCTCTTTTTCCTTCCTTCTTTCCTTCCTCCCTCCCTCCCTGTCTTCCTTCCTTCCTTTGCCATCCAACTGGGGAACAGCCTTTACAGATACCTCTGTAAGTTTATTAGGCAGTCTGGCAAAACATCCAGGAGTCAGGTGTTCACCGAACTCCCCAAGCTATGCATTCTTGGAATTATTTTACAGTCTGAATTCTTGGCAGTGTAAGCTCAGAGAAGAATGCTTTTGGTTTATTTGGTTGCAGGCATGATCCTGCACCACTGAAAGCTATTAAGTCCAATATTGAATGGGAAGACTTCTCTTCAAGCTCCTCAAAGTCCTAGGCACTGCAGGTGTTGTTTTAGTAAGTCTTAATGGATCTTCATGGAAGTGTGCATTCCCCAGACACATCCTTCCTGGATGACTTTCCAGTCCAGGCTCACAAGATGAGTCCTCATATTTAGTTTTCTTGGTCATTTCCCATGGGAAACTAACAACTTCTCAAGAAGCTTCACAGAAATGGATCTGCCTGGTTTACTCTCTGTAATAGCTGCTGATGACTAGAGACACTGAATACCTGCTTGGTGTGAACATCTCCTTTCCAGTGCACCTCAGAACATCTTGTGGCTCTTTTGACCTTCTTCAAGGTTTCACCAGTAGGATTTGTATGACTTTGTCCTTTTTGCTCCCTCTCCTAGTGGGAAGCTGACTTGTATTTACCTGTCTGGAGATGAAACACAGGTAAAGAATAAGCAGATAGGCCTTGACAAGGAGTATATATTGACAACAGTGGCAACTGTCAGTCCCACTTGCATAGTCAAGTTCTGTTTCTGTTTCTAAATGTCCCTCACCCACCTGAGGAAAAAAAAAAAAACAGTGCAATTTAGGCGACCAGCGAAGTATCTGGGGTGGTGATTCAGGATTACCCAGCTCTTCACAGTGGCTGCAATGGACAGTTCAGGAGCAAACCAACAGATTAAATGGGCTTGCATAAATCAGTCTATCAAAGAACTACACATAGCGATCAAATTATCAAATAGCGATTTCATATTCTTCCTTATAACTGACATTCTGTGGGTTATTTATGAAGAGGAAAAAGGTCCAAGGATGTGAAATAACATGTTCACTATTCATTTTAATTCAGAAGTAAATCTGTAGAAGGAATTGCCATTACAATACAGCCTTTTCCTACTCAGTGAGGTGATCCAACAACTTCCGCTGCTTTACTAGCGAGCTGCGTAGGACTAGTACATTTAGAGTAATCGGATTCCTGTCTTGGCTCATTTTTGAATGTTTTATGAGTCAATTAAAACCACTTGAAAGAATTTAATGACATAGGCACCACACATTTTATTTCTTGACAACTGAGTTCTGCATTGTTTTCCTAGGCTAGGATTAATGAACGTTTTCAAAAAACTTTGCCCTAAAGGGAAGCACCCAGATCACAACTATTTGTATTTTAAAGCACTGACACTTGGCAACCAGGGTACTCCTTGTAGGAAGTCTTCCGTGATCCAAGAAAGCCCCACAGATACGTGCATTTAGGTTTTCATGTGTGCTAAGCACTGTGTTCACTGGGATCTGTGTGGCCCTGCAGAATCTCCTGAGACTTTTTGTGTGGTTGTATATGTATATGTCTGTATGTGTGTGCTGTGGGGAGATGGGGACACTTAAGGATTTGAACAGGGTTTTCCCCAAGGAGTATCTTATGAAAAGTTTTATCCGTTCAGGAAGTCACACCACTCCGATGGTATCAGAATAGTCACCGTGCTGAGGGTCTCCAGCACAACTCCCCATGCAGATTTCTTTTCCAAATGAGGAATTGGTCAGAACGGAGAAAAGCTATTCGCTATCTATTTTAAACCAGTATTCATCTGGAAATAGTCACATTGTGTTAAGGCCAGATTTTCAGGAGTGCAAATCACCATTTCCATGGACTTCAAAGGAGCCATGCTTGTTTTCCACCCTCAGGGATGTGACCTCTGGTTTTCTCTTCTACTTTTATGCTATGTTCACTATCTTCCTCGCCACTCCTTTTTGCCAAACAGATCTATATTTAGTTCTTTCTCTGATATTTTTACACTGCATTCAGTTTTCCTACCTCCACCAAGCAACGGATAATACCTCCATTAGTGATTTCACAAAGCTATGAAAACAAACAGACAAAAAAGACTTTTAAAAGTAACTCTTAAACTTTAGTTAGACTTTTAAAATCTAACTTTACTCTGTTAAGTCTCATGGTAATAAATACAGTTTGGTGGCAGGATTAGTTTGGAGTCTAATGCTGCAAAATAGAGAAGCAGAAGAAAGTGACAATGAAGGTTAAGCTGTTCTAATGGTGATAGAAGGGCCGGCCAAAGGATTTAACACCGTGGGTTCATATGTGTATGAAAAGCAGGAAGAAAAAGTGAGTTGACAGAAGAAATGAGTTGACTGAATGACCTGGTGCAGGTTTTGGAGATGTGGAAAAAACCTTAAAGCTGTCATACCCCACGCACATTTGAAAAGAAAAAGATGTGGTACTGGGACAGGGATTAAGGAAAGAGAAGGCAACCAGAACGCTTTTCCTGTAAACAGCCCTGAAACGGTACTCACAAACAGATCACTGAAGTCACCACTTGCTTTGAGAAATGCACTGGAGCCCTGGCCTTATGCCTTTGTTAAATTACATGCAAAGGAAAAGAACACAAAAATAGTCCTCCTGGATAAAACTAAATGTCCATTCACCTTAATATCCAACTTCCAGCCGGGAACAGAAGCTGACACCTAGGGGAGACACCTACAAGGGTGTGTAGAGAGTAATTCTGGGCTCGTGCTCTCATCGCCCATCTCTCAGCCAGCCCCTAAGATAAAAGCAGGGCACCCAAGGGTGGTTTTTGTTCACTTTCTCCCCCCCTGCAGCTGGCAGGGTTCAAAACAGACAAAAATGCAGTTTTTGCTCTGGTCTGTCTGCAGTCAATGCCCCCCCACCCTTCACCCCGCCCACAAGTGCACAGCATTTAAGGCAATTTCAAAACTTTATTTTTTAAGGCTTGAAATAACTGGATTTCCCTGGCCTTTAATTTACCACTTGACTAGTTTCCTATTTAACCTTTCACTTCAATCCCTATTTCACGGCATGAAATGATACCCCTGCACATCGTATTTCTCCTTTTGAGGCAAGCCTACCAAAATTATCTTCGGCTTGGATGTGATGGGAAGTGCATGCCACTTTCTGAAACAAGTCAGTGAAAACAGCATATTAGTTGAAAGAAAATTCTCAGTGAAAGTTGCAGCTGAGAAACTTTGATAGGAGAAATGGCATATCAGACAGGTTTTAACTGAATTTCCACTTATTTATAAAGGCAAAGGCGTGAAAACTTTGTAAAAGAACAACCAAAGCCCCATTTCAGGAAGGTACCTAAGTCTCTGTCTAGCCTTAGGGATAGGAGTTGCCATAGAAGTACTCCTGGGCTTAGTAAGACGCCCACTAAATCATGGATTGAACTAGGGACTCCAAAATTAATCACGCAGGCTTCAACAGCTTGAGCGGAACAGTCAAGACTCACTAGCTGAAATAGTAAGGAGATATATTTCTTATGTGGATAAGTCACAGCAGGGAATCTCACCACTGGTTCAGACTTTAATTAGGTACATCTTAATTATCTTGTTGGATGGAAGCCTAAAAACCCTAAAAAAACAAGGCTGGAGTGACACTGCCTGCTCTCCAACAGTGTATTTAATCATTTTTACTAAGGATTAAAATAAGAAGAGTTATAGGGAGAGGAAGCCCACGCAGAGAGATTCTTCACACTGCATGTGACATATTTTTGTTTGCTGCTACACATGTGATTTTGTGGACCGCAAAAGCTGAATCATGTCAGTTTTGAATTAACTATAAATGTGTGGATGTGTGGATGTGTATGTATACACATATATGCACATACCTACGTGTAGAGTAAATGCATGAGGGAAGTCTCATCCTTTGAACTTATTTAGTCTGATAAAGAAATCCTAGCTCAGATTTCTCCCACTTGAGAAGACATTCACCACCATCAAGCTGTTAGTGCAGATTAAAAGAGGAGTGATGTGTCCCTTTTGCCTTCATTTTCAGGTGCCATCTCCTTTTCTCAGGTGTTTTTCTCTTGCTTTGGGGCCAGAAAGGTATTTCTCTACAGCAATGACTGTAGAGAAGATCTCCACCGAGGTGTTTTGCTTTATCATGAGCATTTCTGATGGGGTGGTTTGGGTGGGTTCAGCAGACATGACTTCTGCAAATACAGCTGTGGGGAGCCCATGTGCTGAAGTCAGGACCCTGCTTTGGTGACCCAGCCATGCAGAATCTGGAGCTACCAAGCTGGGAGCTGTTACATATAAATCCCTGCTCAGTGTGTTGATTGCACGAGAGACAAGTTAAGCCAATATGTGCCAGCTTCCTAAAGACAAGAGGGTCCCCGTTGAGAACACCAGGGCAATGGGGATTATCACACTTAGCCACTTAAGTTTTGTCTATGGTGAGGAAAAAATCAATCTGCATCCACAACAGATGTAGATTTAAAGTGAATTTGTTAAACCATATTAAAACTCTGTTTGGGCATTTTCAATTAGAAGTGGTCTTAATGTGATTAGACTTAATTAGTTTCCCAAGTGAATTGGGAAACTGAGCTTAATTTAAGATGCTGCAACCCTGGATGAGAGGACCTACCCAGAAATTGAATGAGGTTTCAATATTCACTTTAAAAAATTAATTTGCATTCATTTCCATGAGAGTACATTGTGTGGATTAAACTTTAGTCAGTGGAGTCACAGCAGTGAAGTGAGAGAACTGTCAGTTCTGTTGGCACCTGAGGATTTTACCGCCTTGTGGGTCTGGATTAAACAAAGGCTGTCAAAATTACTCCTTGTAACAGATTTTTATCTTCTATGCTTTTTCTCTCTTGTTTTTTCTTTTCATGGCCAAGTTCCTGGTTATAACTGGTGGTGATGTTCAGCAGCATAGTAGCTGTTACGTCTGTAGAAACAAGGAGCCACTTGGGCCTGGTATTTTTTTAAGATAAAGCTTATGCTCATTAAATACCCAGACCTATTTGTCTTTCATCCCTGATCAAACAGCATCAATACATTGCCCATTAATGTGACTAGCAGTTGGTGACCAAAAGACCCAGAAATTTCTGAAGCAATGTATACTAAAGTGCCCATTTTTCCTGATTTTGCCGTTTCCGCAACTTTTGCAAACCAATTCTGTTGGCAAATCAGATACTCTTGGTTCTCGTTTGTAGCATCATATATACAGACACATGTACAAACAGCTCCAAAATGTGCCATTTCCTGAAAAGCGACGTTAGTGAAACGTCATCACCTGTTATAATTGCTGCTGTTGCCAAACACACTGGTCGGTCAGTTTGACCTTTAAAATGCTGTTGGGATACTTGTACATAATCAGGATTTGCATCTTCAAAAATGTCAGTAGAACATAAGTTTGTGTTGTCCTGACTCAGCTGAGAAGATGTCAAAGATTTGGTGTTTAGCTGCTGATGAAACTTCAAGTTCACCTTAAGACGAGAATGTATTTTATTCCCATCTATGGGAAAGGCACATCTTTATCATGGACTTCTACTTACGCTGATGTTTCTTGATCTTTTACTGCCTTTAGTGAAGCCGCAATATGTGGTTTGATGTTTATGCAGATGTAGGTCCAAAATTCTGTTTGTCTTCATTGGTCTAAAGGCATACTAAATGGAGAGAAAAAGCAATTGAGTAACCTGAGAATAGGATTAACCACTAACTATATTGATACAAGAACTGTTTTTTTTTTAAACAGTGCAATTTTCTGTAAAAAAAAAAAAAAAACAGCAGCCTCAAAACACTGCATACCCTTCTGGTAGGGCACTAAACTCTCAAAGCAGTTGTAATTAAGCTGCCTTTGTATCACCACTGTATTTGTGAAGATGAGCCCAAAAGCAGAATAAAATCGGGTTGTTGAAATTTTACTCAACTGTTCCTTACACTGGAGCACTCTTTATTTATTTTTGTTTACTGATGAGTCTCTTTTGCCCCACATTCCACAAAGTTGCTTAAAGTGAGCTTAAAAAGAAAAATTAGACTTAGTAGACTTAGCAGCATTTTGCATTCACTTTGCACTGTGTAAATAATTGCAGAAAGTGCAGAGGTTCAGTGTAGCAAGTTTACCAGCAGTGATAGGAGCTTGGGCATGGATAGGCTTTTTTTTTTTTTTTTTTTTGCTTTTTTTTTTCTTACTGAAGAAGGTGAGATGAAGAGAGCAAGAGATGAAACAGCGAAAGCTCCACAAAAAGTTTGCACCTACTGTCCCTTAGTGATTGGTGGGCAGCTCCCCTCGATCATCCTGTGATAAAATGATGCACAGGGGAGTTTGGCTTCTGTGCCCTTGAGATCTGGTGGTCTTTCCCAGGTTGTTCAACATGTCTGAGATATGGTTCTTACTGCACTGAAATGCGGTCCATGATTATTTCCCTCTTCCTATAAAGGTCCAAGTGCCCTCTGGACATGGAGATAAAAAAGGGCTGAGGCCTGTAGGTGATACCATGCTGGAACAGCTCCATATATTGTTTTCTGTAGCTCATCTAGTGAACGCTGTCAGGAACACGCATGGCCCCAGGGACCACAAAACCACCAAAACACCAAAGCCACCTCTCCACATCTTCCACTTGCCTTTTGCTCTTTACCAGCACTCTGCACCACGGGAATAAACCCAGCTGCTGATGTGATGTTAAATCAGCCACCATCAGCTCTGTTGTAGTATCTCAGACAAGCTTCAGTGTCCGGAGCGGTCCCCACCACTTTCACATCATGGTACCTAGGACTAAATCTCGCCTAAAAGAGTAGGTCTGCTCCTGGGCATATTACCTCAGGTTCCTATGGTCATCTCACAGTACTGGACCCTCAGAAAGTGGCTCCTATGTCCTGCTCATTGTGCCCCATCGGCGATAGCTCCCTAACATGATCATAGGATATCAGTGAACTCAGCCTGGAGGTCATGCTTACCTCAAGCACTTGAATTCTGCACAAAACAAACAAAAAAAACAAAACAAAACAAAAGGTCATATCCAGATTAGTAATAGTGTACTTGGCTGCCCAGGCAGTTTCTCCTTATGTTTTGCCAAAGCGTGCTCCCTCCTAGCTGAGTAGTGACCTCTTAAGGAGAAAAGCAGCTACTGCTGCCAGGATCATCCTCCCTGGCCATGGTCTTCCTCACCGAGGTTGCCTTTTTCCCCCCGCCTAGATTTTTTTCCCCTTCTCAGCACATTGGAGAAGGGATGTCATAACCCTGGGTGCGAGGAAATTCAAGTGCAGGTCAAGTGCGCTGAGCAACAGGCATCTTCTGCGACTTTTTGCACCAAAATAATTACACCCAAGTCTCTTTTCATGATATGATGCAAATCACTGAGGCTGCACTACCAGGCGACTTTGCACACTTGCTTCTTTGCCTTACTGTTTCCTGATTAATGCTGTTTGCCACTTTCAATTTACAACAGAGTCATAGCTTACACAGGTATCTGTCTCTTTAGGGTTTTTTTTTTTTTTTTTTTTAAGTCCAGATGCTAAAATTGCAGTATTACTCCAAAAGCTTCTTGCTCTGGGAGTTCATTGGGAAAATTACATATATACATAAATATATATATATATATAAAAGCTAACAGAAAGAAGAAGATCTCAGTATTTATTGGTTTTATGTTCTTAAGGCTTGCCTTAGAAAAGTTTTCTGAATCTTTTCAGTCAAGTAACACTGGAGGAAAATAAAAAGTTCTATAGCATCTTTTGCGCAAGGTGATCACTGCAAATGCTTTTGCAGCCTAACAGACACTCAAAATAATCTCCTCAGAGTCAGTCACTAAGACCTGCTAAGTAGGTATGCTAGTTTTAGGCTCTGATCCTATCCGTTTTTCCATGTTGCATGGGATTTCCAAACCTACAGGATTCCTCTGTGAGGTTCTGAGCAATTCATGGGTTATTATTTTTTTTTTCTTTTTTCCCTGCAACTTATCGGAGAATCCCGTTTCCCGCCTTAAGCGCACCGTAATGTTTAAGAGCAGCCCCCGAGGGCAGGGGGGATCCCGCAGCGTTCCCCCCCGTGGCTCCCCCCGCCATGTCCCGGCCCTGTCCCGGTGCCGGGTCCGGCGCCCTCCGCGGACCGAGGCCGGGGCCGGGGCCGAGGCCGGTCCCCCCGTCCCGCCCCACGTCCCGGGGCCGCGCAGGCTCCTCCCGAGCAAGCGTGAGGTGCCCGGGGCGGGCATTAGCGCGGCGTGTGCGCAGGGGGTGTGTACGTGGGCCGGGGTTTATTATTATTACTGTTAAGCAAGCAAGGGGAGGAAGATTAAAAAAAAAAAAAAAAAACAGGGAGGGAGGGAGTGAAGGAAAAGGAGGAGGGACGGAGGGGGTGAAGAAGAAGAAGGAAAAAAGCCCGCAGAGGAGTTTCCCAAAACTTCCGAGCAACTCGCCGCTCCGGGTGGCGGCGGCGGGCGAGGGACGATGCTGGAGCCGCGGGCGCTGCGGGAGGCGACGGCGACGGCGCCGGGGGGCGCCGGGCCCACGGGCGCCGGGGCGGCCGAGAAGAAGCGAGACGGGCGAGGAGGCAGAAAGGGCAAGAAAGGCAAAGGCTCCGGCAAGAAACCGGCCCCGACGGAGCAGGAGGAGGCGCCCGGCGCTGCCACAGGTAAGACCGGCAGCAGGTGCGGGGGGCGGTCCGGCCCGGCCCGGACCCACCGGGACCCGACGCGTCTGGACCCGCACCCCGGGCGGGGGCTGCGGGGACGCGGCGGCGGGAGCATCCCCGTGCAGACCCGGTCCGGACACCGGAGCTACACGTGGATGCAGACCCCGGAGTCGGATCCGGTCTCGGTCCCGGTGACTGGACCCAGATGTGGAGGCGGACCCCGGACCCGGACCGGGTCCTGTGTCTGGACGCGGACCCCCCGGACCCGGACCCGCGAGCTCCGTGTTCGGGCGGCCCTCAGTGCCCGCCGGCGCCGGTGCCGGTCCGGTCCTGCCTCCCTCCCTGTCTCCCCTCGCCGGCTCCGGAGCCCCGAGCGGCTCCCGGCAGCTGTTGCTCTCGCCTGCGGGGGGGATATCTCCCGTGACAAAACGCGTTTGCTCTCCCTTCTTTTCCCCAGAAAGCACTTCAGCTGAGTTGGCCAAATGACAAACTTTCGGGTCAGGTATCCTGCCCCGGGAGGAGGCTCTCCCAGCTTGCTCCTCAGGGACGAGCAGAGAGGACTTTTCTCTCACTTAGCAGCACGTGTTGTTTGCCCTATGCTCCCCTCAGCATGAAGTGCAAGGATTCCTGCTGGGGAGACCCTCATCCTTGCTAGGGACAAAGCTAAGACTGACCCACTGGTAGGGTTTCAACTCACTCTAGTTACTTGCTGTTTCTATCAGCTGGACACATCTCAGGCAGGGTCCAGACTCCTGAGTGTTGTACAAACACACGCGAGTACGTGATGCTTTTCCTAGAGAGCTTGTATTATGTCACCTAGTTTCCAGAAAGCCTAGGTGTGCGTATGTGGAGAGATGCACTTTGCTCTTTGCAAAAGTAACGAGTAACTGGAGTTGCCTATTACTGTCTTTATTTGATTGAACTCTTTGTTGGTTGCTGTAGTGAGTTTTAAAAGAAGCATATGAAAAGCACAGCTGGTTAGTGGTTGTTGGGTGTCCTCCCCATCCCCCTTTTTGTTCTGATAAAAAGACAAATAGGCAGAAGACCCCAGAAGGGCAAAACTCTCTAAACACACCAAAGATAATTTTGCTTAGTGCATTGTGGATTAATATGATGCCACTCTGGACTTTAGTCATCAGCTCTCAAGGAAGACATGCATGATTCAGCAGTGGCAGGTATCCCTTCAGGCTAATAATCTATGCAGGCCAGTTCTCCCCAGCACATCCTCTCCTTTTCTGCCCCGCAGAAGGAGACACATCTCACCCAGCTTCTGCTCAGCTTCAGGTCCATCAGGGAGGTTTCCCTTACTATACCAAGTTATAGGAAAACTCTAATTTTGGCCTTCTTACTGTCCCCTTTTCACTCGGTTATTTTTTTTAATGTATGTAAAGCTGCTAACCATTGCCCAGCGCAAGCACTGTGAGCCTCTCCTGTGAAAAACTAGCTGCTTCTTGCAAAACTAAAATCTCTGGCAAATCTACCAGTGACAGCTGGGCAGCTTGGGTGTTTCTGTGCTTTTGTGGTTGATACAATTAAAAAAGAAAAAAATGAAGACAGTGGCATGTTGCGGGACTTGTGAGAGGAAAAGCTCTGTTGAGGACATGTGCTAAAGGAGAGGGACCTTTCCTGCTGGTACATGTTCCGGAGGCCCTCCGTGTCCACCCTGTTCTTGCGGGAGAGTTTTCCTTCTCCTGCTCCAGGACAGCTGATTGTCTTGGGCCTTGCATGGCCTGGAGGAGACAAGAGGGTCTCGGACAGCCGGGTCCTGCTCCATGCCTGGCTTGGGAGGCTCCAGGCACCTCTTCCTGGGTGCTCAGGTGAGAGGAGCCGGAGCAGCTGAGCCTGGAATATCCACATGGGTAAAGTTTGTGTATCCGCGGGAACTTAATTGCCAGTCCTGGGGTGGTATTGTCAGGTCTGCTGCGGTGAGAGTTTTGCTTGCAAAGCTGAACGGTGGCAGTGTTGCAGCTTGACTTCCACCAAGGCACAGTTCAGATCAAGCCAAGTTCGTAAGGCTTTGGTAACGCATTGGAGGGTTTGTGTCCCTGCTAAGTCAAAAATACCACAGTGTTTGTATTAGGGAAAGTTTTTTTTTTTTTTTTTTTTTTTTTTTTTCCAGCAGTGCTTGCCTCAGTTCCCCAAAAGGAGAAGGACCTGCAGAAGCACTTAATTGGAGAAAAGGCGCCTGTGCAAAAATGCCAGTGTGTTTTTGCCAGCATAAAAGTGTAACGCCCTCATCCATACCTGACATTACTAGTCAAAAGTTTCTTGTGTAGGCAGGAACGGAGCATTCCTCTATCTTATGTAATAAATATCCTACTCCTTCCAGGATGAATGCATGTGGCAGGCAATTTGTATGTGCAGTCAGCCCATGTACAGGGTTTACAGGTAAGGCGAATCAAGGAGAATCAAATACAGCACGACACGTTACCATGTGCTTGACTTGCAGTCAAATAGTTTTGGATAGCAAACATTGCATTTATGTATTACACCTAATTTGTTATTTAAAGATATCTTTCTGTTTTAGGGGAGCTTAGAACAAGGTGTGATATTCTGGAAGAGGAAGATCAGTAGTGTAACATAGCAGGGGAGTAGTTTCACATTTCACGCAATGGGCTTTTATTCTCTCTGTTCAGGCATGTTAGAGCTTAGGTTAGTCACTGGGCTATAAGTATTGATCAATGCTTCAATAATCGAGGATACAATGAAGGCCTCACTGGGACAACGTTTTCTCCTTTTAGCTAAAACAGTTTTTCAATAAAAAAATGAAGCATTGTCATAGATGCTCAACAGTTGATGTGTTAGGAGTGTGAAGTTTGAGAGGTCACACAACAGCTTTGCTTTTTAGTTACCTGCTTTCCTCAGGTGAAATATGTCAGGAATGGCCCTTCCCTTGATTGTGTTTCTATCTATCAATAATTTGTGTGCTCTCCTGGTCTTCCTTCTATATGAAAAGCAGCCCTTACACCCAGTCAGCAGTTTTAAGACCTGTGCACCAGCAGTTTAGCAGATTTTTGGTTTTTTGTTCTGTTGTTCCTCTCAGCTGAGTTTGGTGGTCTTTGACTGTCAACGCAGTTCACATATCCTTTCGGTCCTGGGTCTGGAGGCATTATTTTACTGGTGATTTGTCATCAGCTTCAGAGTCAGCTTTACAATTTTAAAAAGTGCACAGGTACTTTCCTATCTTCTCGTATGACTATTCTGAGAAACTCCAGAATACATATTAGAGAAGAAATATATTCAAAGAAAAATTGTAGTAGGCTTGGCCGGCTCTGCTCAGCTGCACAGTGGCAATGCAGGAAAATATCCTGCTTTTCATTGACTGGGTGAGTGATTTCAGGGCTCAGTAGCAATAGTTTGAGGAGGGCCACATTGCTGTGGTTTATTTGTCCTAGAGTTGAGGGAAAAAAATCCCTCCACACATGCACACATACACACTTCCTTGAACAAATTCCTTGCTTACAGTCCAGAGTGATTTTATCTTCCTTCATCTGTGTGCCCTAGACCATGATAAAAACAGTGGGTGATAAACAGAGGAAAGCGTGTTGTGAATTGACAGAAGTTTGCAGCTTTTCTCCTGGTGATTTCATTGACCTGCTATGCCAAATGAGCATGTAGGGGGGCAGCAACCCTGCCAGCTGGGCCTCCTGAGGCCCAGCACATCCCACCGGGATGTAATGCAGGAGACGCTGATGGTATCGGTTGGATTAACCCCTCCGTAGTTCTGTAGCATTGGTAGGACAAGCAAGTGCCGGTGACAATCCGGTGCAAAAAAACAAGAAGAACTTTGAAATTTGATGGGAGAGCTGGGAGCCAGCCATCATTTCAGTCAGCACTGTTCATCACAGGTTTGAGGAACATGCATCTATCTCCGCAGAGACCAGAGAAGGGGCACTAGAGTCATTGACACAGATGGTAACAAGCATCTCCTGATAACAAATTTTGTTTAAACTTAGATTAAAGGCCAGAAGTGGCATAAGGAAAAGCACAGTGTTCAGGTGAGATGAGTGTGACTGCACATCACCGCTATTTTCATCTGGGCAGAAGGCCTGGGTGATGAAGAAAGTAGTGGTGCTGATCGTGTTAAAGATCGAGGTTTAGTTCAGGGCTTGATGAGGAGTATTGAGAGTTCAGTCTAGAGCTTTCAGAGTTTGATTTGAAGCTCAGCATTAATAAAAAGAGGCCAGATCGATATATGGGCATGATTTGGGAGGGCCTTGGACATGGCAGCGGGAGCTGCAATTTCTGGGAGGAGTCATCCATTTCTAGAGGAACGCCGTGGCTTAGAAGGAGTGACAACCTGTGGGCGTTTCCAAGCCAAAATATTAATGTGCTGCTGATATGCCTGCACATTTTTCTGGAAGGAAAGCAAAGCCTCTCCACCTGTCTGCAACGCGTGAATGCTCCAAGCATTCCACACGATCTTCAGAGCAATTTTGAGAATGGATCTTTTAAAAAGCATGCGAGTGTGTTCATGTTTTGTGAATAAATGAGATTAGTCACTATTCAACCTTTTTGGACTTAACGCTACAAGTACTACTTGACTGTAGCCATGGGAATGCAAATAAAGTCGTGAGGACATACCAGTATGGTTGTCCAGTAAATACTGCATGTGCATAGAAAGACATTCCCCCCGTCTTCCAGAAACTATTCTGAACTTTGTGCAAATATCGATACTGGGGCAGGCTGAACTGATTTTTTTTTTTTTACCTTGGGTATTGCAATGCCAAGATCTGCTAAGCTAGTTGGAGATTTTAAAACATTAATGTCTGGCAAAGCTTGTGAACTGGTGCTCAAATCTAAGTCCATCTCTTTGCAATTGTGGGTTTCTCTTCTTTGGGTTCTGGAAAATGACTAACTGAACAAGAAAAAAAGAAGTTCAGAGAAACAGTTTGAACTGGCTTTTTAAAATAAAATAAAACAGGATTTTACAGAATGACTTTTCCGAGGGCTTCAGCATTCCCTATATTTGGGACAGTTCACTTCTCATCTCCTGTACAAAATCAAAATCACTGACTTTTCAGAGCGCATTTGGGTTGCCGGGTTCACGAAAGTCTAGCTACCAGAGTCACAGAGAAGCTGCTGAGCACCTTCAAAAATTAATTTTACTTTAGGGTTCTAAGTGAGAATTTATGCCCCTGGAATTAAGGAGAGCTAAAGTACTAAACTGTGGAAAGCTCTCTCACAGGCATATCTTCCCCTCCTCCTCAGTCCCTTAATCTGTCCCTAAGCATCCGTTAGCCCTTTGAGGCAGGTACTTAAAACCCTGGAGCAAAACAGAGAAGAACAATCGCGTCGCAAAAAGTTCTGGAAATGCTATGAATTCTTACCAAATCAGTGTTTTGTTAACATTCCAAAAGTAACAAGAGTGAATGTGACTTTTAACAGTACTGATAGTTTATCATGTTCCGTTATGATACAAGAAAACAAACCAAGTGTCAATATTTTGTGTGAGTCATTCTAGCTGCACAAAGAACTGCCTGAGCGTGCTTTAAGTGTTTGAGTTAACCCTAAGCTACTGCCTCTTAAGCCCTGGCTGGGAGGGACGGTTTAGGCTTATTCCAGCCTGAGGAAACTTACAGGGAAAAGCCAGCATGGGAAGAACAACGGCATCAGGTCTGCACGCAACAAGCACAGGGAGCAGAGCTGAGGCAAAATCTGCTTTGGAGTTTTGTTACAGCTGTGATGCTTTCACCGGGGCACCTAGGGAAACACGGCAATAAAAATAACAGTAAATAGCGCAAATGAAAAAAAAAAAAGAGTGAAAACTAAAAAATAATGATAATAAAGTTTTTGCTTTGGTGACCTGAAGCGAAAGGATGAGGTGGTGCCGGGAAGAGCCTGGCGCTGCCGTCGGCAGCCGCGAGAGGGTGCGCGGGGCGCGCTGCGGTCCGGGCACGCCGGAGTCCACCGATTCTGTGCGCTTCTTCCTTCCTTTTCCTTTCTCCTTTCGCCTTTTTCCTTCTTCCTTTTCTCTTTTCTCTTTTCTCTTTTTTCTGTTTTCCCTTTGTTTTCTTTTTTTTCCCCCTATCCTTCAGCTCTATTTGCATTTTACAAGCAGCCATGATCAATCGGGGAGATCAGCAACCCTGATATATTGACAGACTAGGGGGCCTCCTGAAAATGAAAATGTGGGGATTAAAGTGGAGGGAATGGAGCTAAGATGTGCTGAAGCTCAGTGCAACCAAGGTGCAGTAAAGGGGCAGAGAAGCTGTGAGAGAAACTTGTGCAGACGGACACATGCTCCGCTCCAATGTCATGTAATATGAGTACGAAAAAGTTCGGTGTCTGGTCACAGCAATGTTCTTGAAAATGCATTTTTCTTCCATTCCTTCTTTCTTTCCTTCCTCCCTTCCTTTCTCCTTCCTCCTTTTTTTTTTCTCCCAAATATTGCTTTCTTCCTTTCCTCTCTCACTCCCTTAATCCTTTCCACTCTTGCTTGTTCCCTCTTTCCTCAAACCCTTCTTCCTATCTCTCCATCTTTCCCTCCTTCCTTCCTTTCTTCCTCCCTCTTTCTGTCCATTTCTTGCTTCCTCCTCTCCTTCTTCCCTTCTACTTTTCCTCCAGTATACTCCCTTTTTTCCTTCCCTCTTTTCCTCTTTTCATCCATCTATCCTTCCCATTTGCTTTGTTTCTGCTAATGGAGACAAACAACATAGGGAAAATAAAGCAAGAGATTTTTATAAGGTACAAACAGAGAACATTAGTGTAATGCCCTGCCTGGAGTAGCTGTGGTGCTTCTCGTGTCTCTTCTCTCATTTCTTCTTGTGTAATATCTTTGGAAGCACAAGATCTGGGTGGAAATCACCCATGTTATGAAGGTTGCTCTGCTTGATTCCCCCTCACCTCTGACAGAGGGTCCAGGGACTTCAGAGGTCAGAGACTGAGCGGGTGACCCTACATTTTGGCTGATGTAAACCCAGTTGTGCAGGCTCATCTGGGCGTCTTTCCTCTTTCCCTGTGTGCATCTGCTCCTCAGGCTGTACAAGCCACTCATCCCTTCCACCCCTGCGAGCAGCGGGAATCCAGGCTGGGCAGTTCGGGAGCGCTCGGTCAGGTTGAGCCTTGCTCCATGGCTTTTTCCAGCCATAACAGCTTTCGTCTCATCCCAAGTTAACTGCATGCCGTGTCCTATGTCTAATGGTTAATCCCTTTGAAGACGGTCACAGGAGCAGGAATGCATATCTGAGACGGTGTAAACAGCGTCCCAGTGACATCCAGTTGCAGAGGACATTGACAGGAGTTGTTCCCGCTGGAGGGGCTGCCAGGAGAGTTAATTTTCTTAATGCCGTATCTGGAGACTGTGTGTGTGAGACATTTTAGCAGGATTGTTGGCTGCTATAGTGACAGGCTCTTTAGCTTTCCTTTGGGAAAATGCCCTGGACTTTGAAAGGGGAAAAGGAGGGGCTGTGCTGTCAATTCTGTATTACACCTGTATATGGAACAGCACTAAAAATTGTTCTGAGTTACTGCATTATACTTGGAATAGATGCCAGGAGACAAAATAGGGCCAGTAATTCTGTGAATGCTTTTTTATTATTATTATTTTTGCATGTAGCCTGTACTTGGACCAAATGCACGGATGTTACTTGTTTCATGAAAGTGCTTCAGGATATGACTGAAATATGTATCCTTCAAAGTGTCCTCTGTAAAAAAAGCTCAGGCTAAGAGCAAACCTAAGAGCCTGCATGTTTAACATTGCCTAGATCACAGTCAAATCCCAGAACAGAATTCAAGATTTCTCACCTCTTTCTACAAACTACCCTGATCCTTGATGTATGACATTTCTATAGATAAGAAAAGAAGATACAGATGACACGAGCCAGCCTAGCTCATGCCCTATTCTTTAATGAGACCCCACCAAAATCCTTCTCTGGTATAAAAAATGAGTTTTGTGGAGGGCACTGTGCTAATTCGTCAGTGAACCACACCAGCTTTTCAGCCATGTCCTGGCCAGATAGAGAAATGCACAGAGCTTTTCCTGGGTAAGTTAAGTAGGCTTTGGAAAAATGAACATAAAAACATGAAAGCCACAAGTCAGACCCCTTCTCAGTGAGATTAGGCTGGCAATACAGTGCACTAAAAAGAGTGTTCTCCAGGGGAGAAAGAATAGAACTACTAACCCACAGATCAGATTAGATAAAAGGCCTTGATTTTGAAAGTGAGAGCAATTATGTATAGGACTTGCCTGGGCACGTAGAGGATTTCCTGTCGCTCACAGCCTGGGAGGCAAGGACTGGTATGTTTTTTGAAAGCTACTCTATAGCTCAACGAGAAGCTATGGAATGAATGCAGAAGTTACTGGGTGAGGTTTTTTGTGTGTGCTTGGCTTCTAGGCCAACCTCCTGCACAATTTATGGCCAGACTCAGTTTTGTAGGGTCCAGCTGTTGATACGTTTGGGCTCGCATGGTGTGGGTGGCACATCTGAGAAGGTGCTGCATGTGTGCAAAAGGCTAAGTGCAAATGCTGGGTGGCAAAAGGAGCTGTGAACACAAGGGGAACTGGGGATGCGTGGAATTTTCCCTGACTATGTAAAGCGCTAGCAAGGTCAAAAACTGGAAAGCTATTTCTGATTAACTCTCTAAATAAAAGGGTGGAGGGGATTAAAGTGGGAGATGGGATTTAAAGTAGCTAATGTCCTTTTATCTCACGTCCACTCCTATACTGCTATTCTGTGATTACTTCTCCCACCTGTGAGTGCAGTTGTCTCTCATAGAATCACTAGGTTTGGAAAAGACCTTTAAGATCATCAAGTCCAGCCGTAAACCCATCAGCACCGTTCCTGCTAAACCATGTCCCAGTTCGCAGCATTAGGTCCCATCCTGTCAGAAAACAGTCAGCTCTCATCAGCCACCAGGTCCCTCTTGAGGTTCATCTTAGTCCCATAAATCCCACTGGTCCCACTGCTCCTTTTCCCATCCCCAAGGTACTGTCTGCCTCCTTCCCTTCTCCAGCTCATTCCTGACCAGCAGTGGCTCTTGGTAATAACCAGATTGCCTCCAGTTGCCAGGCATGGTGTGTGACAGGAACCTGTTTTACAGCTGCGTTGCGAGTTGTGCTTAACAGCAGGATGCAGGCAGCCCTCCGTGTTAAGGCAGTGTTATCTTCAGTGCTGTCCACAAGACAGTGCATATCATTTCTGAGAGCTGTTGAGAGGGCTGTGACCCCATGTAGGCATTTTATTGAAAAGGCATGGAAATAACTGTTTCCTCATGAGAGGAGGTACTCAGGAGAGATTCCCGGGGCGCAGAAGGCAGCTGAGAATGGCTTGGCCCCAGAGTAGGTTTTAGCAACATCTCAGGGCTTTCTCTGGAATTCATTAAGTGTCATAGCAAGCTTGCCTGAACACAGTCCCACGTCAATTAAATCTGATGCCCCGATGAAATGGCAGGAGGCAAGGAGAAATGCAGGCAAGGAGAAATGCACCTTGCCTGCATGTCAAAATACTTTGCAAGTGATTCAAATACTCTCATATGAAGAAAGTGTTTGGGGCCTCTTCTGTGCTTGCCCTGTGTACAGTCTCAACATATCTATGCAAAGGGATGACAAATTAACTCTCTCCAACAGCAAAGCCGGCTTTGGAAGGAAGGTAGTTGATGGTTCATGTTCTGCCATATCCACCGTGAGATAAAGTAGACCAGAGACTTTTCTGATTATACTGTCATTTAGTTTGTGCCAGGAGGTTGTAGGTGGTCATCCCCTGGCACATTCTTCACTAATACCCGGGCATGGTGACTGTGTAGTCAACTTTAAATTCTGCTGGGACTATTTACAGCCTTCAATTTAAGGACTCGCTTAAGCACGTTGATAAATGCAGCTAATGAGGAAAGGGGGCAGTGCGTGAAGTGAAAATTTCATGGGTTCCATGGGTCACAGTCCCAGTCTACATGGGTGACCCATGGTTTTTACTCTGTGAGCAGCCCCTTCCAGGTGTCACTTGCTAGTCCTAAAAGAGAATGGGTGTATAGGCAAGTATGCAATTAGTGACATTGGAAATTGCAAACTGAAAATGGTTTTCATAAAATTACGTCCTGAAAGCATGGGATTGAAACAAGTTGACATCATGCACTGTATCTTGTCTGCTGGCCTAGAGATGATTGAGGAAAGAAAAATTGAATATTGAATTAGAAAATTAAATATTGTATGTTTGCTGCTGAGGTTACCATTTAATTCAGCTGTCCTGTGTAATCAGGTGGTTCTACATCTCCACAGGTTTCGGCATCTTTTTCGTCCTATTCTCTCTCTTATTCAGCCTTATCTCTTTTTACCTGGGCATATTTAGCTCTTGTAAAGAGAAGGCAGGGATTCTTCTTCTATCTAGAGTTGCACTGGAGCGAGGTTAGGGTAAACACATGCAAACATGTGCACACACAACACTTTGGTCTACAACAACTGCAGCAAAAGAGGAGTTAATTTTCAAGCGTTCATGCCCTTCTAGAGTTGTATAATGTAAGAGAATTCCTCCACTGAGGAGGTACCAGCGGTACTCCACACTGGGAAGTACCAGTGGAAGTACAGGATCATTCTTAGCCCGTTTTTAATATTTAGTTCTACAAAAATGCTGGCGCCCCTGTACAGACCCCTCGGGGAGTGGTCATGTGAAATGTGCCAACAGCTGGATGGCACAAATTTGGAAAGCGCTGCTGTCCGTGGAGAACGGAACAGAACACTGCTGTGCAAAAGTGGGGCATTTTCCAAAATAATCCCTTTATTTCCATATTAACACGTAAGAGAGGAACAAATGTGGGTTCTTTGGACAGAGTTGGGAAGTCTGCTTTTTACAGAAAAGCAGAAATCTCTCCATTGCAGATCACTGCAGGGAAGTGTTGAAATGCTTTAGAATAGCAAGTTCCCTGTGATATATTTTTTAAGCTACAGTTGGTTCATAGCGCAGCTGACAAATTAGAGGAATAACAGACAGCCTCTGGTTTGCTGTGTTTCGTGGCACATTTCATGAGGTTTCTCACTCTCAGTTTCATGGGAAAAGATGGTCCATTTCTGATCAACCCCAAAATAACTCGGGAGCTTCTCATCCCATCTCTTTTCCTGGACACCCACTGTCGATGGAGGTGGCACACCAGCTCTTACTTTGACCATAATTTTTATGGGTCATGAAATCTCCACAAGGATGGAGAGAAATGCAGGTAAGTGGGGCTGTCCTGCACAGGAAAATTTGGGAGCATGGAGAATTTTCTGAGCAGGAGTGAGTGGCAGGAATGAATGCATGGGTCGATGAGGAGGTCTCGTTCCCCATGTCACCTCGTGTCCACCACATCCCTCTCCCCATCCACATTTCAAGCAAGTCCTCTTGCCTGGAGCATGCTGTATATAACGTTTCTAAGGAGGAATGTGGGGGTGGAAAGACCACATGAGGTCATAAAGTTTTTGTGGAACTGCAATTTGATCCAAAAAGTGAATTACCAGGTGCTTCTTCAGAGAGGGATTGGAGGTTATATTTAAATACCTCATTTAGAAAGACATTTTTTTTTACACCAGGAGAGAATCGATTCCATTTATTCTCTAAATGCACATTTGTTTTACCCTAGCATAATTCCAGGACGATATTTTGATTGATCAGGGGATTGAAATAACAAATTAAAAAAAAAAAAGGCTACATGTTGCTGTCCCCTAACAGAGGTTTTTATCAGACTGTGGAGTAATAAAACCTTAAAAAGGCAATAGCCTTCAGATATGTATTTCTCTTTTTTACCTGCAGGGAAGAGAGGGAAGGGGGTGTTGTGTCCATGCTGTAATCAGCACATGATCTCAATGCTCCAGGACTGTGGTGGATACAACATCCACCAATGCCAATGTGCTTTAATCAAGTGGGAGAGACAGAGGAGCTTTTATAGTGCCCTGCAGATGGACCTGGGGTGACTGGAGTGGCTGTGAGCTCCATAACCTCTGCAGGAGGCTGCTTTGAATGGGAGATTTGCAGAAGAGGTGTTGTGCTGCTGTGAGCATGGGCCTGGCCATGGCTTGGCTGGTTCACAAGGGGACAGGGCTGCTGGAAACACAGGACAAATTTTTCTCCCGCAGTTTTTTTGGATGGCAGGGATGAGCATTGCTCTCCATCTGTCTTCACATATTTGGTGGGGATCAGCAAGGCAAGAGCCTGCAGGCAGCACCCTGTTCTGCAGAGGCGCTTGGGAAGCTCACTCAAGAATACCTGGACATCTAGCTCCAAAACAGCCAGATTTAGGGTCACTTTATTCCTCCAGGTGCTCACCCCATCCTGGCTTGGCTACAAGTGCTCGGGCTCACACTGGCGCTCGGTTCAAGCAAATTTTGCGGTCCCGCCTTGTGCCAGCAGCCCTGAGAAGGCTTCCCCTTGCAGCTCGGACTGTGCTACGGGGCACCCCGAGCCGCGGAGCGGCCGCTGCAGGATGGAAGGTGCCGGCAGGGAGGCGCGCAGCTGCGGAGCAGGGGGAGCACCGTGATCGTGTCTGGCAGGTCAAGGGTGAGCCGCGGCCGCCGGGATTTCAGCAATGCCCAAGGCTAGCGAAGTGGTGTTATAATAAATCCCAGATGTTTCCGCTGCTCGCAGCGTATATGTGATGTTTAAGCCTGAAAGCGCGGCCTAGGATCTGGTGGGTAGGGAAGCGGTTATGAGCTGCTTGGAAATGACTTGTTGGTAACGTATCTGCTCCCCCCAGATACTAGTTGTTGCCTTTTTAAAATATAAATCTTCCAAGCAGAGACCTCAAGAGGAATCTTTTTCTTTTTCTTCTTTTTTTTTTCTTCCTTTCTTTTTCTTTTTCTTTTTCTTTTTCTTTTTCTTTTTCTTTTTCTTTTTCTTTTTCTTTTTCTTTTTCCTTTTTCTCTTTTTTTCTTTTTCTTTTTCTTTCTCTTTTTTTCTTTTTCCTTTTTCTTTTTCTTTTTTTTTTTTTTCCACCCTCCCAAACCAGTGGTGCCGTTTGACTTTATGGGAAACTCGCAGCTTTTGGGGAGAGTTGAGCCGGGGCACCGCGTGGGAGAGGGGGGAGAGGCTGTTCCCAGCACAGGGGACCAGGCAGCCACAGGTGCACAGAAAGCACCATTTAATTTTCCCAGACTAATTGTTTTTGAGCTTGGAGCCAGAAACCTGGTGGGATGTCATGGGCAGCAGCAGAACCGCCACAGCTTTGGATAAGCATTTAAGGGGGGCTGGGATTTAGCTGGTTGGACTTTTATGTCGAATCAAAGCCTTGTCCACGCGGGTAAATTGGTTAACTAAACTGTGGATTTACAGCCTGGTGGTCGCTCTGCATAAACCCTCCAGGTGATCACAGCCACAGCTGGTCCAGGCAGGGTGCTCAGAGCATTTAAACCACATTTAAAGTGGTTTAACCAAACTGCAGAAAACCCCGAGGTGGACCTTGCTGTGAAAGGTTGAAGAGCTACAGTGAACTTCTGAGCATGGTCTGGGAACGAGTCAAAATGAAGTGAACCAAAACCATCTGAATCTGTCATGGGAACCGCTGCATCTGATGTTTAATTTCATTTAATAGGTTAAATGCATGTCTTCAATGAATCCTGGCTGATTTTTCCCCATTGCATCCCCATAGATCAGTCTGCCCCGTGCAACAACCCCAGCATTGCATGGGTGGTTGTAGTACCAGGGCATCCTGTCCCTGGGTGTGCAGAGACCAGACCTTGGTGTCTGACGTGAGAGAGAAATGCTTTAAAACACCCAGGCTGTGTGATAACCTTGCTGAAGGTCAGGCTGCTGTTTGCAAAGAAAAATAACTAAAAATGGAGCCTTAACCTGGACGCACCAGTCTAATTTGTTGCTACCAAGAACTCTTTCGGAAAGGGGCCCTGGAGTATGAGCAAGAGCTGAACTGTCTGGGCATGGATATGGGTCTGGACATGAGGAACCATGGAGATGTCGGACATCCAGCTCTGCTGGTCTTGGCAGTTTCCATCATGGTTTTCTTCCTTATTCTTTGAGTTTATCCCAAACCTTCATGTGCAGCTACTCAATCCCAAGTGTGTCCTGTAATCTAATAGGAAAGATAACGTGGGTTTTTTGTTGTTGTTATTGTTTCTTTTTTCCTTTTTTATTTTTTCTTCTTTTTTTTTTTTCCCTCCTGGACTTCATTGCCCTCCCACATCCAATGTGAGTTGAGGTTGAGCCCAGTGGACAGCTCCCTTCCTGGCCCTTCACTTCAACCCTTTTCCACATCATAAGACAATAAGATGGGACAAGGGTTTGGTGAGACCACCTACCGGCACCATGTCGAGGGAAGCCCAAAATGTAGAGATTTCACTCATTTGAGGTCACTCTGGAAGGCTTCAACAAACAGATTTTTATGCTTTTCATCTATCTCAATCTGATGACCTATTTATTTAGAGTGAAGTTGCTAAATACAAGCTAAAAGAGGAGAAAACTGCTTTTTCCTCTCCTCTATGCATAAAAATGAGGTACTTGCCCTTCTCTAAGGACATGATGACCAGTAGTAGTTCATGAATCACATTTAGTACTTCTCCATTTAGAAAGACTGTTGGTTTTGAATTCAAAAGATGTTTTAATAAACTTTCTGCTTCATTCCACTCCCAATGCATCTGGCAGATTCATCTAACACAAATCATCTCAAAAATCTTTGTGTGTGTGTGTGTGTATGTATTTTAATCTCTATCCTTCTGCAATTTAAGAGGAGCCATGGATAAAAAAAAAGTCAGATGAAAAAACATGACAGATACTACATTATTTTCCAGCATAAAACAAACCAAGAATTTGTGGGCTGGCTACATTAATGTTCAGTTATTCAGGTGACTATACAAAGGGAGGACAAAGACTTCCTTACTGCCTGGAAAACAGAATTATCAAATAGAGAGGAAGGGCTATACCTAAGAAACCAATGTGAATATGTTTTTAGAAACCAATGAGAATCTTTTTTTTTCTTTTTAGGAAGATAATAGAGTACAGAAAGGAAAATATGATTACAACCTGTTGTTTAGATCAGTGCTTCCTCTGATGATTTAAATTATGTCTGAGATTGGTGAAGCAAGCTCTGGGAATTAACAGCTGTCAAACATCTAACCAGTATCAAAACAGTTCATCTCATGAGTACTTAAAATACTGAAAAACAACTGAAAGACACATTCTTTCCTCTATTTCCTCTGAAAAATCAGGATTGAGAGAATAGGGTGAAGGGGGGAGGGGAGCACCTGATCCTGGAGCTTTTTGTCCTTCGTGTCATGGAAATCCGGACTTCCAAAGATTGTACATTGTGTTTCGTGAGTGTGTTCATGTGCAAAGGCTCACAGATGGATAGAGGTGCCAGACACTGCCTGGGAAGATCGCCACTTTGTTGTTGTTTTGTTGGATTTAGACATTCCCAACCCTTGTCAGAGCTGCTCATGAGAAAGCTCCTAGCACCCTTTCCCTGGACATGCACAATGTGCTCCCCTTTAAGAAAGCACCCACGTATTCTTTGGCTCCCTGCAGAAACATATGCTGATATTAGCTTTATTTAATCCTTACTGTGTTCAGGCACTACTGTATATTCACGAAGATGAAGAAATAAAAAAATGCTTTAGAAAATGAAGAGCACTCCTGGAAATAACAGATTCTAAAACATATCTTAGATTCTTCCCAGAATTTAATAATTGCAATTGTATAAATTGTGATGGAATTCAGTATAACACTATGCTAGCTTTTAAATTATTAGTTTTCTCAGTGATATGAGGTTTTATGATGTCTCTTACAGTTTACAACAGTATGTATCCTCACAGTAACAGTACAGAGCATTTTTCTGACTGGATTTTCTCCATTTCCCTTGGCAATAATGGTGTCCTGCTTGGTTGCTTCCTATGCAAAATTCCCTTTGCAGCCAGAAGGGGGACTCAGGATATTAAATTTCAGCAAAGGCATCCTTTATGTTTCTCCTGAACATGCCTTTCTGATGCTCTTGCAGTTCATTCTTGGCTTCCCCCATCAATCTTTCATGACATTCATTTGCATAGATGTCGTTATTATGTACTTATCAATGTAGGACAAATTTTGGAGCAGGAAGTACTGCCAAGCTAGGACATATGGCTGGAATCAGGTTCCAGTCCATCAGGAAGAGACGTCAGTGTGTCTTTTTTTTTTCCTCTGTGCCTTTACCATAGCAGTTTAAAGCCCCTATCAGACCAGGCATTCCCACAGATTCACCCTCTCCTGAGGGATCAGGTAGCATTCCAGACTGAGGTGGTATGGGGACGTTTTGGAACATGGGAGCATGGGAACATTCTTGAGAACAAGGGAAGGTTGCGAGAAAAACAGCATCCTTGGTCTGTAAGGTGAATGCAAAACCACCACCCTCAAGCATTAGGAAAGAGCGTGACTGGGCATCCCTCAGCAAAGACGCTCATATCATTGCATGGTGGTGGCAGTAGCAAAATTATCAGGGGAGAAAAGCTGGATGTTGCATCATTTTGGATAAGCAACGGACTTGTCTTTTTGCACATCCCTAGCAGATAAATCCTGTCTGCAGTAAAAGGTCTGCAAACCTTATACACCAGGTAGTTCTACTGCTGGAGCCACACAACAATTTCCAACTGTAGTCCTTTGTTTCCCAAGCCCTTTTAGGATCAGGTTGTTATTTTTTGTTGTTTGTTTGTTTTTATGGAATATGATTATCCTTTTTTTATCTTCTAATGAGCAAGAGAAATACTGGGGGGCCACTATGGTTAGGGAGAAAGTAGTGCATTTGCCCTCTTAGGTGGCAGCCAGTGAAACCCCAGACTGAAACTGGACATGATACCGTCTTGTTGTGATAATGAGTTTCTGTTTGATTTATGGAAAATGACTTTTTCTCGAAGGAGTACTAAAAGAAAAAGAAAAAAAAAAGTGATGACACTTACAACCTTTGGCTTTCTGTCAGAGAGATTTTTCAAGGCACTCTGGCTTGAGATTTTGGCTCTGTCAGGAGAGCAGAGATGTAGATTCAGACCTTGCAGTTCAGCTATCCAAAAATAAATTGAGCTACTTTCAGCTCTCGATGGGATGCTGCAGTAGAAACAGCTTTGCTGCAGATAAGCATGCAGTGGTACCACTAATGCTCTTCAGTAATTTATCAGTGGCAGAAAAGCACATTTTATGTAGGCCGCTGCATGTACGCAGCCTAGATGATTCATGATTGTAGTTAGTGTCCTGGCTAAGAATTAAAGGAAGTTGAAAAATTTCCTGTTGCAGAAATAATGGTAAATTGAAACTTTTGTTTGTGATGACGTGGAAGGGAGAGGTCACAGGAGATGGATATGTGAAAATCTCCAGCTCAGAAGTAACATTGCCCATAATGCAATATCAATTGGGAATGAAGCAAAAAGGAGAGTAGGGAATGGTTGGAAAGGTAGGTCCGATTAGCCCTTTTGTGCAGATGTTTAGAATCACATTAATGTCTTTATAGCTTGAATGATGGCCACATACTTACATGTATGGGTGATAACACACAAAGTTGCTGTCATTAAAGTCAAGTTTCTTGAATCAAATCAATTGAAGTAGAGAGAGCATTGCCTCTAGGAGGACATGTTAGGACTAATTTAATACTGAGTTTATTGATTCAACTTAATTTGTTAAGGAATTGATTTTATTGTGCATTTAATCATACATCAGCTTTAAATGATTTAAGTGTGTTCACACTGAGGCTTTCCATTGGATTAAATAAAAATGACTTAAATTTTATTTAGGTTTCTAGAAATTTGGAGATATAGGGCTCTGTGCTTTATTTTTCTCTCATTATAAAGGTTGTAGCACATTTCCTAGTCTTCTAGGCTGAAAAGATGGCTATACAGAATCAATGACAAAAGATTTTGTTTTCACATGGCCAGAGGTCTGCCTTAATACTGTGTTGTGCCTTTGGGTCTTATTGTAGCACAAGTAAAGCCCTAGATACATGCACACCTCACAGAATCAGTTTTCAGGCTGTGACTTCACCCGAAAATGTGACACCCAAGAAACATTTCTAACTTTAAAAAAAAAAAGTCAGGGAATGAACTTTGATTTCTTTTACCACAACTTTATTTTTTTAACTGGCAGCCAGTTGAAAATTTATATGTGGTATTTTTAGCTAGAATTTATGGTACTTTTCTATTGATGCAGACTCTAGACTAGGGCATAAGATTTGGTAAATTATGCACATTACTTTCTAGGGTTCATAATCTTGAGCAGATCTAGAAGGTCTATATGTAGCTCCTATGTGAGGAATAACACCTTCCTGCATTTAAAAACCATAATTCCTTCCTGAGAAGACATACCGGTGGACACATTTTAAAGGGAATAATAGTTAAGATGTTAAATAATTACCAACTGGTAGGATTTATTTAATGCATGTTATATTCTTTTTGACATAATCATAGATTTTAAGACCTTTGAGGAATTTTGACAAAAGGTTACATAAGCACCTGCCAGGATGAGCTTGATAGATACGGACTGGGACCTCCAGATTGAACTATATGTCCTCCTTGAGACCTGTTATTTCACTCTTTCTTGTATTTGGGTGCTGATCCCTGTCCTGCATGACCTGTTACTTTCATGCAAGTTTCCTGGTTTGCATGGTGCTCAGTTGACCAGGAATACATTTTTTAAAAGCTTCGTAATTTTTCCTCTGTAATTGTTTGACTTTGACTTCAGTCCAGAGACCATTTCAGAGTTGCATAAAGTCTTTCTGCACCTCTTCCAATGAAAGCTGGAGCGTGGTATATTTCTGCATGCTTTACTGATCATGTGGTTATGGATTTTTGGGTATTGACCTTTAAAAAGAAACCTAATCTTGTATAATAATTTAACCAGGGGAGATGCTTCTAATTAGCTTTTCTTGAGAGCTGTATTTTGATTGCAGGTATTTAGCAACTTTTACTCTTAAGAATTCGTTTTTTAAAAAAATTATTTGAAGATTAACTATGCACATATTTAAACAGGTATGCAGTTTTTTTCTTCATTTTCCCATAGCTACATAGTCTAAATGTGAAGTTCAGCATATGTCAGAAATAGATTGTTCTGAAGGGTGTATATGAGATTCTTTCTGCGTACTGCCTAAGTACACTGTGGCAAGTGCTATGCTTAGATTTTTTGCTGAGCTGAGTTTGAGTAATTCGTGTACAATGCCCAGACATATCCAGACCCCTAATCCCTAAAATGACTCAGACATCTTTGAAATGCATTGACTAAACTGCTTGCGTACCCCCAGGTTAAAATAGAAAGATTTTGCTAAAGAACCTTAGTGATGGTAACCTCAGTTGTCCGAAAGGTAATATTACATGTATTACCACTGTCATCTGTGCCTGTCACCAGAAGAAAATAATCCAGAAGGACCTCACCAAGATGATCCTATCAAAGTCTGGGCAGGGATTCTTGCCAACGGAAGGGCTGCCCCTACTTCCCACAGGTTTTCTGAGTAGTCCCTGGGCACATGGGTGCTCTTATAGGCATAGGTCCTCTGATGAACACACAGGTAAATCCCAGCAAGGAAGTATTGCTAGGAGACTTGACCACAAAGTATTTCAAGGAGAAAGAGGGAAAGAACCTGGTGAATGGGGAGACAAAATCCATAGTGTTAAGTTCAACTCGTGCATTAGCAAATCAATGTCTTGAAAGCTTGGAAGTTCTTCACATAGCTGTGAATATTTTATGCAGTCTGTAATGCAATGGCAACTTCTTTCTTTTGATGCTTAAATTAATCTTCTTTTCTCAAAATTGATCTCTGCATTTTACCTTTTGTTTCGTTCGTGTCAAGAAAGCCATCAGACTTAGGCTTCAGTTCAGATTTTATACCTTCCCACTTCAAAATTTCAGCGCAGATGAGTGCTTCTTTGTGGGGAGGAACATTAGCAGATGACTAAACCCATTAAAACTGCCAGCAGTGTCTGAAAATGTCCAGAAATCTGGTAAACTATTAATCAGATGCCATTATTCATACTTTTTAAAAACAACTTGTTGTCAACATGAGAAGTTTCTCAAGGATGGCCACTGGAAGCTTCTGTTGGGGACTCCGCATGCAGTACTGGATGCAGTTGTGGTGCTGGGGAGGAGGCAGGAGAATGAGTGGGGTCACCTCTGTGAATCTGCATGTGTCTTTCCAGAATGTGTATGCTTGGAGGTTAAATCTTGTTTAACTCCTGCAAGGTATTTCTAGTCCTGCCTGTCACATTCCTAATGTTAGTGTAAGCATAACCTGAGATACCTACAGGAAGGAACTATTCCCAGGTACAAGCAGCAAATTGTTGAATTGCAAAGGCTGATGTTTCTTAAAGACTTTCAATAGGGCATGCAGAATTTGAGTATTATTTACATGAGTTTCAAGCTACTTTTTTTGATTTGGGTTTGTATGGCACCTAGATAGGAAGCTCTTTGCATTAAGAGCGTTTCCAAACACTGCTGTAATAGGACATACCAATGTCAGTAATAAAGCCAGTGCTTGAATTCTCCTAAGTTATTTGCTTCTGCATGTTATAGCAATTTATTACATGGGTTAATCACACACAGTTATAAAAAACACTGGCACAGGCTGCCCAGAGAGGTTGTGGGGTCTCCTTCTCTGGAGATCTTCCAAACCCGCCTGGATGCCACCCTGTGCCACGTGCTCTGGGTGTCCCTGCTGGAGCAGGGGAGGTTGGACTAGATCATCTCTACAGGTCCCTTCCAAACTCAACCACTCCAGATACCACTCCACTTTCTCCAGATACCTAAGTATGCTTTCATTTTTTACAAGGTGTCTCCTTGCTGATTGCAGGAGATAAATAAGCATATTCAGTATTATGCCTTTTGTTATTTAACATATGTCTTTCACTGATCTTCTGTAAGTAACTGAAGTAACTTGCATAAGTCTGCTAAATACAAGTCTGCTAAATTGCCAAGAGTATGACGCAATGCATCTTGCCATTTTCAGAAACTTCTGGCTTTCTGTGCCATTCTTGTTAATAGAAAATAGAGGAAATTTGCCATATAAAAGAAATATGTGCACTCTCATGTTACATTTGTTCATATATTGCCTACTTACAATTATTCTACATCCTTTTCTTCAAGTACCTGTGAGTCTGTTGTCATTGCTGTACCTCTATACATTTGTTCAACTAAACCATCTTCATGATTATCTTACTCCCAAGCAAAAGTTTCCTGAGAATTTAAGTCTTAAATTGAATACCAAGTTAAATCCTCCCATTGACAGGTGGCAGATACTGGTTTCTCTGGACTTCTGAAAAAGGAGTAATTTCCTCTGTTCCTGAACTATAGGTTTGGTGACCTGTCTGAGGGCTGTGAGGGAAGAAGAATGGGACTTTTGTAGGGTGGCAGTTGTTTTGGTAAAGACCATTTTGAGTCTTTCTGTGTTATTAGTACCAGTAGTTATTAGTTCCAGTGTCCATGTCATGTCACAGGTCCATGAACTTAGCTCACTCAGATATCACTGTTGGTGGTGGCTGTGACCCACAGTCTGTCCATACTCATCTGACTCTCTTTTTCCAATGAATTTCATCTGTCTTAGCACAGCCTGTTCCCTCTGTGTTATGCATGATCATTGGTTAAAAGGACTGTGCACTGTAGGTCTTTCTGGGTTTCCTCTTCAAAATGGAGAACTATTTTAAATACTTGGGAAATTTATGTCAAGCTTTTGGCTACAATTTGTCTGAAACCATTTTAATTCTGTATTGCACTCTGATGTGGCAGATAGATAGATGTTTTTAGGAATAGAAGGCTAAGCGCTACCTGAGGGTAGGAACAGCTTGGCAGGTTCAGTTAGGAAGATGCCTGCCCAGACACATAAAAGTCTCCTCACAGTCTGTCTGTGATAGATGCTGGGTTGGTTTTTTTTCTCTCAAGGCCTTCACGGATGCAAGGGGGTCAGTGAGGCAGGTTTTGAGGAGTACCAGGGCCTGCCTTGGATGAACCCACAGCAGGCAATTTACTGATGGACGCTTGGCAGGCTTTTGTCTGTGGAGCGGAACTATTGCAGAATCAGAATATTCTGAGAAGCCAGGAGAAGCATGAGAGAAGAGGGGAAAAAAAGAGCTGTTTTCACGGTGTTGTTTAAGGGAAAGCAATGATTCATTTATTTGTTCATGAATGTTCTAGCCATGCTGGAAAGATCTAATGGGAAAGAGCATGATGGAGAAATGCTGAGAGGATGGGGGAGGCAGATGAGTGCAGAGGAAGTGGAAACAAAATTTATGAAATTTAGCAAATGCAAATGGGATTTCAAATTTCAGCACAGGGAAGACTGCGTCCGCTGGTGGTGACAAGTACAGGAGTATGAGAGAGAATAGAAAATGTGCAAGACAAAGGGGAATGGCTGCAGCATTTTGTATTCCTGACACTGAAAGATTAAGTCTGTAGGAAGATTAAGGTAAGAATAAGGCTGTAGGAAGGCTACCAAATAAGTTTTACAAAAACAAACAAAGAGAGTTACATAGGAATTGGATTTTCATCAGCAATTTACTGCTGTGGAGCAGAATGCATGAAATGATGCCAGAGGGAAGGTGGCATCACAAATCATTGTGTTGATCTTTTTTCCTTTCTTGTCCTTTTTTGGGGTTTTTTTGGCACCATCTTTGGTAACACCTCACAAGCAAGGGTACATCACATTCTAAACTAAAGTTTAAATTTGGCATGCCTCTCAGCTCAGGAATTTTCCAAATTTAGCTGTAAATCCTAGTCTGAGATCCAGACAAATTAATAATGTCATCAAGGCCTTTGATCTTAGTCTATCTGTGCTAGTCTCTGTTGATGACCTAGTGGAAGTTAAAAGATATGGATTAGTGTTGAAAATACTTATGCTGGAGACTAGATGAGAGATAGCCAAATGCATTGCAGCAAGCCACCTTCTCTCATGACGTCTTACTTCAGTGCATACAATTCAAAATAAAGTTTTCTAATGTGCACTGCTGAAATTCAGATCCTAAATCAAAAGTGGCTTCATTTTAAAAAAAATCATTGCATACTTGTAAGTCCCTTTGAAGTCTGTGGTATTTATGCCTGCCTAGCATTCCTGAGCATTGGATTGTTTTCATTTTAGTGCTGAAATAAAGATTCTGGAGTATACCTTTATGCACTTAGGCATGTAAAATACAGTCCTGCGGGGTTTTGTATCGACTTGATGAGCAGTTGTCCCTACATTGCTTATTGGATATCAAGTATATTTATTTTACGCTGTCCCTGCATTTTCAAGCCTGTATGATCAGGTTTTTGTATTGACAGTGTCTAACAGGATCATCAGCGTTTGTCAGGGAAGTAGCTAGCTGGAGTCACCGCAGCATTTTGAACCTGAGAAGGTTTAATGCAATCAAGCTGTGTGTTCCTGTAGACATGATCATCAGTAAATAAATTAAGTGTTGACCTTTAAATTATAATCTTTAGGCTAGATGCTTGCTCACACCCAGTTTCTACTGTGCAACCTACATTTTGCTGTCTTTGATTTCGGTTTCCTGTCTCTGAGGAGGTCTAAGCTCTGAAACTGATACTTAGAGTGACTCCACAAGGCTTGACAGCTTGGAATTATCTTGTTACATGGAGTAAATGGGCACTCTCAGCCTCTCCCTCGTGGGCATGATTCTGCTTCTGGACATGCTGGCTTGTCATTGCCATCCTTTTCCTGGTTCTGCTGGACATACCTTTTATTTACGATGAGTGGAGAGGAATAGGGAGATCTTCTCCATTTACTTTCTCCAATTTTCCCTTTTCAGCGACCTGTTGAAAATGTTGCCCTCACAAGGCAGTGTTATGAGATGACCTGTAAAACTCTTCTTCGCAAGGTTTTCTGGGATACTAACAAAAGGGAGATTAACACAATTTCAGAAAGCAGCTTCATGGCTAGAGATAATTATCTACGAATGCTAGCATCAAATACCATGTACTTCATAGCTTTTCACCCAAAATAAACTAGTAGTTTAGGCAAAGCTCTTTGGGTCTGCTGAGTGTGCCATTGCGTTGAAAGGATGGAGTGAGAATCCAGCACCATCATACCTAAACCTGTAAACTCGGTGAGTTTAGAGCCCACCTCTCCACAGCTGGGAAGAGCAAATCCTGGTCACGGAATCAAGAATTGCAGTTGCTTTTGCAACTAGATTTTGGAAGGCGTTACTCTGGCTTATGGTGGCACTTACTTGTTCCTATCCTGGTCCAAAAAGGCATGTGGCTGGAGTGCTACCCACCACCCCGTCTTTTGGTCTGTTTCTTGGTCTGTTTCTGGGTACAAGCCATTCATATGATTTCCCTTCTGTTGACCTACAATAACTAAAATTTCTGCAAAAATTTCCTTGTAACATCACTAAGAAGACTAAGATTATGTGGATCTTGGTTTTGTAAGCAATGCTGAGACAAAGGTTGGTTCTGCTTTTTTTTTTCTCCCTCTTTTACTACTCTTCACAGCCATGACTGTTCGAATTGTACCAAGATGCAGAAGCTGAAGCATGTTTGGCCATATTTACCATATTTTCAAGAGAGTTGAGCAATGGCAATTTCTATTAAAGCAGATAAAAAACTTGCTGAATTTTGCAATTTCTGCACTTCTATTTAGTTATTCTGGTATTATGGAGAGCTTACTTGTGCAGGATTATGTTCTATCATCACCTACGGTGTTTTATCATATAGATACAGAGACTTAGCATGTGGGAATGAAATAGCTAGGTTTTGAAAGCTCAGAATCCAAATGTCACCTGAGATAATAATAGGAGGATTAAAAACAAAACAAAACCACAAAAATTGTGCTTTTCTTTAACTTCCTAAACAGGAGCAAAATTATTTCAAAAATAGCTTATAGAGTTTATACCAAGGGCTTTAAAAATCTGGCATGCTGATGATAAATCTAAGCTTGATTACAGTCTCATACTCCAGGGAAGAAGGCTTTTGGGAAATAATGTAATTTGTTGTGTATTACTTTCCTGCATGGAGCACTATGCTACAAATATATATATATATATATATATATATATATGTAAAACAAATTCAAGGCCAATACAATGGATATTATTCCTGCAGCTTCCATAGTCATTCACCAAACTGTCGATCACAATTTTGCACACCAAGCTATGCACACCTGCATATTGGCAACAAGGCTTAACATGTTTCCGAGTTCAGATGCTTTAAAGGCTTTGTGCCCTCCTAGGAAAAACAAATAAAAAAACAAAACTTCATGGAATTTCAGCTGCAAGTGTGCGGTTGTGCGATAATATTTTGCAGATTTCCTGTTTAATTTGTTCAATGTGTTGAGCTTCCATGCAGATTAACTGTACAATCAAACACTGAGGGTGAGGAGATAGCTGTGCCTTGCCAAACTCTCCAAGAAATAAGAAGTTATCTTCAGTCATATATTATCAGCATGTCTTTTGCAGAGTGAATATGGAAACGTGTATTCCTTGAGTGTGATGATGTTATACATCCAGTAGGCATACATTGCCAAAAGAGAGAGAAAAAAAAAGCTAGAGAATTACAGCTATTTCGGCTGCCTTAGTAAGCAAAGGTCTAGGAGTTTGCATGCTCTCATTGGTTAAATCCTTTTCCCAGGCTTCCTGCAGTTGGGTCTTTTGCTGACACAACTACTTCACTGCTTTTTAAGGCCTTTCACAACCCTCTCCCCTGTTATCACCCATGTTGCTTTCTTAGAAGGGCCATCAAGTCAGTGAAGGTCCATGGGTCACTGAGAGAGGTCCTGGCCAGGGAGTGTGAAAAGCTCGGGGTTAAACATCGTGCCTTTCCGTGCACTAATGGACTTCTCCATTGGGAGGCCCTGCCAGAGTTTCGGCATATTTCCACTGCAAAGAATGTATATCGCGTAGATCCCCATGCGCCTTTCCTTCCAGCATCGCCACACCGGGGGTGTTTCCACGGTTAGTTTCCAGTGTTTTCCTTCAGGATGTGCTTATTTTCTTTGCTCTCTGGAATTTGTCACTCTTTGAGCGATGGCACGCGCGAAGGCCCTGCGGCAATGCTCAAAATCCAAAGAGCGGGAAATGCTGCAAGACGTCCACGTTGAGCATCCATGTCAACCAAGTTGTTCTGTCACCCATGGTCTACTAACTGCCATGCATTTTAGGATTTTCCTTACCCTATCTCTCTCGTTCTTCCCTGCAAGAGCAAGCCTTTCCCTGAGCATTTGGCAGGGGTGGGAGAAATGGATGGAGAGGAGCCAAGCTGGCATGAGATGCCCTAGGAGCCAGTTGGGAGGCATAGAAAACAAGGGGGGCATCTGTGCTCAGTTATCCTTACCGATAAAGATCTGTGCCTGCTTTAAAATCACTTTCTTCCCTCAGACAAGGTCATGCCTTACCAGAACCGGAGAAATCGTCACAGATTGTGATAAAAGTCAGCTATCTCTTGTAGCAATGGAAGCCGTAGCCAATTTCAGCCCAAACACCCAAGCTATGGTTTTATCAGCACGAGCTTTCTCATATGCCTGGCAGGTCTGATTAGCTTTTGCAAAAGCGTAGCTGAAAGGAAACAAACATAGTGTGAATGAAAGGAGGAAAAAAAAAGAAAGAAAAAAAAAAGAAAAAACGAATCTAAGAATCTCTTTTCTGACATGTCTGTGAGCAGCTTTTATTGCTTTCCCTGGAGACCCTGCATGCTTGGACAGCAAGTTACTGTGAAATAGTGAGGGTCACTGCCATTGATTGAATCCTCTTTTATGTTTCCTGGTAACTCCTGAATTATGGCAAGAGTTGAGCATATTAATTTCACACTTTTTTTTTTCATTGACAGTCCTGATGGAGGAAAAATTCTGCAAGTCATTTTGAGCAGATAATATTGAATTAAAGTAAAGTTCGGGAAGAAAATGGCATTTCCCTCTCATTCCCAGTTTCACACTGATGTGTTGACAGAAAAATCAATAACCAGCTGAAGTTTTAAAGACAAAAATGTTGAGCCCTGCAATTATATTTGTTCCCTTAATCTAGCGAAGACATGGAACACGAATACTACAAGTGAGATATATTAAAATAAGAAATATTACCTTTGTATTTTGTACCTCTGTAGCTGCTTTTCTCATTTGGTAACAGGAGACATAACCTTAATGCACAATTGACAGACTGAAACTGTCAGCACAAACCCCACCAGATCTCTTAATTAATGCCAATTATTTTGCTGGAAATTTTCGAGATTACATTTTTCAAAAATTCTCTCATCCTTTTTGAGTAAATGTCTGAATATTTATACATGTGTACTTCTGTAGATGTGTGGGTACCTATATATATACCTATGCACACAAACACTACGAGTATATATGCTTTTAGAAAACTGAAAAGAGTTGTTTCGAAGCAAAAAAAATACATGTTTTGATCGCATTTGAAGGATGAATTAGAATCTCTTACATTATGAAATGGGGGAAAAAAAGATGGAAAGCAAAATATAAGAACAGAATTTGAGGGAAATTTCTTCCTGACCATGAAAGTTCCAAGCACTTATCTCATGTGCCTGAAGGCAGTCCACTACCACCAACTAAAATCTCCACTAATGGAAATTAATTCCACATCCTCCCCAGACAAGCGATTCCTGCATATGCTGCTCTCTTGGTCAGATATATTGCTGATGTCCAGTCTAAGACTTCCTGCCTGTTACTTTTTGTCCTAGCCAATGGGGGGACGCAGAAAAAGCCTTTACCTCCCACTTAATCTTTTCTTTTTTTTTTTTTTTTTTTAGGCTATTTTCTTGCCTTGTCCCCACCTGGTTTTCCTCTGGTGGCACAGCAACCACCCTTCTTTCAGTCTTTCTCACAGACCCTGTTTTCCCAGCCACACAGTATTTATGTTATTCCCAGCGGGATCAGTTTCCCAGGACATCAAGCCTTCCCTGAATCCCTGCACTTCCCTATGCTGGGAACGGAAAGGTTGTCTCACGTGTGGAGCAGGCAGCACTCCTGTTTTTACTAGGAAAGTGCCTACCACTCTTTATCCAGTTCTTCTGACATATTCTTTTATATATATTTCTCAAAATTAAGGCTGTGGTGATGTTGCTGATTTTCTACCTGATTGGAATAGTTACGAAGGGCAGAGGATGCCTGCAAGTCTCCAAAAAAAGCACAAGCAACAAATATCAAAACATAATCCAATGTGTTTAAGGTTTCCCCATCGTGGGATGTAGGTTGTAGCTGACAGTGCTTCCCTCTTCAGCCCTTTCCAGTGGGGCAGTAAATGTGTTAATCTGAGCCTTAGCAGATATAGGGTTAAACTAGTTTTTTTACCTCATTACTGGAGCAGGATAGATCCTGGCTTAAAGCTAATGCATGAGGTAACACAGAGTCTCACAGAGTGATGACATTTCATGGTGAAGCTTTTGCTCAGAAACCTGCACTGGTTGTGGAGTATTAGGGTCTTCTTTATTTGGGAAAGTCCTAAACAATGTCAGATTTACCTACACAAGAAACACCATTGCTGTAAAGTTATAGAAATTGAGATGCATCAGCTAGAGCCTCTTCAGCACGTGTGGAATGCTGGCTGGGCATTTTCGATGCAGTGTTCTCTTCTGGATCCAAAATACCCTCAACTGACATTGATTCCCTCGAGGGGCTTGCAAGCCTGTCTCCTGCCTCAGGAAAAGGTGGTGGGCAAGATGAGTTTTGAGCTTGGTGAATAATGTGTATTATAATGTTTGTCTGGAGCAAGAGACTTGTCCTCAGGTTAGAGAAGCTTCTGGGGGGTTATTTATGCTTTTAGCTCTCCATCACCTCGGTTGCACCTGGAGCCTTTGGAGAGCCAGTGGCTCGGAACAGTTGGAATAAATAACACAGCACGACTCCCTCCCTTTCCCTCCTGCATTACCTGCTGCATCTGCCTGCCCCAGCACTCTGTCTAGTGCCCAGGCACACACCATCTATTAAGTTTTTATAAAACTTCATACCAAGTACAGAAGCCTCACTTGAGCTCACTGTGAGACTGCATTTGGCTTGCAGACCTCTCACACGAGGTTCATGTAGGAAGACCCCAAACAGTCAAATCGGCTTCTCTTTAAATCCTCCTATGTGCATTAATTGCATTTATAACACACGATTGACTCCTATCTGTTGTGTTATGTTGTAGGAAGCTTTGCTGGTCTGGTTGTGATTTTGCTCTCTGTGGCTTACCTTAAATCTGCTTCATTTGGCAGGCTTCATTTGTTTTTCGTACGCAGGATGGTTTAATAACCTGCATGTTCTTTTATTTCTTTAGCAGTGCCTCCCAAACTGAAGGAAATGAAAAACCAAGAGGCTGCTGTGGGTCAGAAGCTAGTACTAAGGTGTGAGACCACTTCAGACTACCCTGCGCTCAGATTCAAGTGGTTGAAGAACGGAAAAGAGATAACCAAAAAAAACAAACCGGAGAATATCAAGATCCCTAAAAAACAAAAGTAAGTACAGAGACGTATCTTGCAAGCAGGGGTGTGAGGGAAGGGGTGTAAGCTGCTCACTGCAGTGGAAACACTGCAGTTATTAATTGCAGTGTCTCTGCCACACAGAGCTAAATGCTGTCAGTTATGCAAGTAGAATATTTAAGAGATACTGATTATTTTTCTTGAACTTATGCGTGAAGTTGTAGTGTGGTGTAAATTCCCCATAGTTTTCCCATTTTAATTCCCAGCTTTATTCCAACAGCAAAAGGCCCTTGTTTTAACGTGCAAGTTTTGTGGTCAGGCCATTTTTAAATAACCGATAAAACAGAGCTTGCTTATGTATGTTGTCTGAAATCCATGAATGCTTAAAATTATCAGAGCAATGTGGTTTTGGGGATATTTTTGAGATTCCCTCTGCAAGCAGCACAGTCATGTGTGAACCTTTCCACATCGGTCCCAGTTGCTCCGTGCAGTACCTAATTACAGATGCTATCCCTGCTCCTACCAAGCAAGGCACCAGCCCAGCCTGCAAGCAGCCCCATCCTCCCACCTGGCAAAGGGTCCCTCCTGCGTGGTGACAAAGGAGGAACCAGGGATGCCTCTTGCCAGCACTGCTGAAATGGAGCAGTTCCAGGTGGCAGGGGAATTGTTCTGGGGAATTGTCTAGACCCATTTGTAGGGACATATGTCTCTGTCACCATCGTGTTTCCAGGCTGTTCTGTAGAGAAAAGGTTCAGTTCAGAGCCTGCAAATGGATTTGGAGCCCCAGAGCTGTACTGGGGTGAGCCCAAAAGATCTTGAAGTTGCACGTGGAACACCTGAGGCTTCTTTGGAGGCTTATGAGCAAATAGGTGTTTAACATTCCCCCAAAATTATATTTGCAACAGAGTAAAAAATAATAATAAAACCCAACAAGTGTGGCTTTCCTGAAAATAGAAATTTAAAGTCCTGCCCCCCACTTGAAGTGCAGGCTTCAGCCTGGGTTTCACACTTGCGTCTGCTGCCCCCAACAGAGCCTCACTCTGGAACAGGGAAGACCTTCTACTTAGAGAAGTGAAAGGCAGTAGATGTACAGGAAAAAGAGGAAAACAAGGAGTTTCATTGCCCATATCTGAGGGATTTGTCTTTTTGCTTTCAGATTGTAACTAACTTGAGGAATCATCTCTGTCTTGGCATTCCTTCTTTTACATGTTATAAACAGCTTAAGAGGAGTTAAATTTTATTTTCATAGAAATGGGACAGGCACATGTTCTAAAGCTAATGAAATGGAGAAAAAATGCAGTGCGAATAAATGCATAAAACACTAATATTAGACTACATGCAGATTAGAGTAAGTAAAGCCACATAAGAATTTCCCATAACAACTGAAGTGAATATGAGTGATTAAGTGGTTTTTTTTTAATTTATTTATTTTCCTCATTTCTTTTTCATGACAGCACATTGATAAATATTTGTCTCATTCGTATGTTGCCACACTGTCATAACAAGCTTTCTTAGTCAGGATGTTTTACAATTATTAAGTGTGGGAAACATGAGCAGGGAAGGTTAGAGTGGTTTTTGAGCCGTCTAGGATTAATGTCTATTTTAAAGGTCAAATGGCTACATAAAAACTAGGCTGTGTTTCTGAGAGACATTTTCAGTATGCAGGATAGCCCAATCTTATTGACTCCTTCAATCCAGGCAGCTGAGAAGAACACCTTCCACATTCTTATAAATCCTCATAAAGTTTGCAAATGATGTTCAACAGCCAGAAGTGACTTCTGACAAATTCGTATTTTACAAAAAAAAATCATTTTTCTCATTGTGTGATGGCAAAGTAGAACTCACAGTGGGGGAAAAATATTTCTGAGTTGTGGCTATTTAACTTTAGATTTTTTAACAAGTTGTAAGAAACCTGGTAGAATTAATTTCTCCCAGAAAGAGAATATGAAGACTTTAGGCTGTCATCTGGAATAAGCATGGGAAAGCCAAAACAGCAGCTTAGCATTTATTGGATGCATTGAGTCAGAGGGAATATTGCAGTTTCATAAGATTTGCTGAAGCGGGGGCAGATGCTGAATGTGTTTCCCTACATTTTTAATATGTTTAGCAGAGTCTGTGGACTTGCAGGTATCCCCAGAGCTGAGCGTTTTGAAGACTAGTGCTTTGGGTAAAATGGAACCATGAATCATGCTTTCCAAGCTTGGATTCTGCGGTGGTTGATTCAAAGGACCCAGGGCACAGATCTGATGACATTACCGCACTACAGGCGAATCACTGCTCCCCTCCAAATCTGGGCTGAAACTGAGGAGGAGACACTGCCTGGGTTAAAATAGGAGAAACTTCATGATGCTGAATTGTAGTGTAACAAACCTTTCCAGGAAAAGATACAAAAAACAGTCACTTTCTACCTAAAATTTGCCCTAAAAAAAGAGCAGGTTTGCACTGAGTTTCTGCCGCTGTCATGATTGCTGGTGACTCATTAAGCCACAATGCATGAACTCATGAATCCATCTAACCTTTTCCTTTGTGTCAATGGAAACTCTGTGGGGAAAAAAAACAGCACCAAACAAGATCTTTTCACCTGCTAGTTAAACATTCCTGCTCCTGCCTGCTTCTAATAGTAATGTTTCATTTTCCTTCTCTTCATCTCAAATCCACCTGAAAGCTTTCATTTTTTGATGTTGTATAGTATGCTGAACAGTGTAAATTTCACCTCATTCTCTGAACAGAAACTCCTGTACCAGTTTGGTTTGCTTGGGCACAGGGAGGCATTCGATGCCTTACCCAGCTGATCGCATTGGAAGAAAAAGTGCACTAGGAAACTTGGTGTTAAGTGCTTTGTGCTTTGGTCTTTTTCCTAGCTTAGCCTAGATATTTTTTCACAGATAGGCATTTCTGGATGACAGATGGAGCCTGGAAGCAAAGTGAATTCAAGCAGTCAGATAAACTGGGCTGGGACTGTGTTCTGTGGATGTATTTTTTTCTTTCGTGCACAAATGCAAGCTGCAATGAGCTAAAGATACGAGAAACTCAAATCTCATAGGGAAAGACATTTTCTGATATAGGATGGTATATATTGAGAAAAGGGCAATCATTTAGACACAAATCCCCTTATCAAGAGATGTAGCAAGTACTATTGGAGTACTGTATGGCTCAGGAGCTGTTTTGTTTATGGCCATTGAGTTAGACTATTTTGAATCATGTCCTAATAACACTCGATATGATCCTTAAGGTTATAGGTATTCATATTATTTCTCCTATTTTCAGACTTTTTTACTACCGTAAGTATATTTGGCCTATTAGGCTTGTAAGAAATACGGTTGTTTCACCTATTTCAGTATCATCTTAAAGTTACAAAGGGAAAACCATGCTTCCTCAGCTCTCTCTATAGCTGCCACTTAAAACAGAGAATAAAAGTTAATGTGGAGGTACGCGAGTTGCATCCTCTAAAAGGCTTGAGTGCCACGAGGACAATTTGCACTGACACTACTTAATATCACGGACAGCAGAAACACAGAGAGTGCCCAAATCAAAGTGATATAGCTATAGCAGTGCTTCCTGTTTATCACTGGGATGAACTGAGTTCCCAGAAGCTCTCTGTCTATCTACATTGCCTCTTTAAGTACCCTAGGGCTACAGTCTGCTCTCCATATAGATAAACATCTGCAAGCAAGGCTGAAAAATATCCTTTGGAGCATAGGAAGCACCACCTGTCCACTCAAGCTTTTGGATGTTCCTGAACAGGCCATCAGCTTGTGGTTGTAAAGGCAGATGTTTGCATGGCCATCAAGAAGAGTGAAGAGCAGGACTCTTTAGTCCTCAAAGTCTTTGGGTGTAGCACCTTTGCTTAGAGATGAGGAAGGCTGAGCTGCCCAAAAGCAGATGTTAGAGATGAGGTATTGGCTACACTGCTGGAGGGAGGCATGGCTATCTGTACAGGGATTTAGGAGCCCCGGTTGTGGTGGAGCAACTCCTCGGGCATCTCCTGTCACTCTTATCACTCATGGCTATCCATGCTGGTAACAGATTTTAAAAGGAAAAAATTCCACATCACTGGAAGCTATCCTTCCCATTGGGGTCAACCCTCACAAGGAAGCCCATTCAGTCTCCAAAGTGGCTATTCTGTTGGTCATAAGTAACAGAAGGCAAAACTTTCTCAGATCACCTCTTCTAAAGAGAAAATGGAAAAGTAGTAATTTTGCAAATTTACTCCAATTTAGTCATTCTCCACACTCCTGTTAATGGGATTACTGCCATGGCATGTGTTGGGGACCCTTTGAATGACACCAGAACATGTTCCCACCAAATTAATGGGCAAGCAGGAGTTCTGCATTTTAAAATCTAATCTTAAAACCTTGGAGACTGATTAAATTACATCTCTGAGCCAGGAACAAAATGTAGCTTCATGCAAATTGTGCTCCTGCCCATAATTTTTTGTTAGTGCTGGAGAATGATTTACTATTGGGGTCTCAGAGGTTGTTAAAGAGAATGTTGTGTCCTTATCTCACGATTATTTAGTCAGATGTTGGAAACTACAGTACTTACCAGAGCTCTGCTACTGGCAACACGAACCCATAGGTAAGGGTAATCTATTTTAATATTACACCCATCTCCATGGCATCTGAATAGCCAACAATTCAGATGAGACAGGAAGGCTGTTTTTCAGACATTTCCTTTAAGAAGAAAGCCTCCTCTCAAGCAGAAAAGCATAAACAAATATCTTTATTTGCATTTGTCAATATGCCTGTTTTCCATCAACCTGTAGGAGAAAGACTTTTTTTGCTCTCCTCCCTTCTTTCAAAACTGAACAGTGTTAACCTAAGAAAGAAGACAAGACTCATGTAGGGAGAAAAAAAGAGGGTGTTACAGTGGCATAGGATGTTTACATGCTTTTTCTCATTTCACAGGAAATACTCCGAGCTTCATATTTATAGAGCCACGTTGGCCGACGCTGGGGAATACGCATGCAGAGTGAGCAGCAAGCTAGGGAATGACAGCACCAAAGCCAGTGTTACCATTACAGACACCAATGGTAAGACTCAGCTCTTCAATTTACCATCAAATTCAGAGACCTTGTGTTTATGCTGCCATTGGAACAGGTAGGGACAAAGTTTTGCTGGTGAAGTGGAAGTAGAAACACTGAAACCTATCAGGCATCTCCTATGTGTTCAGGATCAGTCTGGCTTTGCTTACCCATGGAAAGGCATCATCTTACGGATGTTGGGAGAGGGCAGCATTTTCTGGGAGACACTTTCTAACCCCATGTACATCTCGCAGTCTACATAATCAAGATAGGAACAGGATGAAGAAAAGGAATATTGTTTTTATTTCTATCATACACATAGGTAATGGAGGCACCATAGGCCTGTGGTGGAGTTTTCATTTAACCAGAAACAAGTCGCAATCTTATTTCTAAATCAAAAATTCCTTATTTGTCTTTAAGTAATATGTATGGTTCTGGTTGCCACAGCTTTTCCTTTCAGAGATGTTGACTTTTTTTGTTTTATTTGTGCAATACTAGAGACATTCAGAGCAGGCTTTGTGATCAACCTATCAAAATTATTCAATGAGTATCATTCAGGTGTTGATTTAAATTTATTTCTTGAGGATCAGAGCTTTTCATCAGGCAGTTGATTTTCATATTTATCCAAAGAATTAAAAGTTATTAAAGTTTTTTCTTTTCTTTTCAGAGCTCCTTTTCGTTTCATTTGTAGGAAGTTCCAAATGCTCCTGACATAATTTAATGAGTGCTTTCATGATACACAAATGTTTTAGTATTGTTTCTCAATGCAAGTGTATGGGGGGGCTATGTTTCAGCAGAAATCTTGCTTCTTGAGCTTGTCATTGGCAAATTCAGCTCTGGCAATTCAAGCTACAGGATCTAGCTTTCGTGAAGAATCAAACAAACATGCCCTGTGTACAAGAAGATGGGTTTTAAAATCTTGTTTCAAGAGGAAATTACCAGTGATGCTTTGTGTTGCACACTAGCTCTGAAACAGGAGCTAGATATTTTGGTAGACAGAAATCTGAATGTGACCCTTTGCCAGTGGGTTTGTTGTTGCGTGGTCATGCGGTGATTGCTAGACTGCATTCATGCCAGATATTTGTTGTTCTGATGCATCAGCAGAAGACTCCTAAGTCCTGAGATTCCATGCTTGCTGTATAGTATTGCAGTCATGAGACTGCTATGAAAGATCCAGTGTTATTTGCCAGAATACTTTTAGGGGCAAAATGGGGCTGGTACCTATACATAGCTTTGTGAGTGCACTTGTTTCCAACAGTTTCCAACAATATTTGGTGCTCAGTAGCTTGTTATACAGTAGAGCTCCTGTACTTTTTCCAAGGAGCCAGTTTCCGAAGCTCAGCTGGAAGCACTCTTTACGGGCAAGGATACAGATAAATGCAGGAAATGTTTGGGCATCCTCCACATCTTTCTAAGAGAAAGGATAGTTGTGAATTACAGGGAGGACCTCATTCCTATGCTTGATGTCATTAGGTTTTTAAAATTCCTTTTTGGTTGTACTGAATGACAGCAAAGCATTCCTGTTGCAGGGAAACAGGAGCTGGATTTTGAATGAGTGCACCTGCAGGAAAGCCCATCCATGTACATTATAACTGATATGCTCAAATCTGTAAAATCATGTTGCGAAACATAACTCGCTTAAAACACAACTGTGCATGCAACCACTCCTAAAACAGAGGGAAGGCTCGGATTCAGTCTAAACCTGGCAGCTGGCTCGTATCTGTAAAATGACTCAGCTGGAAACCTACGTCTCAGTGATATTTGATAATCCAGAATCAGGCATGCCATCATTCAGTGGATAAAGAAAGCAATCATGCATATTCGGTTGACACACATATATTTGAGAGTTCTCTGATTACTATTGCTTATAAATTATGAACAAAATTGTTACTAATTGTTACTGGTTTCCTCCTGAAGATGGAATTTTCCACCTAGGTCTTAAGGAACATGGGCAACATCTGGTGACTGAAGAGCAATGGATCCCTAAGGCCTCTGAGGGCAACATCTGCTTTCCAAGCAGGGACAGACCCCCTGTGCAGCTGACCTCCTCACCCCTTCTTCCCCTGGACTCCCTGACCTTTTCCCCTCACTTTCTTAATGACAGATTTGGGACCCAAACTCGCTAATGAGCCCTGAAGGGCAGTCATTACTCAGGTCTGATGTATCTGTGTGGTCCTGCCATATTAATGAGAAAACAAAACAAAACAAACAAACAAACAAAAAAACATGTTTATCCATTTATCTGTAATTTCCTACTGATGGGCTTTTGGAGAGGACCTTGGTGTCCAGAAAAGACCAAGAGTCCCTGTAGAAATGTAGTGTGTGGACATCTCAATGGACTGAACATTGTAGGACAGGAAAAGAGGTTGTTTCCTTTCATGTCTAGCAGACAGAATCACGGGGGATGGAGAAGGATGTGTTGGAGACCCTGATTTTCTTATGTTGGTCCTAGTATGCTCATCCTTGTGAACCACAATGTTAATTAGTCACTAATACTATTACTACATAATATTAATACATAATTACTATTCTTATGGCTCACCTAGAAGTATTTATTACATTTGCTCTGCAATCTACAAATCAGTAAACTAGATCCTCCACTACCTTAACTCTAGGTACTTTGCACAGATATGGTAGATAAGCTGAAGATATTCCTGGACATGGGCTTATTCTTGTTTTCACTAAAAGATGAGTGCTGTAAAGTAAAAACAAACAAAAACTCTTGGTTTAATCCCTGTAACTTTGTCAAACTTTACCAATCATAGTTATTTGCTCGTACATCTCAGGAGAGAATCCTAGGACCAGACCAAGGTTCTATCTAGTGCAGTGCCTGGTCCCCAAAATCTACCAACAAAAGTACTAGAAAAAATAGCACGTGAAGAACAAGGAAATTTTTTTTTAAAACAGTAGGAAAAAACATCCTTTTGTTACTAAAGTTACACTTCTTAAAATAGCTAATGTCAGTTTTCCTGCTCCAAAGCATAGAAATATTAGAAACACTTCTAAAGATTCTTTAGAAACACTTCTAAAGAAAAGCTTTTTAAGAACTTCTTTCTTATTGCTAATGAGAAAAGCACTTTATTTTTTTTTATTTCATTCCCAGAAATGATGAAACTCTTTTACCTTAAACAATATTAGTCAAAGCTGTAGTAATTTTGGTTTTGTTATTGTTATTATTTTGTCATTACTGTTATTTAAAATTCACAAATATGCTCTTGTGGAAGTATGGATTATAAATAATATACAGAGGGTGTACGCTATATTTACCCACCAAGATTTTTTTTTCCTTTTTAACAAAAAAAGCATAAAGTCTCATATATACTGTCGTATGTGTAGCTTAAAAATGCAACAAATATAAAAACAGATAGATAAGCACTGTCTTCTACCAGTCCTAATATGATGGAGAAGGAGCTATTCTGTCCTCTTTTAAATGTATAATAAGCATAACTTGCCTGCAGGACATGAATTGCCATCTTATTTTCATTCACTCCAATTCATGTATGCTCTCCTAAGACAGATTATAACTGAGATTAGAAGAGAGGCAAGAAGTTCTCCTAGAGTTTTATAATTGGTGCAGCAGTTTGGGTATGTGGTGGTAATTGCTTTTTTTCCCTCCCCAATTTGTCACTTCAGTCAAGCGAAGAATTTTTGCCATAATTTCTTTCCACAGGCTTTCTCAAAAATGTAAGACCTTACTAAATTTAGTAAACGCCACAGAGAACACTTTGTACCACAGGCAAAGCTTTCAATTTCATATTTGAAAAGTTTATTACAAGGCTTTAAAGTTTAGTGTGTGAGCATACTATTCTTGCTCTGAAGGAATCCAGGAGCTGATCTTTCAGCAGATAGCAAAAAAATACACTTGAGTAAAACCAGCATCATATGCTTTATACCTCACAGTGCGTGTTTATAACAGTGAAATACTTCACATAGAAGAACCCCTCGGACTCAAATGTTGATCTGTCTGAGATGTGATTAGTGTGGGATATCAGTGCAGGATTTCAAGCCGTAGGTTATTATTAATAAGCTAGGCTAGCATTCTGTCTTGTGTATTGCCACTAGTCTGGGCCTCCACATAGGAAATTTTTGTTTTGCCTTGCTTAACTGTGATATTTGAGTAGGAAGTACAATATTGCTCCTTCATCACCTTTTAAGACTAGAAGGACACGAGCTGTGAATGCAGTCAGACACTGGGGAAAAAAGTATATGCGAGTAAAGTCATTCTGTTGCATGGTGCATACAGTATTTTAAAAAAAATCCAAAAAGTGTGACAATTATTCAATCTGCCAGAGTACTTCCCCCAAATTTTGCTTAGGATGTGGATGTAGATGTATGCTACTGGTTGCTTTAACATCAAAGAACACTGTGGTTTAGCTCCTCTTAACGTTTGGAGCTTTTCAGAGGGTCATGATTCTGTTAGGGAGGATTCCCCTAATCCTGTCAAGAAGCAGCAAGGCAAACCCAAGTGGATAACAAGCACATTTTTTCTGTGGTGGCTAAATAAATAATCCATGATTTTGAACAAAAAGCTTTAACTTTTAGAGAGGTGAACAATTTCCTCACTTTTAAATACTTAGAGTAAAACCATTAATAACATATACACTACCTGGTGTGTACATTCTTGCATAATATGGATTTTATATTGTATCATACTCTACTGATAGGTACTGTATCTCATCAGTTCTCACTGCAGAACAGGTAAGTGCCATAAAACTTCACAGGCACAGAATTTAGAGGTTGCCTACACATTGCACATTTTTTAGCATTGCTTCACTTGCAAGCACCAAGTTGAGTGGTCTGGAGCAAATATATGGAATTTCTGTGGAAAGCCAGCTGTGCAACAAATTCCTATTTGCTGTGCACTCACTGATGTGTGTTCATAGGATAACTCTGGAGATATTTTCACCTTGGATAGATTAAGAGAGAGGAGACTGGACAGGACAGTCTCTTAACCTGTGCTGTTCCAGAGCTGTTTTATAGAAACTTCATGTTAAAAGCAAAAAATGCAAACACACACACATACACACACACACACAACAAGGGAAAAAAAATAAAGCTTTCATTGCCGTTTCTGTGCTCTTTTGATGTCATTTCAGACATCATGGTTTCTTGGAGAGCAGAGCAAAGGGAAAAGTACTAAAGCTTTGCAAACCAAATAGACAGTTTATCAACTGGATCTCACAGTATCCCTGGCCAGCTGTGCCCACGCGTCTGCAAGGCCTCCGAATATGGCTTTGTTCACCTTGTAAGAAATGATTAAGTAGCAGAGGTTTCAGGAGCTTCCCCTTTCCCTAGGTCGGTGCTAGCTGTGCATCTGAAGACACAATCAGTGCACAACGCTTGGCGTTACCCCTGCCAGAACATACACCTTGGAATGAAAGAAGGCTTGTTTGCAGCTCTCACTAGTCTGCTGTTCATGGCATTTGAATCCTTTTTAAAGCCCAGGCTGACTTTCACTGCCAGGACCCTTAGAGCCTTCTTCAAAGTCTAAACCAAGGCTAGGGAGATCAACTGAAGCCCTTCAGTTGGCTTGGATAGGCTTTGCATTAGGCCTTTGGCAGGCTAATTGGGAAAGAAGGCTACGAAGACATGCAGAGGGCTCTTTACAGCAGCAGCCATAGGGCTGCTCGGCAGCTGATTAGCCCTGAAAAAAACTCTGTCCTCAGGAGGCCCAGTGGCCAACCCTGTGTATCAGGGTGCATCAAGATGCAAAACCCCACAAAGTACCTTTTCAAAAAAAGCCTTGTGTCCCAGGGCACTTGTCTTCCACCTTGGCAGAGGAGACAGCGGGAGGTGTCCTGGCCAGAATATTAAGGAAATGGGAGTGAGAAGCTGCAGGGACCTCTCTGCTGAAACAACCCTGAGCAAGGATCTCTTGGCCTTCCTTCAGTATTTTTACATACGGACACTGAGCAGCCCCAAGGCAAAAATAACCAGTCTCAAGAAAGAGCACGTCACTAGTGTTAAATGCTCCCTGAAAGAGTCAAGAGGCAGAAGTGGATGGAGCATCTGAGGTTGCTGCTCCTCACAGGAACTGAAACATGAAGAGAGGGCTGCAAGCTGCGGTCTCCGTATCTCAGCAGGCTCTAGCAGCAGCTGCAAGGACTGGGGCTAGAAAATGCCTGAAACTCTTCCACCTCAGGCAAATACTGAAGGCTCCCTTCAAGCAGTCCCTATTCTCTCCACTCTTTGTTTCCAGATGGTTTGTTATGTGGATTTTTGCCAGCCCTCTCAGATGGAGTATAACATCTCTCTCACCATTGTGGCGTACTGACCCTAATAAGTAAAAGCAAGCACATTTTGCATCTTTCAAATGTTAACATCCACTGTTAGTGTTGCTAACGCAGCGTTATTAGCAGGGCATGTTAAGGAGTTACGCTGCCACATGCTTTCTAAATGTGTTCCTGGACATGCTGCTCTTGCAGCAGGCTCTGGCTGTATTTCTGTTTGCAAAGGGGAACCTTCTGTCTTCATTGGTGCCAACACATGGAGAGGTGCTGACACAGCTGAGCCTGCAGCGGTAACAACTAGAAATGCTTCATCCAGCTCAGCACAGGGACTGAGTGGAATGTGGCCTTTTTACCTGGAAAAGGATGAGTTGCTTCATCCTACCAGGTTTTGCGATGCTCTACTGCCAGTCCTGCTCTGTCTCCTCTTCTGAGCAAGAAAGATTAGTTGCTTGGACACCCTAGAGTGTACAACAATGAAGGGCTTCCATCTCCGACAGACAGCAGAGGTGGTTGCCATTGTTCCAAAACCTCATGTGAGGGTTTTGACCTTAAACATTTTACAAATGTTAATTTACCATACACAGTGCGTAACACATTCTCTTGCCTTAATGAAACAAAGTCGTTTGCCAAGACAAAGAATATATTTGCTGCAGAAAACTGGACTGAACTGCAAAAATAGAAGTGTAGAAGGCCTAGCAAATCAGATATGAATACAGAGGCTCAACATAGAGGAGTAATGATAGGAAGATTGAGAAGAAAACACTTGGACAGGTTTGGTCTCTGGCGAAGTCTCTGTGGACCCTGAAGACAAAGAACAGCAGGGACATCTGATCTAGAAACACAGAAAATAAAAACATTTGGTTTGTTTGAGGAACTTGAAGCATTTGGAGTCAGGTAACAAGACAGAGTGACTTAGCTGAAGAAAACAGCATCTGCTTATCTTTACCATTAAAAAACAAAAAAAAAAAACTTCACTGACTTTCTAAGATCTTTTCCTAAATCTCTCAGGAGTTTTTTTCTAAACTCTTTTGCTCAGTCTACCAGAAGATTCTTGTTGTGTCTTGAGGATTCAAAGTCAGGCGTTTTTCCTGGAGTAGCTTTTTCCAGCTGTAAAGCTGCAATTTGTACATTTGTACTGTGCTCCACCCCTCTAAGAATGAGAAGTGTTTTACGAGCTTGGGGAAGACTTGAGATTGCTGGTGCATGTGGCTGAAAGGCAGTGCGTTCACATCTAAGAATTTGCATGCATCTGTGGCTGTGGGATCTGCAGTTTGCAGGCAGATGCCTGGTGTCACTGCAATGAGGTCTCTGTGCAAAGATGAACCAAAACCCTGCCTTCTTCTTTCTTCTGTCTCTACTCTGCAAGGCGCTTAGTAGGAATCTTAAGCATGACAACATCATCCACTATATCACGAAACACTTCACAAGCAACACAGAAATCCATAGCACTATGTCAGTAGCAATATTGCTTTCCTATATGACAAGAAATGTATGAAGAGAAAAACTGTCCTCTCTTCAGCTGTCCTCTCAGTGCAGCTTGTTATTTGCTTTCGCTTGCAGAGCCTTGGCAGTCACTCCATGGGAGACTGGGTTTGAATGTGTGATTTAGATGATTTCCCACAAGTGGCAAGGAACATGACTGGATCTATGTAGCAGCGATCCAAGTGAGCTGAGCAGGAACCTGTCTTTACAATATCCAACTGCCTAAAATAATATGGAGCACTTGTTACCCACGCTGACATCTTCCAGAAGCAGAGCTATCTGTGAGATTTCTCTCACTGACCGTTCTATTCCACGGAGAGAACAAGAGACTGTAAAGCTGTGTCCTTTCAGAAGAAATTGTATTTTCCCTTCAGTCCCACCAGTAGACACTATCATTTTTCTTTTTTTTTCCCGAAAAGAAACTTTTGCAAACTGATGTCCAACTGCAGCCCATGCCCAAGAAGCCTGAAACTGAGTTTACTTCTCTGACCATCTTTTTCCTACTGACCTTATCCATTCTTGGAGTTGAGTTCTGGGTTAAAGGATCATCTGACTCCATATTATAACTTCTTGTTGCCTCTTGTGTTTTCCAGAGAGCACCAGCAAGATACCAGTATCAACAGAAGGGACAAAAACTTCTTCACGTAAGTTAAATTAACAGACTCTTTCTCTTTCTTCCTCTTTCTTCCTGAAACTGCTTCTTCAGCTCTGGACTCCTCTCTCAGCATAAAGCAATTCACAATTCACCTGCATCCAAAGCCTCATCACACCAGTATGCCCTTGAATACTGGAACTGCTTCAGGGACTGAGAAATGGATGAAGAAGGCTAAGCATAAGTTCTAGTGTCCTGGAGCTGTACAGAGGATGCTAACTTAGTACACAGCATTAACCTGAAGCTCAGGTGAAACAGTATATGATTTGGTAGGACTCATGGTCTGAATGAGGACATGCTTCTCCTGTTCCTCATCAATTCTTCCAGCTGCATGCTACTTTGCAAGGTACATAGAGCTGCTGATGCTTCCTTCAGAAAGCCTGTAACCGGACCGCTGTTTCTCAGGGCTGTGCTCACACTGCTCAACCACTTTTCTGGGTCTATGAATGTGGAAAGGTACCATACTTCTCAGTATTTTAACCACTTTTGAAACTGCCTCAGCATACTAGCAACCTTCTCCAGAATGGCTTCCTTTAAACTGATGGAATTTGGTTTTCAACATCCTGCCTGCAGTTACATATTGCATGCCTCCAGATTTACTGCTGGAACTGACCCCATTGAGAAGTCACTTCTATTATTTTAACTCTTGGAGCTGCTTTCTGTAATGCCATAATACAAGCAGTCATCTCTACTGCTGAGCTTGGCTGCAGAAGCCGTGGATAGGCATGTATAAGTAAGTTGAGCATCCCAAGGATTTACAAAATGCACATATCCTGCTTGGCAAAGGGGCTGGGGTCTTGCCAGCTTTTTGAGAAAACTATGTCTGGCAGAGACAGGTTTTAATGTGAGATGACAGTGTTTGTAGGCTAGATCAAGGAAAACAGTGTGATTGCCAGATTCTGCATTTAGCATGCCTGCAGTCTCTCCTTTGATGCGTCTGCGTGTGTGGCGACCTACTTCTGAAATCTTGGCACTGCCGCCCGACACAAGAGCCCATATTCTTTCATGTTCTCAGTGGGGCCTGTCACTGGTGCTTCACTGGCTATATACGAGACCGCATAGCTAATAGCAAGTGTCCTGTAACCATTGGAACCAATTTTGTTCAAAGAGGTGGCATGCTGGTCACTGACTCCACCAGGCTCCTATGCCTGCAGCCTTGGGAAGGCAGAACATAGTGCCTGTGCTTTGCTCCCTTCTTTCCCATGGGTGAAATCTGGTGTTTTTAGCGCTTGTGTTCCTTCCAGCGCCTGCTGTCACATTGCTGTCCTCCTCTTTACCGCTATTGTGCCACTGGAAAGGAAGCTCAAAAGATTGCCTGCCTTTCCAATATGTTTAGTACCGAGTGCCACGTTGCACTGTCGCCTGCAAGGAAAGTAGAAGGTGACACACACATTCAGTGGCTGCTTGTCGAGATTTTCTAATGTGCCCTGCGCAGGCTTGGCCACGTGGTTGGAGAAGAGATCTGCTCATTCCCAAGCCCAGCCCGGTGCTGTTTTTCCCACAGTTGTCACCAGCCTTGGGTCCAGGCAGTTTTCAGTTTCTCAGCCACTTCAGTGTTTTCTGAATGACTGATCATGACTGTGGTTTTGGGCACCAGGGGTTTTTTTCTCGGCCTTGCAAATGCAAATAAGTCATTAGTGTATTGTTTCTTTAATTGGAGATAAGCTGTTGTAAGATTGTCTGCTTAAATCACCAAGGGCTAGGTTTCTTGAAATATTGCTCATGCGACCTTCTGGTGATGGGAGGACCTACAAAGTGGTCTAAGCTTTTAAGTGTGGCTTTATGCTGCCTGAAGACTTAACTCTGTTAGGTTTCATCTCCCCTGTCTGTTGTGATTTGCTGTTAAATATTTCAGTAAAGAATATGCAGTATATCTGACCTATTCCTTGGGATCTACAGGATGGTTGCCAGCTTCTCTGAATTCATCTCTCTCTAAGGAGCACATCGTGATGCTGCCTTAAGTTAAGCCCTCTTTTACCTCAGGCCCTTCCACTCGCAGTGCTCCTCAAGTGCACTGTATGTAGTTAGAGCATGACACCATGTATTTTTGCACTAAGCTTTTGAATAGAGTAAAAGCCCATGCAGCCAACCAAATGCATGGCTTCTTTACTGCATGGGTTGGTAACTCCACAGTTCAGGAGGTTCAGCCCTAGTTCCATACTGGGGTGCTTCTTCCCTTAACTTTGTTGAGTGCTTGCTTTGCATGTGTCATGTTCAAGATCTGCTTCCTCCAACTGTCTTGCAAGGTCACTGGCCTGCTTGAGAATGGTTCTTCTTTTGTCTTTCTTTTCAACCACTTCAGGGTTGTTGTGAGGTCCATTTTTACCCCAGAACATGCCCTGCTCTCCCATCCAGCCGACACCGTCTCCAGAGATGGTGGCACTGCCCTTTTCAAGACAAAAGTCCTTAGCCATAGCGCTGGAAAGCCAGGACTCCTGGCTGACCACTTGGAGCTTGTGTGAGAAAGGGATAAACACCTAGAGCTTCCAGGGTCAGCATGAGGAGCTTCAAGACCCACTGCCCTCCACCTTCCTCTGATGCTGTCACAAACAGCTAAAAACTTTGCTACTCTCTGCCAGTTTTCTCCTGGGTTTCCCTCCCAGGACTATGGAGCTTTTTTTTTTTTTGCCATAATTGTTTATTCACAGTATGCCTAGGACATGCTGTACTGACTTTGAAGTTCTTTGCTTTCTGGAGCTATCTCATTTTCCTCCCTAATTTGGTGGTTTCTGATTACTGAAAAAAAAAATTAAAAAAAAAGAAAACACTTTTCTGGGGGAAGACACTCAGGCTCCTCCAGTAAAACAGCGTAGCTATGGTTGTATTCTTACAACTTTGTTGTCACCTTCTGTATGTTGCAGAACCCATGCTTGGGATACAAGCTTCAACAGAAGGAACAAACACTTCCTCCTGTAAGTACATATAACTTGTTATAATTATTGCTGGCATGCTCCTCAGACTCACCTCCTACTCTAGGTCTGCAAACAATATGCTCATATCTAGAGTGACAGTAACGGCTGAGGCCTGACTGGAAATGATTCCTCGGCCATTCAAGAGATATATTTTGGAAGGGTTGGTATTTATTTGATGCTGCAGTAAAACTCTCTTTGCACACTGAGAGCTGAACACTTTCCTTCAGACAGGTCAAAGAGCACATTTGGGCAGGAAAAAGGAAGAAGAAGTTTCTCCAGAGCTTCCTACCAACGATTCCCTTCCTTGCCCAACCCTAGGTCAATGTATACACAGAAGGGCAATGCATTGCTCCAATAACAAACTCAGTCCTCCGCCCCCACAACCCTTGTGTTCTGGTAGCTGGAACAAGCTCAGGTCCAGCCATCCCCAGCTGGAGCACGTTCCCCTTCTTCCTCTCACCAGCTCCTTGCACCCCTCAGGCTCTTTCCGCTCAGTCGAGGGGAAAAGGATGGTGAAGATGAGAGTGTCTGTCTGTCCATCTTCTCTCAGCTGCAAAAGATGAGCCAAGCAGCCAGAGACCAGCACCCAGAACCACTATGATAATTCCAATATCTCTATGAAATGTGATGTGCATTCTCTAGCAAGTAATACATAAATACCCTTAACTCAGATGCATAAATACCCTTACCTCACATCTACTGCAGCAGCAAAAGGTGAGGTGTTCAAAGCCAAGTCCCTGGGTACAGTACTGTGAAGCTTTTCTTTGTTCATATGAGACATGCAAGATTTATTTTTGAAGTTTATCTGGGGCAGTGGGGTGTATTAGATTCATTGATGTTTTAAGTGTACATTAAAGGAATTTCAAAAACCCAAAAGTTTACTTAAATAGGACCAAAAATTTATCTGGAAGAAAGGTAAATGTTTTTATTTTTATTTTTTGATGCATAGCAGCAGGGTAGGTAGGAGCAATTACTGGAACAATTTAAAATAGTCAGTTCTTTCAATTCTCTTCTCAATTGCACTGGTGTAAATCAGAAATAGTAGTATTCAAGCCACTAAAGTAACTTAGGGAGGAAGGAGAGCAATACTGGACATTGCTGTCTTTCCCGGGTACTAAAGGTACTACAAAGTGAGAAGGAGCTGATGTTTATTACTAACAGATGTGAATATCTACTCACACCACGGAGCAGTGAGGGAATTGGGTCCATGTACTTATGCTAAAGTTGCTTAGGGCTTTTCTTTTCAGTGGGACATGTCCATTTCACACTTGTCACTGTCAATCCTGTAACAGTTACAGGAGATAACATAAACTGTTTCCTTCCACTTCTCAGACAATAGCAGATGTTTCAGAGAACGTGCCAGCACTGTCACCGTTGGCCAGACACCGGGAAAGACCTGAGAACAGCAGAGTGATTAAATAGGCTATCTCCCCTGAGGCTCCGCAAGTGAGCAGACATGTTGCATGCTTTGCTTTTCTGAAGTCCTAAGGAAAAACAAATGTTCAGAGAGCTAAAACTTTCTAAAAATCCCATCTCTGTAAGGTGTTCTGCAATGGGCATCCAAAACCTGCAGTTCCTTCTACCCTTACATGCATGAGTAGAGCTACACCTCTCAAATCCAGCCCATTTTGAGAGTGTTGGCTTTCAGTGATCCAGAGCCCCATCTGGAGCAGTAGAGAGGGAGACGAGCTTGATCACGACATCCTCTGAGTTTCATGCAATCGTGAACAAGTAGCAGCTCTGAACACGCCTTTTTTGACCCGGTGGCTCTCTCTTTGGCCCTAGTGTTGCAGTGGAGAAAGTAAATATGAAACTCGGCCTTGGTGCCGTGGTTCTGTGAGTTCAGTCAACACATGTGTTCAAGGCTGGAGAAGGAAAATGTAGTAGACTTCTGACTCCTTTGAGCCTTGTTGTTCAAAGTCGTGAAAGTCGTGGCTTCTCACTCTGATAGGCAAAGATAGACGTCTTCCTTTTTTTTTTTTCTGACAACCAGTCCTAGAAGTTGTATTCTGGTTTGTGAATTAGAACATGCCTGTGAGGACATTCAAAGAGTAATGAGGGTTAAAATCACCAGCAGTCAGAGACTCTAGCTGGACATAGTCTGCAGAATCATCTGTGAGGTGCAGAAAGGGGAAAGGGAAGATACAGGGTGTTTGTGGTGAGCCTGTTGGTGCAAAGGTTGTTTGTGGCATGGTTCAGGAGCCCTCAGGTGAGCGTTGACCCATCCAGGGACATAGACCAGTAGAGATGCAACACCTGAGCTTGCTGTTTATACACCAGATTTGAAACCTGTGCTGTGAAGATTAAATTAGCTCAAGCTAAGCACTTGAAGAAGGTGGGAAGTGATAACTGGGAAGAGTCAGCACCTGCAGGAATATGTTTGAGGCTTTACATCTTAGACAGGACAGCTTTCCTAGCTGCATCCCTTTTGTCACCCGTCCATATTGCCGTCATGTCCTTGTCGATGCTGTCCATCCAGGGCATCTCCCCAAGATCTCGATGAAGGTGTGCTTGCTTCAGCAAAGGTCCCTGTGCGTTGTCTTCTGCAGAGCTGATTGCCCTAGGCTGGACATGCTTGGTGCATCCCCCTGACTACTGCCTAGCGGGATGATGTGACACCTGCCTGCGAGGCAGGAATGTAATTGTGGAGCAGTGGGGAGTTATATCCCATCTTGCTTATAGCTTTTTCTTCAGAACAGACTAGGAAGAATTTGTTTGTATTCTGGCTGAAGTACTTGACGTTTATCACCTGCCCAATAGATTAATTTCCTCTTCTTTCCCATAAAAAAGTTCCATGCAGGTCTCTGTAAAGTGTTCAGAAATTAAAAAAGAAAATTCAACAGGATAAGGAATGTGTCAGCTAAGGCTGCTCATCTCTCCAGAATTAATAACTTGCAACCTCCAGGCTTGGCACAGCAAGCCCCCTTCCTAACAATTCGCTTTTCATGGTACAGTGATGTAGTCTCCAACTTGCATATTAAATGAACACCAGATATGGCACACAGCAAGGAGTCACGCAAAGACATTCTGCCTGTCACATTTTCTCAGGTGAGAGCGCACTGAGCTGTTTTTTAAAAATGTTCCGTGCTGAGCAATAAAACCTTCCCTGACATGGTGCTGGAGGCTGTTTGTTTACAGAGTATTTTTAGCATGAACATTCTGCACTTACAGGGCAAGCAGCCTGCATGCGTGTCCTAAAATCCTAATAGGGAAAGGGCTAGTTTATGCTCTCCTGCATCCCTTGAAGTGAGCACAGTCCTTCTCCTCAGTATATTACTTACATATTACTTACAGGCATCCACTTTAGAAAAACATTACTTTGCTTAGGAGTCAAGCAAACCTGATTCAGCATTTCTGAAAGGCAGAAAGCCTGGTCCCACGGTGATGCAGGTTTTACACTGGTGTTTCAGTATTTTTGCAGAGATTTGGGTGGTTGAATGCATGGTGGCTGTTTCTTCTACCCATGGATAATTATCCAAATCTCAAAACACCTTCTGATTTAGTCATTCTTCCAAGCAACTCTTTAAATATGTCATCTTGATTTGTAATGCACCCTTAGAATACAGTTGCCTAATTTTTGGAGATTTTACTGGCGTCTTTTGTTGTTGTTGTTGTTTGTTTTTTCAATGGCAGTCATACAAATGGATGTACAGGTGCTTGCTTGCTTGTGATGTGTGAGCTAAACCTACAAAATCAAGAGCAGAATTCCACTCTGAAGGCCTTACTGCCTTCAGTGCCTCCATATAGTGTGACTTGGTGACCAGATATCCTGCAGTACACCAGAATATAGCTCATACAGAGTTTCTGCGTTAAATCAGAGATCCTGATCTCTTTTGTTTGACTTTATTCTGAACTTGACAGATGTTCATTTATAATATTCCCTCTACAACAAAGAGACAAAGAAAATCGTGTGGTGGACAGCACTGCAGCTTGAAGAAAAGGTCAGAACAGAGGAGGACACAACCAAGCCATTAAATGTGCATTCAACTCCTTTTGACCCCAGAAGGTTCAGCTGTTTTGTTCTTAAGTGTGCTATCAGTTCAGTCACTTCTAAAATGTGACTATTTGGTGAAATGGTAAAACTGCTTTAGGAGGCTCTAGTCACAGGGCACAGCCATTTGGACTAGGACAGGAAGTGGAGAATGCTGTATCCAATTGAAAAAATGGAAGGAATTCATATGGGTAAAGGCAATTACTCATATTGCAGTTCTGCTAACACAGCAGGACCCCCAACCCTTGTTCTTGTAATAAGTTACTCTGACATCCCCAACTGTCAGCATTTAACTCATCAGTTCCAGGGACTGAAGGGCTGCTTCACCAGGAAAGCAATGTATCTGACACCTTGGTGGGACCCTAGGTCAGAGGAAATGCTATGCCACGTCTTGCATTTTGTTTTATTATTTATGTGTTCTTATTTTTATGAATCATCTTCTCTAGAGAGAACAGTTCACTTTTCTGTATGGACCCAGTAGATGAGTGAGGGCAGGGTCAGATAACTGCTTCTCATTCAATGTAAAATTAATGTAAGCCTCCTGGCTAGTAGAGTTTTGTTGAAAGATGAGAGATGTGTCTAGATCCCCCTGTAAAAACCTAGTTTAATATGTGGCATTTCCATGTTACTTTTCTCCACACTGGACACTAGCAGCAGTGGGTGACACAATGGTAATTTCAGTACACTTGTGACTTGATCTAGCATGACAAATCCTGTTTCCTGTGTTTAAATTTCCCAGATAGGGCAAACTCATGTGATTAGTTAGCATTTCCCCATAACACAGCTTCTGTGCAATTCCCAGTCTAATGCTTAGGTCACATTAAATGTCTGCCTCCAAATCACTTAATCTTTCAGGGTTCTTCACTTAATCTTTCAGGGTTCTCCACAATCCTGCATTGGGATTGAGGATCTGAGCTGGATTAGGTAACTCCACTGGGAAGTTTGTACATGTCATCCTTGTGCAATCAGACCTCTACTGTAAAGTGAAATCTCTTCTGTGCCTTCTGTGCCTTTTTTTCCCTCCTTCTTTAAAGAGATTGTAGAGGTAAAAGGCAATGATGGGTATGATGGGCAGTATTAAAGTTGGAAGCAGCTGACATAACAGACACAAAGGAATAAATGGAAGAATTTATATTGCTTAAATACAGCTGCCAGACTCAAAGGGTTTTAAGAACATTAGCTTTATCTATCTGCGTATTTGTGTGTGTAAGGAATAAATCTATAAGTCTAGCATTGGCCTCAGCATTTGTATATGATGAAGCAATAGTATTTTATATATAAATATACATGCATATAATACACGGAGTGAAGGCAGTGATCAGGATCTGTTCGTTCAACGTGCAGCAGGCTGTTCTGCTGGGCACACGTCATGCAAGGACCCTCATGCATTTCCATTGCTTGGATTATTTTATGGGTAGAGTTTCACAGACCAACATGGCTTTGTGGACCATTCCAGTTATTGTGAAAGATAAATTAAAGGCTGAATGTGTGGGCACTGGTGTGGTGGGAGACACCTTCACGACAGCATGGTTGGCTAAAACCCATAGGCAATTGGTTGCCCCCGTAGCTGGATCTCAGAGGTAAGAGATCACAAGCTCTGTCCCCAGCTTTTCCTGTAATCTCTGAGTATGTCAGGATGCTACAGTCCCCAACACCTTGTAAATCATTCGGGAATTTGGCTTCCTGCAGCCTTTGATTAGGCCCTAGCTTCTCTCAGGTTCTTCTAGAAGAGCTAATTAGATCAAAACCTTTGTAGCAGTCATGAGCTTCTACCTTTCTGACTTGCTCTCTTCACTGTGTTGAAGATAGGTCTGATATGTGCTCACCAGACACCAGAATCAGTGTTTTTTCTGTTTTGCCAGCCTACTCTATACTGAATTAGTGATCACAAAGGAGATGCAAGATTGCAGCACAGGGATATGTTGTCTGTCAGACCATAGCATTTTGATCGTGTTTTTCGCAAGGGAGGTAGTCCCTCGTGCTGTCACTGTGAGAAAAACAGGTGTTCAAGGCATCCCCACTGGCGAAGCTCCTCCTGGATCAGAATTACAAACATGCTTCCTGGCAACCTTTTCAAAGTCTTCCCCCTTTTGTAGTCTTTTTAAGACATCAAGGTAGTGTAGACTGAGTAAAGCTACAGGACAGCCAGTGATGCTAGCTGGACAGAGATCTGTGAGCAACATGGAATTCATAGCCTTGACAGAAGTGTGCATCCATTCCAGGCAGTCTGGTGAATCAAGATGTGTCATTAACTGTGTGGAAGTCAAGAATGTGAGTGCTTTGTAGGAAAGCATAAGGGAGCCAGAGAACTCGGAGTATGAAAAAAAGATACAGCAGACAAGAAATTATTAATGTGTGCAGCATGGATATGAAGTAATATCAGTACTTGAATTAAAAAAAAAAGCAATTTCAAAATTTTTCTTCAAATTCAGATATTCCATTCATCCCTTTATCTTACATGTATCCAACAACCCACAAACCTATAGATAGGCTTACACCTCTGTAGGCACCCTGTTCTATTAACTCCCAGGTAAGACTAGCAATGTGAGGTCTTATCTGTTCATTCCTGTCTCAAGACAGAGGTAGGGGGCCTTCTTATTTTTAGAAGGATGTACTTGAAGCTTGTTCTCTTATTTTGGAGGAGGCGTTCTTGTGGTTTGAATTGTGGCTTTGAATTGTACCAACATGCCTGGAAACTGGTTGAATTACCTTTGATGGAGAGATGGGTATATCCAGCTTTCTTTGGTGTCTCTGGGCCTGCTGGTCCACATGCTCTCAGGGGAGACCTCAGGCCACATGGGCAGTAAATAGACACACAGTGGTGTGGTAGGGTCCTGGTCCATTGATTTTGTGCAAAGCTGGTAGTCAGGAAATGGAAAAATCTGAAGAGACAAAAGCAGTAAACGCATGAAATGCAAAAAAAAAAAAAATGCTTCCTATGTGAGGAATTCTAATCAACTAGTGAGAGCAGTGCTGTTGTCTAGGATGAAGCACAGGTTTCTGAGAGAGCAGTAGGTGAGGGAAAGGTACTTTAGAGCTGTCTGCTGGGTCTTGTGAGCTCTGCTTATTCCCAAGCAGGAATTGAAGGAGTCTCTGCTGTTTAAATACCTAGAAGTGCCCTAGTGTTCAATGAGATTTGCTTGCTGAAGACAAAGCAAAAGATTACATGATAGGAGGTAAAAATGGACAAACAGGCACACTGTTATCTTCAGAATTATTTGTAAAGCTTGTAGTTTCAAGCAAGTTTCTACTTAAAAAAAAAACAGTTGATAAATTACTTTTAACTTCTTAAAAAAATGCAGGCTGCATGAGGGAAGTTATATTTCAAAAGCCAAGGTTATAGTACACATAAATGTTATCTCTGCATAGATGCATGGGTGTGAAAAGTCATGGCTATGTCCCCTGACTGATTTTTCCATAAACACACTGTTACTCTAACTATGATTGAGACCATAGCCTTGTTAGAATACAGCCAGTGTAATAACCAAGTAAATTAAAAGCAATGGTTTTCTTTCATGATTTTATTCTAGTAGTATTTTAACAATAAAGTGGGTGACAGGCTGAAGCCTTGGGTAGAAATTACCAAACTTCCTTCATGTCAATCTCTTCTAAATTGCTTTTAGGTAACCTCTCCTAATTGTATGCAAAGTGGAAAAGTTGTATCTCCTGTGACTTAATCATTATCAAAGCGTTCCTGTAGATTTGTAATGGTTTCTGCTGTTCTTGACATCCTTGCCTGTTCAGCAAGGAGAAGGAATCGCTGTACTTGCTGCAGCAATTAGAGAGCAGCATTTTACAATATCGTTTTCCTTCAGGGTGTGCATTCTCCTAAATATTTAGCAATAGTTGTCTGGTTAGTAACTATGAATGCCATTTGCAGGAGACTGGGAATGCATGATAAGGAGCACAAACACCCAGTTTGGCTTACTGAGAAGGAAGCTATATGGATCATGTGTCTGAGGAAAGTCAATATTTTTCTTCAGTGAATACATACATATATAGCAGTTCTTACTTCTCTTCACAAGATTTCTTCTCTGGCTGCCCACTCTTCAGTCTAGGCATTTCAACTTTTTTTTAAGGATATACAGAGCTCTGTAGGCCTTATTAGTAATTCATAGTAATAGCAGTATCCAGCTGTCTGAGGTCTGTTGACAAGATAAAACCAAATTTTTCTTTCTACAGAGATGTGCTTGCCCAAAGGGAGCAAAATGGACATGGCACTCTGATTTCCAAACTGCATCAACTCTGTTTTGAGTTCAAATAGCATAGGGCATCCCTAATTTACGGCAGATGATCATAAAAGCTAAGTGAAGCGAGGCCAAGGAGTGCTAAAGAAGTGTCCATCTCATTCATCGTTAACAGGCTTCTTTGCATCGTTTTGGCTCATGTCAACTGCTGCTCTCCAAGACACCCAGGATCCAAAGGATCGAGTACACCCAGGACCTCTGCCAGGAGGCAGGAGCTCCACTAGGGCTCCCTCTGCCCTAGGCAGTCCTCCCACATCATCCCCACAGACACTGCAACAGAGAAAGGATTAAACACTTTTCTGTTTTTATGACAAGGAAATCACTGCTAAGACCCACCCTCCCATAGCTTAGAGACTTTGCGCTGCAAAAAAAAATGAAACAAAACAAACAAGCAAAAAAAGCAACAGAAAACCTCAGGATTGCTTTTCTTAGGGCTGTCATGGAGCCCGAAGGAGAGCTGTGACCAAGCTGTGTGCTGCATAGATGCAGCCTTGTGCGTCTGTGATGCACCTATGCTTGCCTGGCCGTAGAGCATCTTCCTTCCCCAGTCTCCCACATCCCAAGACCCTTGCACAAGAGCTTCCATGTTACAGCCCTATGTCCCAAGCCTAGCACCACGGCTACTTTTTAAATCCATTTTACTGCTTTTGGGTAGCAAGGCAGGACCACGCTTAAGAGACTGCAGTCTCAAACCTGTCAGGGACAAGACCTTTTGTTTTTTTTCAGCCCTGAGCATTTGGCTTTTTTGTTTGCTCATTTGTTTCTGTTTTGTTTATTCAGCATGCAAAAGCTCCTTGCTTTGAAGCTATAAATGTTCAGAATAGATATTGAGTCAGGAAGGATTTGGCTGGATGCAAGTCTACAGCCTGAAGCTTTTACAAGTACCATGTGCTTGGATCGAGCTTATCTTAATGTTCAGCATTTATACCTGGTAGTAGCCCATCAGAAGGGAAGATGCATCATGATTTAAATAAGATAATGAAGTCATTATTTTTCTAAGTTCAGAAAGTGGAACACAGAAATTTATTATTGACTTTTTTTCTGGTAATATTCACCATGTTCTGAAACACAATTCTTAATAAGGTAGTCTAGTGTTTGACTGGTATTTAGAAATGTTCCCTAGAAATTTCCAAAATATTAGCAGGATAATTGAGGAGAATTACTGCAGTGGTTGTTTTTAATAGAAAAAGGTAAAGCCATAGTCCAAGGAAGAAATGTGAGGGTGTTTCTCCAGACACTAGTAGGCAGACATCTAGTTTATTGTTCTGGTTTGGAGAGATACCGCAGTTCCCTACTTTCAAGAAACTGACCCAACAGATTCACTGCTCACAATTGTGGGACAGCTGTCAGTGGTGGAATACTTTTTTTCTTGTCTTCTCAAATTAGACATAAGCTACACCTACATTGTACTTTTATTTGTTTTGAAACGTCTAAGTTTTTGTGTGTAGTAACAAAGGATGTTCCTTTAGTTGTAACTAAAATGTTATTGTATGCTCTGGCACTGGTGTTCAGTGCCACAGGGCATCACTTCAACAGCGTAGTTGTCATTGTGTGAGAAGAGCAGGTTTAAACACTGTTATTTTAGTCAGATTAGATGCCACCCCTCCTACTTTCTGCTGTAACTGAAAAGTCCAAAACTGCCATTTACTCTCTCAAATTCCTGAATATTTTATGTGATTTAAAGTAAATATGGAATAATCCCCCTGACTTTAGAGAATACATAGGGAAATAAGACTGGAATCTAACCTAACCTGCTATACAATGGCTAAGACTTTTACTATTTCCTAAGGAAAAAAAAAAAAAACACTTCTTTCCATATTCCACTTGGGATCAATCTTTGTCTTAAAACAAGCTGCAGGCTCTGTAGGGTCTTGAATACTTTAACCACTCACTGATAACCACTAGTTGCCACAGCTGGTTGGTTATTGGTTACCAGATAAGCCTCGGATTGCTCTCATGCTGCAGAAGGGCTATGGGTGAGTTTCATGTCACAAGACCAGAGTGCAGGAGCAGCACCTTGATGACTCTTTCAGGCAAATGGGGATCCAGGGAAAATATGCAGTATGTGTGGAAAATAGGCAATAAAATTCCAGGTAAATGGCTGTGGGTTGCTTTTGCAATTATACGTTTGCTGGGTAACACATCAGAGACCTAATATTTGCCCTAGCAAGAGAGCACAGTCAAAGGTAGGCTTAGTAAATGGAGCTTTTCAATTCAAATGTGCAAGTGAGTTTTGTACACACATGGATGCTGTTAGCAGATTGCCAGTTAGAAGGGCTGAGTATAGGGGAGAAATTATTTGCTTTTAATTTGTTAAGAGTCTGTCCCTCTTTGATCTTGTGGAATAGCTTTTATGGCCTTTAAATATCTTGCAAAGCAAGAGACTACAATGCAGAAAAGCTAAAAAGAAAATGCAGTATGGATGAAGTGCTAAATGGATAATTTTCTGTGAGTGAAAAAAAGTCATCAGAAAAGATAAGCTTTATCAAATTCATGAGCAAAATGAGTAGCTATGCTAGACTTTGCTGATAAACTCAAACAGGTTTACTGGGACTTTTAAAAGAAAGAAAAGAATTCTTTAAAATAATATTTTAAAATATTGGTGTCAGGTAACTTTTTAGTATGACAGACAAAAAAAAGAGAAACATCTCAGATAGATACTCTGCCATCAGTCTGACTGCTGTCAGACTGCAGCAAGGCAGACTAGTCAGAGGCTTGTAAACCCAGTGAGATGCCTCGAGCAGCAGGCACCACTTAGTGCCTCAGAGTCATGGGAAAGGCACCACAGAAAGATGATGCTGCTGCTCAGTTCCTTTCCTCCAAATCCGCAGCAGTGAGAGGTAACTCATCCTTTCTGGCTCCCGTTTTCCTCCTGCTGGACCTAGGGAGAGTCTTATCTCTGATCTTGTTTGGTTGTTGGTTCCAGCTCCTTCCCGCTCTCCCACGGCAGCCACCAGCCTGCTGTGCCCTGGATCACGTTCCTTGCTGTGAGGCCATCCAGTGCCTGTGTACACGGGAAAGATTTTCCCACCTTGCAGGCTCTGGGCAGCCAGGACAGAGGATGGTCAGTCCCGAAGCCACTTACCAAAATTCAATCCTCTCTGGTTCTTCTGCATTTCCTCATCTGCACTGAGTGGAAATACTTAAAGCATATAATAATCACATACTGCTGCTGAAATTAGATTCCATTTCAGAAACCTTCAGCACAGTTGTTCTGATGTGGGGATATAGGTAGCAGAATATGCCAGGTTTCTGCTGAGTACAATCTCTCTGAGTACAGCCATGGGGAAGATCCAAGAAGGGTCAGGAAGATGTAAAAAAAAGTCTTCACGGACAACTGGAATTGTAATTTTGTGGTTGTTCATTAAATGTCATCCTTGCCTTCTTGTGATACAACGGATTCATATTCTAGGGCAGGAGGTCTCCTAAACCTTGCAAAATAATTGCTTGGTTTTGCTCGTGTGGCTAGGGAATGCATAATCCTATTTTCTGTGTTTGTATTAAACCCTGACTATGCTGATAATGCGCAAACCTAAACTGAGAGAAGTTTGGGGGTCCCATTTTGCAGCCGTTGTGAACTGCTGGGTAGGAGAAGCGTGTTACAGTCACCACAAAGCATCTAACTGAGCTTAGATTGATGACAGTTTTACCTGAGAATCAGAGTAGGTGCAATTAATAAATGGGTAAACACGCAAGAAAAAGTATGTCTTTTGCAGAGAGTCAGCACAGGCATTCTTGTCACTCAAGAAAAACTCTGCTCTGTCATTTCCCTCCCTACGTTTAGAAATACACCCAAAATGTCTACAGAACTTGCATGTTCAGCCTGCTATGGAGAGAAGGTTTGTCTTGCTGTGGAAGGATATTATACAGCAATTTCCTCTACAGCACAGCAAGACAATGAATCTGGCTCTTCATTATAGATGAATAAGAGGGATTGCATTTCCTGTGCCGTGAGAGCAACATGAGCCGTGCTCCGCGCTCCTCTGGGAATTTCCATGACCATGTCTATTTCAAACACCATGCATAATGCTACTAAGAGGAACTGCAGATATTTGAAGATGAGTGTTTGAAAGGAAGGGGGAAAGGCTCAATTTGTTAAATGAGGTGTTTGATCTCAGTTAAGAAGGCAGGCTGCACGAGTGAGGACAGAGGCTTGAAGTTAGTTGCCGGAGTTTTATACTGCATGCAGACAGAAGCAATGCATTTATGAAATAGCTGTAGCTTTTAATTGATATCATCGTATACTTTCACCACCAACCCAAGTGTTCACCCTTGTTTTCAGTAGGTGGGAGGCTGTGAAGAGGGCTTGCAGTTACTTGCTCTTGCTAAATAGTGAAGGAGAGAGGTCCCGCAAAGCTTCTGCACATTCCCACAGGTTTTCACACTCCCACTCAGGGTGAACACACCTCAGCGCTGCTGCCGAGGCATCAAACAGCCCCTGTTTCCAGGGGGTGTCCAGTTCTGCTCATGTTTTCTTTGGTCTGGTACCTTGTGAGGCTGTACGGCTGCAAATGCAAAACTGTATCGCAGGGTTAATAACACTGGGACGAGGAGACATCATTGAGAGCTGAGGAAAGACAGGGAGCTCAGAAACGGGATATTAGCAGGTGTCGAGCTTGCTGATGTTGGCCTGGATACATCCCTTAGGACCAGAAGGACAGAAGGGTGCAGGCTGGGAATCCCGATTTGGCACTTGTCCCTTGAGGGAGCAACACACACACCCCAAAATGCACATGGGGACACCCCAGTGAGTCCCGGGAGAATTTGGATGCCTTAAAGCTAAAAACCTTTCTTAATGGGTAAGTCCGAATAATTTCTACAGGACGTAGTCCATGTGCAGAGTGGAGAGCCGGGCAGATAATCTGCAGAAATGCCCAGGATGGAGCAGAGGCATAGACCTGAATTAGGGTGCTCAGCTCAGCATCTTCTGGTTAAAAAAAAAAAAAAAAGAAAAGAAAAAAAAATCATTAAACCACCATTGGATAAATGTACCGATTAGTCTAGTATTCAGCAAGTCCTTCCTCCGGCCGCAAGGTATCATAAAAAAAGGCTCAAGTGAGCTCATCTTCTCTTCAGTCTAGAAAAAACTACCTCTTTTCCTGCATAGATGGAGACCTCCTTCTTCAGGAGGAGCTTGGATGTAAATTGTCCCTGAAACCGCCCGCAGCCCAGGAGGGTCCGAGCAGCATTCCTGGTTCATCCAGCACCATCTAGAGCAAGGAGCAGAGGACAGCCCAGCTCCTGGGTTACGATCGCATGCAGATGTGAGAAGGGAGCCAAAGTGCATAAGGCCACATGGAAAGGGGTGGTTACAAGCCAAATTAGGCCCATTTTAGATGCCTTGCACATTTATTTTTTTCTTTTGCAGCTGGCTATTTTTTTTTCTCATAAAGAAAATGCAGTGACTTCACATGCCATATTAAAAGATTAGTTGTTTGGCTGGTGACCATGGAATAATTTTTCTTATAGCACAATAAATCAAGCTACTGTCATTTTAAATACTCCAGCTGAATTTCTGGTGTGCACATGAAAGAGTTAATTATACCATTGCAGTGTTACCACAGCACTAAAATAACAGCAGATCTGGGGATCATAAGTTTGATCCTCTCTTGGAAAATATATTTGGAGCATAGGCAAAATACTTATAAAATTATTCACATTCTGTAAACATCTGTCTTGTTTACTTGGAAAATATACAAGCTGAATTGAGAACCTGTAAAATACAAGGGAAATATGGGGAGACGAGCACAGTTCCTTAGAATATGCAGGCATTTCCAGATTTTTTTAAATAAATTGTTAAAAATGCTAAACAGCCTGATCTCAATTAACAAATTCTATTTCCTTTGTAAAATAAAAATCATGTTTTGGGGGGTCTGAAGCAGGACAGTGGTTTAATTTTAATGCAAGGGGGAAAGGTCCTTCTCTGAGAGGTATTTGTTGCTTTAGCAATTGAAAGCCTTTCTTTCCTAATAGGATTAGTTCAAGTAATTACCAAAGGATTTGTCTGTGTCAGCTGAGTACAGTTCCCCACAGCGGTATTAAAAAGGCTGTCTACAGCAGGGAAATAGTCGATGGCAGTGCCTCGCTGATGAGATTGTAGTTAACTGTTGCCAAAGGAAGTCACCTTCAGCTGCAGGGTTTTTGCCCTAATCCCATTTATGTGCAATGGGCAGGAAGAAGAAAAAGTGCATTTCTGCCAGGAGAAAACCGCTGAGGGTTCACAGCTTGCAGGGTGCAACTGGGAGCTGCGAGGTAAATGGTAGACACAGGGGCAGCTCCGTTTTTACAGCTCTTTTTGTCCCTAATCTGCCCATAATAAAGAAACGACGGGGAACAGCAAAGCTGTCACCTTGTGGGGACCAGTTTTCACGCTGACCTGCTGGCTGTGGCTTCTGTGCAGGGTCCTCCCCTCTAGTTTGCTTGCAGTTTTTTGTTTGCATTTTTGCTTGCATGTTCCTGAGATCTGCATGGTGCTTGGATGCTGTGTGGGAGAAGCTCCTTATTTTTCAGCTTTAGGACAGCTCCTTGGTGCTGTTTAAAAGTTTCACATTTGAGGTGCTATTTCAAGAAGTTGTATATTTTGTACAGGGAATTAACATGTTGGGCAGGGAGGAGAGGAAGTAATTCAGGTTTATAGTGCACAAAGGCATGCTGCTAGGAACACAGGTTTGAATTAATTTCTGAGATTTTAATCCATTTATCTAATCCACAGCTTTATTACTAGCTGAAGTTGTACAATACTTTCCTACTGCTCCTGAGCCTTCATTTCAGGGCTTTGGGCTATATACCCATATTTGTATGTAGCACGAGATGCTGTCCAGGATCAACAGGAAAATGAAATCTGAAAGGCATTTCTTCAGGACGCGTGTGCAGAGACCATCCTGACAGATACATGTCTGCAATGACAGGTCATTGTGCAGAATGCCAGGAAATGAGCACTTCTGGCTTGCCTGATGTTCCTTGAAACCGTAGGACAAGTGTGTTTTTTTTTTTTTTTTTTTCCAAGCTCCCTGTGAACACTGTGTTGTTTCAGTAGGAAATGGGCATGAGGAAAAGGGCTTGGTAAAGACCTTAATCTGGGGCAATTTGTTTCCTGCTGCTGCCTGTACCCGTTTCCCCTCTGCCTCTCCCCTGGAGATTTCCGACTTGCGTAACTGCGCTCGAGTCTAATCACATTGGCGGATCAAAGAAAACACACACAGCCTTATTGTGGCAACCTAATTGTTCCCAGAATAATTCCTACAGGTGGTCCAGGGCTGCCCCGCCTTCCCTCCCTGCTTCTGGGATTTTCCAAATACCTGGTGTTATTTAGCTGCTTTGGTTGGAAACTCGCTCGTTTGCCTGGAGCACCAGCCAGCTGGCTGTTGCCAGAAGCTGCAGCTTAGCCCCGCGGTGGTAAGCAGTAAATGTAAACTTTCTGGCTGCTGCAGCTGCATTAATAATGCATTGCGCTTCCTGTAACTACATATATGCACAGAGATTTCTCTTTTTGTTAGGGGAAGAAGGAAAGTGGAGGGTGGAAGGTGGTGGAAGCAGCTATGAGTAATTATTACTAGGGCTGATTAGACCCCAGCTGCATAGGTTTTTAATTGCCCACGTCTGACCCCCATAGTCACTGCTGGGATGATACTAGGGCTCCTTAAGTGAGGTAGGGGAAGTATTCTTATCCACACAGCGCAGCGTTACACATCCAGCAGTGTAGGCCAACATGCTGTCCCCCTCCACTTTTCAGTTAAATCTTAGTCATTTTGTGCCTTGGATGGCTCCAAAGAGTGTTTTTCACACAACTGAGGCAGGTTGCTTTCCAGCTGAAGCCCTGAACTGATGCATAGTGAATGAAAGGATCATGAAGGACAGACTTTTACATGTGCTTTGTTTTTTTTTTTAATAATGTCGTTAACAAGAACTCCAAAGAATCGCATCAAGCTGACCAGTGAATTAGCAGCATTGTCTTGGCCCTTTTAGGGGAAAAAGGAATTCAAAGGGTTTCAAGACATCCTGTCTTTTCCTCCCTCGGCTGAGCATCAGGTTTCTGGAATAAGCAGAAACAACAGTATTCCCATGAGGACGTGTGTCTGCCCGGGGGAGCTCTGGCCTGGAGACGGGCTTTGCCCCATGGAGCTCCTGTCTTCAGATATGATCTATTTTGGTCACATCCTTGTTTTCTACTCAGCCACATGCGAAGCCGTTAAAGTGTAGTTCCTTTATCAGAAACCTGTAGTAAGGACATGGGGTTCAATGCAAAGCTGGAAACATGGAGAGGGTTTGTTACCCTTTGCAAGCTTTTAATTGGAGTCAAACAACTGTTAAACTGCATATAGGGAATTTTTGAGCAAGAGCAACCCTCAGATGAGAGCAAGCACTCTCACCTTCACTACCGCCTTGGCTCAATGGGCTAAATTCCTGCCCAAACTGGCAGGAAATTTGGCACCACCTTTGCAGCAGTCAGTGTTCAGAAGAGTGCTGGAGCTTATAGGAGCTGGCTGCAGATTAAGACCTTGGTCAGAAAGGGGCAGGCATTTCTGCATGCACAAGCTAAGGCAGTGAACAGCATCAAGTGCTACTTTCTCTCCCTGCACTGGGGAAGGAGAGTAGATAATTTGCACTACATCACATCCGATTTCTGTCCAGGTATTTAACCCCTCTGTTGATTTCAAGGGATGTCAAAGGCTGTGAGTCTGCACCTAAGCATTTGCTGCGAGCCTTTCTAAAGTCTGCAAATTGGCCTGACAGTTGTCATTTCTGTCACTTGGGCTTCCCCATGTCCCCAGGAGCCTGAAAACCCCCTCTGTAACTGGAGCAGCCTGGGATCTTGTTGTACCACAGGGCTGAGAGCTGCAGCTGCCTCAACGCTGGGCCCTGCAGAAGGGTGATTACACCACAGAAGAGCAGATAAAAACACTCAGCAGAAAAATATGGCTCCACCAGTCCTCAGGAAAACATCGCCCTAGCCCCGCAAAGCCCCAGAACAGCATTTTCCCATCCTCCATCTTCCATCCTTCCTTGCTTCCCTTCTCCACTAGCATACCCACCTCTCCCACCATGCTGCCTACCTCCAGCAGTATGGATGAAGATAGCTAGATTTTAGTGCACTTTTTATCTGGGTAGTAATTTGGGTTATTTTGGTTATGAATACTGAATGTGAAGCAACCTGTCTGGCCTACCCTTTCAAGTACCCCTTCAAAGCAAAGGTATTTCCTTTATAGGAGCCCTCAAGCAGAGAGAGGAAGGCAGCTTGTCCCCTCTCCCCCTTTTTCGTGTCCCATTGCCACCCCACTGCCTCTATAGGAGAACGCGAGGTGTACAAGGCTTCCCTAGCAGATATGACCTGGGAAACTCCAGGCTGGATGCAGGAAGCACTGCAGGAGAAATGCACCCATCAGATGACGCAATGATCGTAGTGACACTCATTAACAATATATAGGTCTATATGGGTGTGTAAACGCTCCCGCATTGGCAGAGGGGATTAGAAATAACTGGACTAGGTAGCACAGGTCATATTTGCTTGCCTCTTCTGTACCATGGAAAATTAAAAAAAAAAAAAAAACATGTTTCTCTGTGTTACCGCAGGTTGTCCAAAGCCTACTGGACAGGCACATTTCCAAATCTGCACCACTGTTCTTAACAGCTTCCAGTGACAATTGCTCGCCTTGCCCTGCACTGTGCATGCCCAAACGTTAAGTTTAAGCGAGTAGTAATGACCAAATCTTGCACTGGTATAAGGCTCTGTGCAGTGTCTGCAGCAAATCTCCCCTGTAGCCCCGAACTGTGTCAGAGAAATAGTGGAATAGGCATTTCTTTAAGGTTTGGGTGTTTTCTGTGCTGTTCTCCTCACTCTTTCTCAACAAGACCCAATATGATCCAGGAATATGGAAGTCTTGTGTATGAGAAATGTAACTATGTTATTTCACTTTAAATTTTGATTTCTAAGAAGTGAAGGTCCTGCTTTTGTGCCATATATAGCACAATCAGTACCTGGGTGCAGGAGTGAGAAAGGTGTTGCAAGAACACATCTTAAAACTCAGGTTAGGCTTTTGGATTAAAAACATAGCTGTGTAATAAAATCATATTTGGTGAGTACCAAAAACTCATGACTAGACATAAAATCTCCTTTGTCATCCTTGTTTGAGTTCTTCTTAATTATTTGCTGGAAATTGACAAAAGTTTTCCAGCCAATGCCAAAGGAGTGATTCATGCCTTCTTTGGCTTTCTGAATGCACTAAGAAAGACTATTAAATATTAAATGTCCTTGATGATGCTACAATTCTGAGACATGATAAGAGCTGTCGTTTTTATTATTGTTGGCAGTTGAACAGTTACAAATTTTAGTGTTTTGTATATATAGATGTATATTTAAATCGGCAATGTCTCAATTCTACCACCTTCTCCTGGACATTATAAGGTTACATACAGACCTGACCAAACCTGAACCTACCAATGTAATTGAATGAATAACTTGATTGAGGATAAGTACATTAAATACATTATCTGGAGGTGTTTGCAGAAGGCTGCTAATCAGGCCAGCTCTTGAGCTGAATCAGAGTATTTTTGCAATAAAATTCTGAAGCTTTCAGATTCTGAATGTGTAACTGTATTATGAGGCATTCTTCACAAATCTAAGCAGGCAGTATGTTAATATCCTATCATTAATGTCTCTTTATTTAATGGCGTAAATGTTCTTCCTTGCAGTAAGTGTGGCAGCTGACTGTCTTTGAAGTCTACGTTTTTGTTTTCCTAGTAACAAAATATAAATATGAGCTGGAGATTTACTCTATATAAAAGCACAGGTTGCTGAAATTTTAAAGTAGCAGTAGGGTACCTTAAGGTTTTAAACAATTGGGAATTTGTGCAAGCATAATTCTATCATTACAAATAATTGAAAGGTGTAACAGGAATGAAGATGTTTCTAAACAACAAGTATCTTGCTCAGATCTTAAAACTGATGCCCAAGTTAAGCCCTGACTCAGGAATGTCCTTCAGTCTTGATGTCTCTGTGCGGTCTTCAATGAGAAGGTTGGGTCAAGGGATTGCTATCCTCCAGCGCAGGGTGATGCTCCAGCTCTCCCAGTCTCCAGACATGTTTATGGGGCTACTCTGTAAAGTTGACCCAGTTAAAAACAAACAAGCAAGAAGAAAAGAAAAAGAGTAGAAGAAGTTTTCGAGGTCAAATATCACTTCTGTGATCAAGTTCACAGCCTGACCACTTGAGCGGTGGTGCTGAAATGGTGCAGGTGGTGGAGCAAAGGCAGCAACAAGCAGAGAGAGGCAGGGAAAAGGACGATACAGCTGCCAAACTGTGTATATTGTGTAACCGTGGCACTAGGCTCAAAAATCCCTGTTCGGCTCTTGAATTAGGCCCTGGTTCAAGAAGGCACTTAGATGTGTGATCAAGCCCATCTCTAACCAGGAAGGTATTTCACTACTTGTTTAACTCCATGCATGTTTAACTGCTTTATTAAACAGGGATCAATGTGGGAGGGATAATTCCTCAATCCAGAGTTTTTGAGGCTTTTGCTCAAATTTTAGGTATCCTTTGGCTCCCCCAAGGAGGTGGGACTGTGTGTGCAAAGACCTTCAGTGCCTTGAGCAGAGGTTGGTGGGCCCAAGGCTGGTGTTTGCCAACCGTGCTGCATGTGTAGAGCAGCAACGTTGTCCTTGCCCATCTATAGCACCGACCCCAAACCCTTCCCATCGATTAAAACTCCTGACATGCAGGGTTTGACGCTGGGTTCCTGCATTGCATGTAGTGCCACAGGCTCTGCTTCTGATTAGGATGAAAGAAACTTGGTGCCTCACGTTGCTCTTGAAGATGAAAAGAGTCAGAAAGGCTTTCAGTTCCCCTGCCATAGCAGCCTCCTTCATGGCAGCGTTCAGTTTCGATTACTGGCGGCCGCTACTTGGAGGATAAACATCCCTTGAAAGGCCATTGTAGTTGCGATGCTTTTCTTCAAACCACCATTTTTTGTAAGCGACAGGTATGGCACTTACTTACAGGAAATCAGTTCCTGGTGAAAAAGGGTGGTTTAAACTGGTATCTGGGTTGCAAATACAGAAAAATTCTACCATGGAGGCAAGCTCATGATCTCTTAAATGTAAACTTTTCACATACACTGAAAATAGTATTGTGTGTTCCAAACATTTCCAGAAAGTATACTTCTGAGGGGATTTGACTCTGACACACTTGCTGCAGAATAACTTCAGGACAGATTAAAAAAAAAAAAAGAGTGTGGATGGACAGAGACATAGTAATGACAATATCATGTAAAATCTGTTTGCTTTCCATCAGGAGGAGAATGAAGGAGGGCTTGAGCGACAGCTTGTCACATTTTAGCATTTGCAGTTCCAGTGAAAGGACCAGTAGAGAAGCAAAATGAAGTTCTCTCCTTGTGCCATTTGAGCTGAGTGATGGGATTTTTAATATAAGCTTTTGGAAGGATTCAAAAGTAGGAAATGCTGGCTCTGGTCCAAAGGAGACGAATGAAGAGCAGGAGACTGGTGAAGCAGCGAAAGGAGGAATAAATGAATCTTTTTTGCGCCACATGTGTGACAGCCAACTCTTCCCACACCACAACTGCTGGCAGCGATGTGGCTTGCTGGGCTGCTCGCTCGCTTTTGGTCGCCTCCCATCTTTAAATGGTGCACTTACTTAATTTGAAGAAAGTGCCTGCAATCAATAAGAAGAGATCCTTTTATCTTCCTCATCAATCTCTTATTAATGAATGTGCACTTTTTTTCTTTTTCTTTTTAGCTTCTCGGTTGCGCTGCTTTTAATTTCTCAATGTATGAGAGAAAAGGAGTGCAGTAGAACACATGATGGAGCAGTTGATATTGCTGCTTGTTTCTTTCTGACGAAGTGAGGTCTTCTCTAGGGAAGGCAATGCTGTGGGGAGAGACCACTGGTCCAGTGCTGAATAGTGGTCGACCGAGCAGCCCTTCTGAAGCTGTGATTCAGCAGGCCCATGTAAAGCTCATAGGCACTCATACAGAAAAAAAAAAAAAAAAGGCAGTTTTCTAAGGCCCTAGTGTGTGCAATAACTTAAGTTACTGTTAACAGAATCCTGTGGTGAATTACGGGGGCTTTAGTTAAAGTAGATGAATGTTTGAAATCCAGTGGCTTCAAGGTGAAGGACTTACAAGGCCTGATTTCCACAAAATGCAGCAGGTTTGGTCTCGTTGTGATGCAGCTGAGCATGATGGTCAGCTGAGCATAATGGTACTCGCTGCTCTCATTTGCAGGATGTTCTCATTTATGATTGCATGTCTGTTTATGGTTCATTCAGAAATAATTCTGTATCTCTGTGGCTGACTGCAGAGAACAGTGCTCTGCAGCATGGTAATGTGAAATCAACCTTTTACAACCCATAAAACTGGAGGAATGGGTACAGCTTGCTCATCCTCAGGGTAGGCTGGCAATCAATGCTGGGTTTTGCCTTGTGTCTCTGCTTGGGGCTTTGGGGGAAAATGGAACTTGGCAAAGCAACCTGTGACCTGACACACAAGAGCACTCTGCAATATGCAGTTATAGTTTGCAAACCTCTGTGTTTCAGCCTGTTGCAAGCCCAGGTCTCATTAGCTTCATTATCCTCAGATCACGCTCCTGTCTCCTCTATGCCAGGGGGACCCAAGCCACATAATAACCAGAAAGACATTTTTGCACGGGGACCTAACCTAATTACAAAAAGCCAAAGCATGTCCTCCCTTATCTTCCTACTAGCCACCGGCAGGCTATCTGATTAAAATTTTGCACCTGAGAGGCCACACTCCCGTTTTGTCTAAAAAACGGCATTGTGAAGGGGGGAAAAGCCCTAAGAGCAGTGAGTTGTCCTTGCACCCAGCGCCGCAGCTCTCGCTGGAGGAGGAGGAATGGGAGGAGGAGGAGGTGGAGGAGGAGGAGGGTGCTGAAGGCGGCAGCCGGCGCTGCAGCCTGGACGGGAGCCAGCCCCGACGCGATGCGGCGGCTGGAGGGGATGGCGGAGCGCCGGGAAGAGGCATCCAGCCCCGGCAGGTGCAGGGAAAACCGAGGGGGCAGCGGGACTTGCCTGGCTCCGGCAGCGCCATAAAGACAGGAGCAAAGCAAAAGTGTAATTCAAAGGATAGCAGTGAAAAGGGAAGAGCAATGCGGGTCACAGAAGTTTAAAAGAATTAAAGGTAGGACGTTCACCTAGGGAGGCAGAGACAGGAAAACACAGGCTGGGCAGTGCTGTTAAATGTGCTGCAGAAGCTGCTCGGCGCAGCGTCAGCAGGGGAAATTGCCTTACGGGAAGCAGGATGGTTAAAAAATTAGACGTGACTAAAAGAGGCAAGATGCCTTGGAAAACTCGTGCGGAGCGCTCGGGTGCCGCGGTCCCCCATCCGTGCAAGGAGGAGCGTGTTCCCGGCTGCCCCTCAGCTCGGAGCGCCGCGTCAGCGTCACACCTGGGCAGGAACCAGCGTGCATGAAAGCATGTCTGCTCTCCCCAGCTCCACCAGTTAATTTAATAAAAGGTACATCTCCCTAGAAACCCGCTTGCTTGCATCCGCAGACCATCGCGGCCGTCACGGCAGTGCTCCCCTCCCTGCGGAGCGGCCGTTGCTGCTGCTCCGTGAAATATGTCCCGAAATGGGTGGAAAGCGCATCCTGCAGCCTGCCCGCCCTGCGGGAGGCTGCTGATCACAGCGCCGGCCCGCAGACTGGGCACCCCCTGGTCCTAGGATGATTTATCTTTATATGCTCCTGCGGCGAGGGTTATCGCCGGCTGGGCCGTAGAGTAAAACCTCGAACGCAGGAGCGTCCTGATGGCTTCGTCTGGCTGCTGCAGCCCTGCAGGAAGCTTTGTGATTAGGCGCTCATCAATTAGCCCTGGGCAGGGGAAGATGCCTGATGCCACCATAGGATTTTTTGAGATTTTTGATAAGCCTTCTTTTATATCAGTGTTTCTGATGTTCCCATGGAGATCTTTGTGAATAGTTGGGGAGGGGGCGTGAAGGGCTGGAGAGGAGGCAGGAGGAGATGTGTGCATGTCCAAAAACATGCCAATACAAAGGAAATCACCTTTTGGGTGCCCGAGTACCAGCAGAAATATACCCAGGGCAGTGTGAAGCGCTCGACTCTTTGTTTCCTTGCGCCTTCTGCAGACTCTTACACTGGGGGAAGAGGGGGCTTCATGCTGCCAAAGCTTTGATGTAAATGTTCTCACAAGGTCCAAACAGCAGGAAATCACATTTCAAGCCCCTCTCTGTTCAGTGTGTATGTCTGTATTGTCACATGGATGTATTGTTTTGTGGCAGACAGGAGGATGGGGACAGGGCTGGTTCTGAACTCGCCTCCTTTGTGATTTACCTGTTTTACACTGTCCTGCTTGAAAGCAGAGCCAGTGCTAGAGATATCGGTAGTGATGGAGAGCAATGTTCAAAGTGAGAGCTTGTTTTTGAAAGTGTTTGGGGCTTTATTTCTTTTAATACAAAATGAGGACATAGACACTGTTTTCTTGTATGTTAGCAGCATAAAGTAGGCTGAAGAAGTATGCTGGGTTTACTGTCAAGGGTTTTCTTTTCTTTCTGATTTTGCAGGGTTTCTTAGGAACTTGAAGAGGGGGGTTGCAATGTTTAAAAAACAAAGAAAGAAAATGATGCGAACCTTGCAGTCCTCTCCGTAATAACTTAAGCGCCAACCTGCCGGGGGAAGGACGATTTTCCCCTCCTTCCTATAGCTTGATCCACGATGCACCCTGAGTGCTGCGAACTTGCGAGGGGGGCTCGGTGGCATCTCCAGGTGCCAGGCAGGCAGGAACAGCAGTCGGGAAATGTGTGATTCCTGCGGGAGGGATCGGATAGCAGCCCTGGGGAGCAGGTCAGAGCGCGCCCCGCGCTCGCCGTGGATGCGGAGGCTGGCGAGGCCGGGCGCGCAGCTCCCTCCCTGCGCATCCATGGCCTGCATCCCTCCTAATTGGATAAAATAGGAAGTCGCTGGCTGGTCCTGTGCTGCCGCCGGGTACGGAGCAGCCCTGGGGGTGGGGAAGGGGAGGAAGGAGCCGGCTGCCGAGGGGGGTCAAAGGAGGGGGTGGGAAGGAGGAAAGTGATCGAGGCAGCGAGCGGCTCCCTCCGGGGAGGACAAAGAGGGAGGGCAGAGCAAGGCAGCCGCCCCGTCCCCATCGCGAGGATGCGGCCGGCCGCGATACCGGCCCGGCCGGCACCTGCTGCGCCGCAGTGATGCAGCCGCCCGCCGCCGCCGCTGCCGTCACCGCCGCTCCAGGGCGGCAGGATGCTGCCGCTACTGTCACCCCTGCCACCGCCGCCGTCACCGCCGCCGCTCCGCGACACCGAGGTTCTGCTCGCCCCGGCAGGCGCGCGCCGCAGGCGCCCAAGGTGAGAGTGTCGCCTTTCGCCCCGGCTCCCCGCTCGCTCAGCACGAGCTCCGCGCCTGCAGGGTCATTTCTTCCCCCCGCTCGCCCTCCTCTATTTTCCTCTTTTTTTTTTTTTTCTGTCATTCTTTGGGGTGTGTGTGGGGGGGGTTGTCTATTTCTATTCCCACCCTCGGAGGAGCCAGCATCGCTTGAGCGGCGCCCGAGGAATTATAAAAGTGGCCGGGCAGTGGGAGTCAAGCACATCGTGAGCAGCGAGCGCGGGAGCTGTGTGGCGCACGGAGGGGGTCCCTGCCTCTCTGCCACGCGTGGCTCCTCTCCCAATCTCCCGGGATTTTTTTTTTTTCCAGAGCCGTGTGACTATTACTACCATCGTTTTTTTTTTTTTTTTTTCTCCCTTTCTCCTCCTTTTTTTCCACCCCCTCCAACCGTGCCTCACAGTAATGGACTGTGTTAGCGCTAAGGCCCTTCGGAGGTGAGCTACTCGCAAGCTGGCTAGCTCAGACATGTCCGAAGCAGCCGCCGACACTTTCCCGAGCCCCTCGGCTCAGCTGCGGCCCGGCGCATCCCTCGAGGGGGTCCCGTCTGAGGAGGACATGCCGGGCAGCCGAGGGGAGGAGGACGGCAGCGTGCGGGGCACGGCGGGCCTCGCCGCGACCTGCTGCGTGTGCCTGGAGGCCGAGCGCCTCAAGGGCTGCCTCAACTCCGAGAAGATCTGCATCGCGCCCATCCTCGCGTGCCTGCTCAGCCTCTGCCTCTGCATCGCCGGCCTCAAGTGGGTCTTTGTGGACAAGATTTTCGAGTATGACTCGCCCACACACCTCGAGCCGGGCAGGATGGGACAGGACCCCAAGAGCGCTGCCGGTGCCACAGCGCTGCCCGCCTGGGTGCCCTCGGAGGCGCACGCGTCTCCCGTGCCCGTGAGCAGCGCCGGGGCCAAGGCGGCCGATACGGCACCCCCGGGGGGCTCGGCAGCACCCTCCGAGCCGTCCCCGCAGCCCACGCTCTACGGCCGCATCCTTCACGACGGCTGGCCCTTGTCCTCCGCCGCACCGTCGCTCCCGCCGCGCGCCCCGGCGCCCACCACAGCGTCCCGGGCGCGGGCGACCGAGACGAACCTGCAAACCGCTCCGAAGCTTTGTAAGTAGAACGATGTGTTTCTTTTATTTCTCCTTCCACAACAACAACGAAGTAAAGGAGAGCGCCTCTGAGCGCTCCTGAGGTGTTTGTGGCAGTGCCAAGGGCTTCGTCGCAGGGTGCCAGCCCCAGCTCTGCACCCGCAGGCTGGGGTTTACCTGGGGTTTACCTGGTGTCTCCACCCACCGGCCGGTCTCTCTTGTGAGTGTGGTTGTGTCCCACTCTGCATCTTCCGTGTGCGTTCATTTTCTTCCCTTTGCCCGCAGAGCGCTTCTGCTACCTCCTTCTGAAGTGTGTTGCTGGCACACGTCCCTGTCATGCTCCTGGAATAGCCAGGGAGAGCGGTGGGAGCAAGCGGCACCATGTTGAAGCAGCTGGAGGCTGGGAATTATTAATTCAGTAGTTAGTTTATGATCTTCCCCTTTCTCTTTGGTGCGCATTCCTTTGTGTTTTTCCCCTCTCTTAGAAGCTGAATCTTGCTAAACTTTTCCTTCAGATAGTGCCTGATTGACTATAGTGGGTCTTTTCGGAAAAGCGCTCCTGCCCGTCAAAAGGCAGAAGGGATCAGTTTCCCCTCCAAATGAGTCTCTACTCAGCCTTGCAAGAAAAAACACGCAGGGCACTTGGTTTATTTTCTTGGTAGCCATCACAAAGCCTCAGACCACCGCTTTGCTGAAGTGTCATTTCTCTGGCATTTAGCGTTTCAGCCCGTCATCTCTGGAGCAGATCATGCTAGCTGTTTCTGAGCTGTGCAAAATTGTGCAGAAAATTGTGTAAAACTGTGTAAAAGGGAAGGCAGCATGCCATTCTGCAAGAGCATGGGGCTGGGCTTTCCCCCTAAAGGCTACAGTGGCCAGGAGGAGCAACTTGGTTCCTGGTCAATCGCCTTGCTGGACACCATCTCATATTTTCCTCCTTGTGCCTTTCCTGTAATGTGCCTTGCAGTTAGCCATGCCAGACCTCACTCTGGAGCCCTGGAGTCGTTATAAGTTTGCAGCTGAGCTTAGCCCCGTGAGGATCATATGCAGTGTAGATACGCAGCAAATATATCAGATATGATATTTGGGGCTACCTGCTTTGCTGGTGAAAATGTGCCTGTGCTACAGGGATTTTGGTAGAGACTCTTCCAGCTGAGAGTCCGTCCTGAACGACTCACTGTTGGAATTTATTCCAGTCTCACTGAAACGAAATTTTAGATATTCCTGTAAAAGTCCTGCTTGCCTTTTTGCTTAGGTAATGAATATGACCAGCCACTGGATTAAAAATAATATATCTGAGGGACATAGTCTGATAGGGCAATATTGCTGTGTACTTAAATGACAGGGCTTCTTGCCTGTGTGAAGTAAGCAATTACTTGAATTATTGGGACACTTAACCAGCTTTGCAGTTACACAAAATTATACTAAGTGATTTCTTTTAATAGCTGGTGCAGAAAATTCTTACAGAATGCAAATCTCATAAGTGGCATGAAAAAAAAAAGTTACCTCTTTTTACTTCATAAAGAAGCCAGGGAACACCATCTAGCCAAAATTGCTACTTTCCTACAAGCAGAATAAAGATCCGAGAGATGGTTATGTCAGGACCAGCTTCCCCCCTTTGAATTTCTGCATGCAAGTAAAACCTCTGTCATCACCTGTTAATTTCTTCTCTGAAGTAAATAAAGGGGAAAAAAGAATATTTGGAGCAGTCATTGACCAAAAAAAAGCTATTATTTACATTATTATCTGCTCACATCTGGGCAATATGCAGATGTTCAGAAATTAAGTGATTGGATGATTGGACTTTTTTTTTTGTTGGCTTAATTTTCTTAAGATAAATGTCTCTTAAGTGTTTTAAGGCATGTGATTTCCATATAGATATGGACTGAGGGAGAGGGAGAACTGGCAGTACTTCGACTTTGGTTTGATCTGGGTGAGACAGCCTTGTAGAAAGTAATTATTCTGACTATGGAAAATAATAAATAATTAGGTCTATGGCAGAAGGCTGCGGTTTCTTGCAACTGTAAGAAATGTAGCTGGAAAAGTGCATTGCAAAAAGATCTACCTAAGAATTGAGAGAGACGCAAAAAGAACTTTTTGGACAGCTCTAAAGCACTGTCTTGGGGTTTTTGAAGCAGCTGCATTTCAAAGACATCCTTACATTTTATGTACAGCAAGATTTGTTGGAGAGGTTGACAGATTGCATCAGTGATAACTTTTTTTTTTATGAATGCTTTTGACGACTATAAAATTCTGGGATAGATGCCTTGGGAAGTAGCATCTGCAAATAGGATTGTCCCTTTCAAGTCCTTTTTTCCATTTCAGGCAGAGCAAGGCAATATGTTCCCAGAAAGCCTCTTTAGAGCTGTTTTTTTTTTTTTTTTTTTTTAATTTTTATTCCTGAACTGGGAAAGAAATGTCACATCTCCTATTCTGTGACTGATGTATCCCCTCCTAAACCAGGCCATTCCATCATTCCATGAGTTTCCGAATCGTTTTCTCTTTTTTCCTTTCCGTCTTACTCAGCATATTCCCCTTAAAGCTATATCCTTCAAGGTCACAGCCTGTTGCGGGCTAATTGATTCTTCCTTCTCCTGGAGCCTGGGAGAGAAAGCAGGAGAGAGACAATCCTAGTAATTGTGTCTGGTGCATTAGATTTGAGATCGGTCTCCCTCCTATTATTATACTTTGCCCTCTGTCAATACCGGAATAATCTCTTCCTTTCTTTTCAGTTTCTGTTTTATATTGTAATATCATTTCGCCTTTGCTGAAACACAAAGGAAAGGTGAATGTGTTTAAGCATTCACATATTTAGGTTGCATGTCAGTTGCATCTCAATCACACTGAAGAAGGTTTCATTATACGCGGGGTATAATATTACTCACTAACCTGCAATTTCTCTCACTCTGCAAAGGAACATAAATTGTAAAAATGGCAACACAGTTCAGGAGCTAAATTTTTCTTCTTCCTCCACTATCGCTTTTGAGTACAATCCTATAATTTAACTAGATCTATTTCTGTAATACTACCAAAATTGTGTTTTCTGTGATAATTGCTTCTTTAAAGCTCTAAACGAATCTTTACAGATCTTCCCACTGCCTTCCTTTTCAATTTAAGCAGGACTTCCCCAGAAAAAATTCAGATTTTATATCGATCTGGAAAGAAGAAGGCAAGATCTGGAAAGAAGAAAACAGGCCAGGCTTCAGGCATTACTGAGAGTCGTGGATCTCCAATACCTTCCTCTTGGCCTGGTGCAGCTTCTTGTGATGATCCAAACCTGCTCCCTGCTGTTGGTCCCCACAGTGGTGGGACCTTTCCATTTGGTCCTTCTTCACACCTTTGGGGCCCCATGATCTTTTGGGCCAGCCACGTGGCTCTCTGGGCATTGCCCCGTCCTCCTACCTCTAGGGACACCGAGTTGTGTTGACCAAACACAAGGAGGTGTGTGGGGACATGCCAAGGTGGACACCATGCAGGGGCTGCTGGGCAAGGTCTGCCACCCTTCCTTGGCTCGTTTTTGCTGGAGAACAACAATTCCTCCCTGCCTGACATGGGCTGGCTCCCACCGGAAAAATGTGGCAAAAAGAGAAAAACGCTTGGTGCTGTCAGCAAACCACCCCCAGCTGGGACTGCTCCCTGATTTCTGCTGCATCTTCATCTGTGCCCAGAGACTCTTCCGGATTCTTCCGGGGATTTACTTAAGAAATGATCTCAGTTTGTCTCCAAAGTAACCTAGGAACAACAGCTGTATTGCTCATGTCATTTTAGAGTTAGGGCTGGGGGGAAAACAAAGAACGACAGCCTTTAACTCAGTTCTGTATCATGCCGTCAACATCACATAGAATTTCTCTCTGCTAGTTTCACCTGTTCTTGTCCTATTCCAGTCCTGTGCTTGCTATCCTTTCCCCTATCCGCAGTAATTTCCGAATGTCTGTATCTATCTCTGTAGCAGGCTGGAGGGAGCCTTTCCCTTCAGCTCTAAGTGCTGAGGAATCCCAGTTAGAAGCAGCGAGGGTTGGTTCACAGCAAGCGCTAAGGTAGCTTTTCGCTGTGTTTGTTCTGCTTTTCCTTATTTTTTGTTTTTCTCAAAGCAGCCTGCTTTCAAACTGCTCGCCTGCAATTCAAAGAGCAGAGACCACGCTGCAGGATGCGATCCCTGCCGGTGTGAAGGTCAGGGATGTCTCTCCTCAGAGAGCAGGCGTCACAGCACAGGCTCTGCAGCATCTTTCTTCCGTCCTTGCTGTCATTGTACAGGGCAGCACTGGAAGGGAGAGGGTAAGAAAAGAGCACCATGAAGCAGGTAGTTCTCCGTGTCTGGTACTCGGTTGATGCTGATTAGCAGCAAGACCAGCATGAGGAATTTCGGCTGCCTTCAGCTTTGCAGGTAGCGTAGGGGTCATCCCTCCACCAGTGATGATTCCCAGCATGAGCTTAACAGGAGTTACTCTTTCTCCAAAGAGTGTATTAGGGAGCTAACCTTGTGGTTCAGCTACTAAGTGAAGTGCTTGCTACAAAATACACAGACTGAATTTGAAAGCTGAATTTGAAGCATTCCTTGACGCATGTCTTGTGAATTAGCTATTTCTTGTCACAGGGAAGTTAGTTACATTCATAGCCACCTTTATCTGTATGCAGCAAGTAAAAATAATAGTCATAGCATGGATAAAATGTTGAATAAAGGTGAACAAAGATACCAGACAAGTTCTGAGCCAGACTCAAGAGTGTAATAAAGAGATACTGATCTGAGTAAGCCTTGGAGACACAACTGGGCCTCCATTAACAAGCAGCAATAAAGCAAGTGCCGATATTCCGAGCCAGCTAGTCTGTGTTTCCCTAAAACACTTCCTTCCTTGATATCCCAGAGGTCACGGGGGCTTGCAGATGTGTATAGTTATGGTGGTTATACCAAGAATAAAGTGGGGCAGGGATTGATGAGCTGAGGTGCATAAGATGCTGCAAAACTCAGGCATTCAGGTCCACTAAACTTAACAAAAGCAGTGACTGAGGCTTGCAGATTTCTTCTCCCCATACCAGTTTGTAACATGGTCTTTAAAATGCCCTCGGTAAGCACACACTTCATTCAGATGAATTTCTTCTCATTTTGCATCTCGTAATCACATTATTTTAATGTTGGTTCCCTGCATAGAACAGTTCTCTGCTTTAACATGCAGAGGGCTGAACGGACCGGTGTGCCATCCTTGGGTCCCTTTCTTCTGGAGCAACACCCCAAAGTCATGGCTTTTACAATGGCATCAAGGGTGTGGTTTCATTTTTTTGTAAAGACGGGACCTAAAGAGGAAAGAACATCATTTTCTCAAGCATTTTTCTCTTAGCAGTTTCAGTGTGAAATAATGATTTTCACCTTCATTTATTTTAAAAAGCTTCCTTTTAATGTTTAAATTTCCCTGAGAATAAGTTATGAATTCTCACTACACAGAACTTCCACATTGCTTCTCATTTATGTACCTATGCATGTGTGTGTATAGAAAATACTACATCTATATGGGATACATGAACATTGTTTCTTTAATAAAAGTGACATCAGGGATTGTGCTGTATCTTGGGTTCTAAGGAAAACTGATTAAAAATAGATGTCATAATAAAGCTCAGGGTTTAGATTTTCACTGCAGAAATTATCATATTTCAGTATCTATTGTACTTTTAAGTGAAATGTTAGGTTCTCTGCTCATCCATTGCTGATTAACACATCCAGCAGCCGACCTGAGGTTTGCAGCATCTGATCTTTGGGTACAGAGAAACCTCAGGGAACTTTCTCAGCATCAGATGAGAAGGCAGAATTTGGAGGCGGCTTGCAGGAGGCTAAGTAGCAGGTTAATTGTGATGCAGAGCCAGAATGATATAAATGACCGTTTTCATCATTTGCAGTCCTGCTAATGGAAATGCAATAGATTTGCTGCAGAAATCCAACTCAGAATCAATAGCAATGCAATGAGGCAGCTGGTTGGGGAGAGCACATGTGATGCCAATCTACTGCAGACAGTACCTGGGCAGAGATAGCTCTGGCACCGTGTCAGGAAAGGGCAGACAGCCCCAGAGGATACCACGGCAGGTGATGAAAGGCTTCTTAGTAGAAAAATGCTTGTTTCTCCTCAGAGGGGTTGGCGTTAGGAGGAAAGGCTTTGTGAGGCTTGGGGCAGAGTACTTGTTTCTTTGAGGAATTCAGGTTTGTTTGGACCCGGAGATGCCTCTCTCACTGCAAGGTGCTCTGCAAAGTGAAGGAGGGAGTCTTCTTGCTTCGAGTTGTGTCCAGGCCACACGAAATCGAGGAGGGACAGAGGTACCAGGCCCAGGTTTGGAGGCAGGTGGAGTGGCTTGGAGAATCTCTTGCCAAGGGCCCCTGTTCCCCAGGCATGCTAGGTAAGCTCTGCTTCCATGCCAATAGCTTTTAGGAGACACACTGGGTACCCTTAGTGTTATTAGTGAAGGGAACCCAGTGTCCTGGAGCAGGACATGGTGAATCACGTCCTGCAGCCATATTGAGCTGCTGGGCTCACACAGGAGGTAAACATTATACTCAGTAAGAGATGGTAGGAGCATGACCCTTGTTTGGCAATTAGAGAGCTCTTGGAAGTGGCAAGGGAGAAATCACTGTATTTTATTTTTGGGCACTATAAGGCTAATGTGTCTGCTTATTTATGGTCTGTCCCATCCACTCTCCTGCCCCACATCACCCCTAGAGACTTAGTCACTAGGACAACAGGAAAGGTTTTAGCTGGGGGAAGATGGGATGCGTCTGGCTGCATCCACTGTCGTTTCAGACAGTCTCAAGGCTGTTCTGAGCTAAACCAGAGGCAAGGTCAGTCTCCATCCAGCTTTGGACAAGAGTGGTGGGATTATGGCATCCATCGATTAGCTTTGTTTCTGTATCACATTATTATGAAAGTCTCATTGCAATACATGCCTTCTCACAGAGTAAATGCAGCTTTCTCGTATATGCTTTGACTCTCCCCTTCCCCCAGTTTTTCCTTCCTTTTTTTTTTTTTGTCTATACTTTATCCTGGAACAGCACGTTCTCATAATTCAGACAGCTTTTTAGTTTGGCAATGAATATTGCTTCAGTTTTTGAGATGAAAGGAAATCAATAGTGGGTTGGTAGTCACGTGGTGCTGGTGGGGGGAGTATATGAAGCTGTGATCTTAAGTGAGATTCGTGACATAGTTCAATTTTGCTATGGAATTCCTGAAAGAGATTTGAATTTTACATTTTTAGCAGTCAATTAATACATGTGATTAGACAGATCAAAGAGAAAGGAGAATATGAAGCTTGTTCAAAAGCCTTTCTTTTATGCAAAAAAAAAAAAAAGACTCCAAGCTCATTAAAGATAACTTGACTATTCTAAGATGCTAACTGAAGTCAGTATAAAGCTGCCAAGACTAGATCTCAAGACGAGAAACCTACCTTTTCACTATAGTATTTTAATCTGGATAGTTAATTCATTTTTTTCAGCTTGAACAAAATTGCCTGAATTTTCACTAGCATGAAGATTCTCTGGTTAATAGGTCTGTCAGACCTAGTAGAGCCTCAGGATGCTGTAGTCCACAGACCACAAGACACAGACTTCCTGACTAAATTTTTACCATAAATGCACCAATTACTGTGTGAAGACTGAAAGCAAGGCAGTGTCTGCCTCGTCCCTTGCTCTATTTTCTCTTTTAAACAGAAATGCCTACTCTGTCTTTGAAAATATGTCTTTGCTCTCTGGCTATTTGTTCATTTAGACTTTTTTCTCCTAGGCTGAGAAGGTCTTCTGTGCCTTGTACTTTCCCCTCACAAAGGTACACACACCATAAAGCACTCAACTCTGGAAAGGTCTTTTTGACAGGGTGGGCAGACTGAGCTCCACAGTCCTCTCCGTGGAGGGGATTGTTTTCAGTCCTCGAGTTATTTCAACCCCTTCCACGCTTTCTTCGTCTTCAGGTGTGTAGAGCTACACACCTGAAGCTGGTATGATGCTT